>NC_080055.1:21985755-22050755 GCF_026212465.1 Amaranthus tricolor
ATGTTCGTGTTTGGACGTCTACTTATACATGTGAGTTAGTCCATTTTGTCATTCTCAAAATTTTAACCACTCTTAAGCCTTGAGTTTTATGATCAGATTGATCATATACATGTAAACAATATGAGGTTCTATTCGGGTAAATAACTGACTCTTTGAAATGCTTTCGCTATTCAATTTATTGAGGGAGAGATCGGAGTGTTTTATGATGAGCCATCATTGCTTTGGTTTGACGATTATGAGATTGTCGAAATGGAGGGATAAAGTTTGCACTTTTGCTTATGGTTAGTGTTATTGTGTATACAATTAAGTTCGCTATGTTTTGGACGCGATTCATTGAGATGATAATGATGATAATGATGAAGAAGTATAATATGAACAATAGGTAAAATTGTTTTGAAGATGTGCAAAATTTACACTATTGAATGGGAGGAATAGGAGGGAAATGGAAGGATAACAATTTTCATTTGGATATAAAAAGGTTAGGGGAGAGGAGAGAAATGGAAGGAACGAACTTGGAGGAAAGAAATCTCTTGCATTTTGTATCACCAATAATTCACAACTATAAAAAGATTTGGACTGTAAATTTAATTTTTTTTTTTTTTTCTCTCTCCTTCCTTTTCTTTTCTTCTAAAAATATTTTTCAAATACACTGTTAAGTTTTTTAAGGTGATAAAAATTTTTCTTTAACATTATGTTTGAATAAGAATTTAGAAAGAAAAGGATGGGGAAGGGAAAAAAGACAAAGTTCAATGATATTTCCATAATGATGAAATTTTGATTAAAAAAAATTTTTTTGTTTATAAATTTCCATTACCACTTAATATCACCTCTTTCAATGATAATATATTTGAATGAATTTTATGTAGAAAATAAGATAATTAAAGTTGTACAAGCATAGCCATTAGGTAGCCAAGGGATTTTTCAACCTAAATTGCATTAATTATCATTCTCATTACTACCGTTTAATACCACAAATCAAACGGGCCGTAAATGTCATTTACGTAGGGTTACTAATTGTTTTGAAATGGAAAATTATATTATAGTTATTTTATCGCAAATTCTTGTGAGAGACGGTCTCTTTGAGAGACCATCTCTAATTGGGTCAGCCCATATATATTTTTTTTAAATATTGTAATTAGGCATTAAGAATAATATAAGTAGACATTCAAGATATTGAAAGTAGACATTAAGGATACGGTAAGTAGACATTAAGGATAATGTAAGTAGGCATTAAGAATACGGTAAGTAAACATTAATTTTTAATGGGTTGAGCTTGAGATACATTTCTTAAAGAGATAGTCTCTCAAAAGACTAGCTGTTATTTTATAATGGTAGAGTGCGTATTTATGATTTGAGCCATTGTAGTCCCTTAATGAGTAGTGACTATTGAGGCCCGAGAAGGTTGGAAAATTTGGGCAATGCTCAATAGTAATGAAGCTAAATGGTTTCAGCATGAAATTTTGGAATAATGCAGTAGATATTACTTATCGAGTTAATACCATAGCCAAGAATAGGCATTATTTTTAAGATAAGGATAAGGATGAGTTATATGTTATGCATGTTGTAATTTTACCAATGCATTATGCTATTTTGCAGACCGTCAAGCTTCATTCTTTGCTTATGTTAAGAGCAACATGTTATTATTCCAATATCAAGTGTCTATTGTTTATGTGTCAAATGTGCACGCATACTTACTCATGTAATAACATGCGTAACATGGATGTTGTGTGGTAAAATTAAAGAGACAGATGGACGTGTTTAGAACAAATTTGATTTCATATTTTACCAATTTTCTATAATCAAAGCAGTTTTTAATTTGATTTCAGAAACACATGTACAATAATATAAAAAAATTAATGTTAAAACAAGACTTAATTTGATATGATCATTAATTCTTGACCCAATACCATGCAATGGCTCGAATGAATACTTTTAGGGTGTGTTTTGGTAAGCATTTTTTTGGATTAAGTAAAGGAAATGGATGAGCAAATCCATTACTTTGCGTTTGTTAATAGGTAACCATTTCCGTTTCCTTTTGGTAATTGATTTCTCCAATTTATTTTTACTCTCAAAGCTCCGGTAACACTTTTTTTACTCTAATTGACGCTATTCTTGTCACTTTAAAAGCACATAACAAGATATAAATTATCTTTCACTTTATTGTCTACAACTAGATGCAAAATTGCCAATATAAAAATATGCATTATCTATGAAATACATAATATGAAACTGACAATTGAAATTGTATTTGTAAAATATTAGTCATAAGTAAATCTGGCAAAAATTATCTAGGTTGATTAAATTAACGTTAATCCGGGAGAAAATAATAAAATTAGAAGGAGATCTGCCAACATTTATCTGGAAAGATTGAAGAAGCATTGAACGTTCAATAAGAATGTTAGTGCATGAGAAGGTCACGTGCGATTATGAGGACACTTGTCCATAGTTGAGGATTATTACAATCTAATGGGACATGTGTTAATAATAGAAGCAAAGAGCACCATATCAATTTAAAAGAGAACTCAACACGTAAAGACAACAACAGTGGCATGCAAGAGAATTTTGGGGATTGATGAAATAACAGAAGGAACATTCTTCATGCACAATAATGGACTATAAATACCCTTCATGAGACACATAAAAGATAAATATAATAATAAAGTATTTCCGTTATATAATTATACCAAACAATTAACAACAAAACATCTTATCATTTCTCATATTCTTCCTTAAAAATTTTCTTTTCATTTCCTTTTTATTCCTTATACCAGAAATCTTCTTAGGCTCTTAGAACGTAGCCAGTATCAACTATCAAGTAGCTTCTTTTTATGAGAGTAAGTGACTAAATGTAGTGAGACCGCCAAATAAATCAAGAAATTGTTCTTTCATCCTTGTTCTTTTCGATCCTTTCAAAGGTTTCACATAGTGAGAACAATAAAATGTCACAACTAGCAATTGTAATTGTTTTTCAAAAGTTAGCCATTCAAAAAATATCAAACGTTACATACTTGATAAGAATAGAAATTATGGCCTTAATCAAAAGAAGAAATATAGGCCGCCCAAATATGACATGTCTAAAACATGACTTAATTGCGAAATTGGATATTATTATCCAATTTCGCACAAGACATGATTTACATAATTTTACTATATAGACAGCCTAATAAGACACAAGTTCTATAGTTAGCTCTATCCATAAATTTCTCACCGAGCACAACTCAACACGACTTTCATATTACTCATAAAAGTATTATCCTCAATTTTGTTTAAATAGCTACATTTTCAGTTTTTACACAGTTCAATGCACGACTTTAATAAATTAAATATTTTAAATGTACATATTAAGAAATAACAAAAAATTAATATATAAAAGTATGCTATCAATCAAAATTCAACTTCACTATTTTTCAATATTTAAAGAATACTACTACTATAAAAGAAGGTATAACAATAAATAGTCGTTACTATTCAAGCATAACTATGAAATAAAACCGAAAAATATAATGAAGAGATTTATATATTAAGAATCATCAAAACATTAACAACCATATTCTCCTAAACTTTTGCCAAAAAACACCGATCAAAAATCATATACTCCCTCCTATTCACCTTAGGAGTCCCATTTGACTTTTTACGGATTTTAAGGAGAGTCAAAAGTGGGACCCTAAGGATAGGAAAGACAGTGATATTATGGGTTTTTAATGTAAGGGGGGAAAATTAGTATGGGTAATGGAGGGTATAATTGAAAATAAGATAAAACTACTAAGGACATAAAAGTCAAAAACCTATATCAAAAATAAAAATGGGACAATTAAAATAACTTGACCATAAAAGAAAATGGGACACATAAGTTGAATAGGAGGTAGTATTATGAATCAAAAGATTAAAAAAAAATAAAATAAATGAAAACAAGATGCCAAAAGCATGTGCAATATAAAGCAAAAAGAAAAAAGCAAAAAGACATTAAATGTCATAATCATCAATTAAATCTAATTGTTCATCTTCTCTAATTACATTTCTTTTTCTACACTCAAAATAATATACCACCATTATCACATTACTCCATAAGATAAACCATCCTAATAAAACCACCAATCCAAACAAACTTCCAAACTTCATCCCAGCCGTCCACGTATCACCAACTTCCATATCCCCACCGTTCATCACCCCAACCATTTCTCTACCTATAAAGCCCGAAATTAACAGTATGAAGCCCGATAAAATCCACCCATGAACCCTCTTCCCCTTCATCAAACGAAACCCGGCAATAACCGCTCCAAGCCCGACCCGACCCTCAATCACAGACACATCAAGCCCGACACCCATCACGGCCATCATATACACTTCCACCATAACCTGCACCGCCATTAAGTAATATGAATACTTGATATAGACTCCATTGAAAAACGGATCCAAATGGCTCCACCCGACCCATAAGATAAAGTTGACCATACAAGTAAGTAAGGGGGGAGCCCACCTGAGCTTGAAGGCAGCCATGGGTACCCTCAAACTCAGCTTCTTCTTCTTACGGCAACCAAAATAAGCTAAACTCACAATAGTAACCAAAGACAGTAAAGAAAGAGCCAAAATAGGAACACCATAGAATAATCGAAGATAAAGAAGCTTACGAGAATCAGCTCTAGATTCGTCTCGTATATTAGCCGCCTCGATCCAAATCGGAACAGCATGATACAGCCATTCGAGCCTATTGAGATGCGATTTAAGGAAGCGAATATCAGATGAAATCGAAAAGAAAGTAAGGAGAATAGATAGTGGAAAAGTAGTAAATGTGTAGATTATCAAGAACAGTTTAGGATTTTCTAAGAAGATGATCTTTAATGAGTCAAGAAAGATTGAAAAAAGGTAGCGAGATTTGTGGGTTTTAGTAGGGATTTCATCATCTGGCATAGTTTTAGTGATTATTGGTAATTTAGGAAAATATTTAGGCGATTGAAATTGCGGCGATTTTGGATTTTTTGGTGTATAAAGTTGTAATTTGTGGTAACTGGGAAGGAATGGGATTAGAGATTTAATCAGAAGTTGTTTTCCTAAAAAAGTGGTCTAAAATAAGGGGATTTTGTGATAAGAATCGCATCATCATGGCATGGCTAGATGTGTACCTGACATAGTTCACTGTATTTCTCCGATTGTATTGTTTTCTTTATGTTTTTGGGTTAGACATGTAATCAATTTTTGACTCTCTCACATAGTCACATGGGCATAGGTTAACCAATAGCCAATGAGCATTACAAGGCAACTCTATTAGCAAAAATAAAAAAAGATAAAAATAATAATATTAAAATAAACAAAAATCAAAAAAGATAAATTAAAATAACAAAACTCTCACCCTATCACATCCTACCACATAAGGGTGATTTATTAACCTCTTAAATAATCGTTATTTACTAAGACCTTCTTTTCTATTAGCGCACTATTATTAGGTGGCTCCCACGAAAGAAGAGTTTGGAAAGATCGAAAGTAGCCAACCTTTTCCAAATAAAGGAAATCTCATCATATTATTTTAGATATAGGGTGTTTGAAAAACAACTGAGAGCTAATAGTTGTTAGTTATTAATGGCGTTGATTTGACTTGCTGATTCTATGAATTGATTTAACCAACTGAATTTGTTTACCGATTATTTAATAGTATTTGGTAAAATTTAGTTATTAGCAAAATTCTACTTAACAAGTTTATTCTCCTTTAAAATCTTTTTTCCTCTTGAAAAGATTTGGTTATTATTAACAAAATTGGAAACATTAGTCTCTTCATTTTCTTTCGTTCCAAATTCCTCTTTCTCTAAAATTGTTATTCAAATAAAGAAAATATTTCCTTCCAAATTCCTTCATTTTTTTTCCTTCCAAATTCTTTCATACAAACACATTGTTAGTTTATTAGTATGAAATTTATACTTTGTGGTAGGGAACTTGGATCTATTAATCAAATAGATCTAGATCCATGTGCGAAAAGTATATATGGGTTTGTATGCTCAAAGATTCATCAATTTTCAACTCGACGGTACATAAAACCCTTATAATAACTCTTTAGTTTGTTTTATTTCTCGTAATATATATATATATATATATATATATATATATATATATATATATATATATCAATCTTATTAAATGCGAATTAAATCACACTTTCAACACTTTTTAGCGAATAAGAATATTTCATATGCCATCCCTCACTTTCCAATCCACAACCCCAAAGTTTCATGACAAAAAGCTTAGAGGGTATAATATTAGTGACATAAATTAATTCGGTTTTATTTGATTTAAATTGCGTCTGATTTGATTCAATTTGATTTTATGAAAAACCAAACCACAAACCGAACTTCCACCCCTACTTAGTAGTTAGTACTAAAAGAAATCGAATACCAAAATCCACGTTACATGTCCATCAAACATACACCACCTTGATGATCGAACCCCATGTAACATATGACTTATCTAGAGCCGTAATAGAACCATAGGTAATTAGGGGCCTCATAAAGTAATTTAACCCGGTTCTTTAAAACCAGAACAAAAAGAAAATAGCTTGAACCAGTTATTGAAAAATGGCAGCCTCAGCTTTTCCTATTACTGGCAGCATTGTCCCATCTACTCCACGCCATTCCTTCCTTACCCAACCTTCTGCGTCCGTAGTGGTGTAAGCCATTTTTTACTTATTCATTTCACTTTCGTTGATTGTTTTTCTGGGTAATTTGTATTTGTTTTCTTTGAAATGAGCACATTTTGATGTTGGATTATACAATTGAGGGCAAGTATTTCTTGCCCATGTTTGAATTTGTCGAGGAATTCTGTAAAACAAAAGTTGAAATTCAATTCTTGTCCCCTTAGGGTTTTTCCCATCCCAACTCATGAAGTTTTAAAAGGAAATTGAATTCAATTTCTGCCTTCAAAGGATTATTCTTTTTCTAATTTTGTGGACTTCTTATTTAAGCGAGTTACATACGTTGTTTGGAATTAAGAGTCAATCGAAACGACCCACTTTGTTACTACAAAGATAAGGCTGTGTACTTCCGATACTCGATCAAGTCCCTGGAAATGTTGTAGCAACTTGCAAATTGCAGAATGTAGGTTAAATGATGGTACTTCATAACCATATGCTGATCAGAATTGGTTTGCAAACTTGAGTTATGGAAGTATAGAGTGTTGTGGACTAGTTTGATTGATTCAAATAAATACCTAATTAAAATAAGTATATGCTGATTTCTTGTTGAAAATTTTTTGGGTTCAGTTATCTAATGAAATTCATAAAAATTCTCAGAATTAATGGTCCTTGTGTGTCTTATCCTTATGAACTTTGTTAGAAATAAAGACTTTTTTCAAGGTCTTCTCAAGGTCCTCTTATGGCTACAATCATCAATACGCATTAGAAGTAGTAATATGTATAACATTTGTATACGAGATATGTGTTTAGAGTTGTGTTTAACACGTGTTTGATAAGGAAAGGTATGGTGTGACATGAACTTGTGGTTGCATTAAGAAAGTTATTTCCCGACTATCTCACGTGTAAATAGAAGGGACGTTCCCAGAGTTCACACACCAACCAAAAGCAATATACACTCACTATTTGAGGTGTTAAGCAAATACCACTCTAGCACAAGTGAATTAAAGAAGAAAAGAGTAGAATCTGAATTGTGTGTCTACAAGTGAATGGAACAATACCAATTTATAGGCACTTTCAACCTGATTAAGTGTAGTTAAAGTGTATAGATGTGATTTAATAGGATCAAATCGCCCCAAATGAAAATATAGTTGTTGGAGATATCAATGTGGGTTTAACAACTAATCATGAAAGATTACCAACTTAAGGATTAATGGCAAATGATTAAAGTCCAAACGGTCACATTCATAAGGTTGTGTTATTTTCCGTTTTAAGCCTTTAAAGGTCCATTTATCCAACAAATTTAGCTTTCATGTCTCTTTATTAGCATCCTTTACCAACAAGGCAACACATCCTATGATAACTAGATAGAACCTTTTGTTGTTAATAGTTGATGTTAATTAGGATGGAGCTTCTGTTTTTCTGTGAGTGTAAGAACTCGATCACTTTGTTTGGTTTCAATATGCTTATGAGAATACAGGAGATGTAGAATTGTTGAATTGCCTCTTGGTTTACTGGATTAACATGCGACTTTTCTTCCATGTTGCTCTTCTATTCCTTTGAAGCAATGATGTTTTCACTCATTTTATAGCTCAAGTAGATCTGAATGTATGAAGTCTTTCCTAGTAGGTTTAACAAGTAAAGAACCTCTATCTTAAAGGCCTGTTGACTGTAGCGTTGCTGTAACATTTTAATTCTTTGAAGTTATGCTAATTGGAAGGCATTGTTTGCAATTTGGATGCCATATAGGGTAGGAGGAGGATAATGACTTTAGCAATGTTAAAAAACGTCTTAACGTTTCCACAATAATTTAGCTCAAATATCTCGGTGCTGCATTCTGCCTTTAAGTAATGAAATCTAATATAGGTTCAAAGTACATTGATATTCATTTGTGTTTGTGAATTATTTTTGTAGTTGATGCTACAACTCTATGTAAAATGTGAATTCTGTTTCACTTTGTGACGCTATTCTTTATTTTCTCTTGAGATGGTTATCTTGAATTGTATATTTCTTTTGGTTACTCTTTTCAGATGGCATTTGGTGGGGAAGCAGCACTCAAGACTGTTAACACATACGAGAGGCCATGCATTTCGTATGCTAGCCAATCCTGATGTATGCATTTTAGGACTTATCTTGTATAATAGGGGTTTAGTTGGTTTGCTTAGGTATGTGATTTGTTGTTGGATCAAATTAGACACAAAAATTGGGCAATTTTAGTTGAAGTTTCTCTGTTAATCAAACTTTTGTCAAATCCATTTTTAAAATTTCACTTTTTTTAAGAGTGAATAGAGTGTTGGTTTTGACGTTCTAGAGCGTTTTATGCTTCTTGATGGTTTAAATATGACTTCACCTTATCCTTCTCTAGAAAATATGTTTAGCTTTAGCGCAGGCTGTGTTGATTAGAGCATGATTGCCTTATATCTTTTACTGCTATGTTTTTGAGGTGCCAATTTATGTTGCACATGCATGCATTCGTTTCCGTTCTCCCTCTAATATTTCACTAAGGAAATTTGTGCATGACAACTCTATCAACGAACTACTCTTTGTTTCGCAGAAATCATCTGGAAAGGATAGTTTTAGGAAAGAAGTACTAATGGTTGATCCACTGGAAGCGAAGAAATTAGCTGCGAAACAATTAGCAGAAATTAAATTAAAAGAAAATTTTAAGGTTTGTGATTTTCATTGTTTGTACTTTATCAGTAGCATAAAGTGGTGTCAAATATCTTTTTGCTCAAGTGAAACCATTAAGGTACCGAGAAATATTTGTATGTTCATTCTGAATTAAAGACAATTAGGTCAACACGTTGTTGTGTGATTTGAAACAAGTAGCATAGCATAAATTTTTCAACCGTGCCCTCTAATTTGGAGGGTGAGTTGCTCCAAAGAATCAAAGCAGCTTGAGATTTCATTCTTTAGTGTTAAAATCCACTCCATGATTTCCCTGTTCATAGTTTTGTTCAGAATTATTGTTAAAAGTTGGATTTGACTGGAGCACAGAAGAGAAACAAGGAATGGCCCAAAATCAATACCAATTTAGATTAGGATTAGTTGTGACTGTTGCAAATGATCGTAATTAAGTTGACTAAAGTGGAAATAAGAACGAATGATGACCTGTTTGTGTTATGAGATCTCTAGTTCTAGAGGAAATAGACTCTTTAGCTGCATCCTCCTTCATCGGTATTAGTTGCCGTTTTCCTTCATTCCCCAAACCCTGATCATAGTTCTTTTGAGTGGGAGACACTGTGTATGATGATGATTGTATGATGATGATGATGCATATGATAATGGTTGTGGCACTAGGTAGGGTAGGGGGTGGGAGCTTGTGTTGGATAGAATTTGTAGTATTTACTTTGACAGTGTATACACGGATTTTAACAATTTTAGCCGCCCTTTAAATCTAAATCTTGCCCTTATAATATCGAAAAGAGTACGCACCATCATATAATCATGCGCGGTCACCCCAATGGACCACCGAGACTCATGGGCACTGCTTGGTTTCACGGTTGGTCTACTTATCCGAGGCTAGATGAGCCAACTGAACACATTCTGATTTGTGATTGCAGAGAAGACGTCAGATAGAGGCAATTAATGGAGCATGGGCAATGCTCGGTCTCACGGTTGGTTTAGTCATCGAAGGTCGTACAGGAAAGGGTATTTTGAGTCAGGTATGTGTTTTTCTTACAGTTTTCACTTTACAATTGTGCATTTTGATATTGCAATTTGAATGTAACTCACTGGAAACTGTTGTATGGCAGTTGGATGGATATTGGCATGCTATTCTGAACTTATTTATGAGATCATAGACAGTTCCAGACGCCAGGTGCAAGGCGCCCTTCAAATTACCGGCATTTGAAGTTATACATACAATCATATCGACACCGATGAACGTTGTACATGTACGAACGATTAAATTTCACATTTGACATTCTTTTTATTTCTTGTATATGTTCTTATCATGATTCATGTAATCAGACTCATTTTTTATGACTTTTCCAACAAAGTATCCAATGACAGGGATAATTCTCTGTTTTATTTTGTGTATTCTATGCAAATCTAATTTTAGGAGTTTTGTGGATAAAGATAGACTTTTTTTTTTAGATTTTGGCTAAGTACCCAAAAGGGATCTTTCCATTGACAAAACCAGGCACCAAGGGCCTATTTGGTTAGTGGTATTAAATGTTGGTAATGGGAATAATTTATAGTATTAAATTTCATCAAAAGTTGCATATCATTCCCATGGTAATGAAACATTGATCACAAAAAAGTTTTTTTATTTACAAATTTCCATTACCACCTAATACCATCTTTTTCAATGGTAATGCATTGGAATGAATTTTATGAAGAAAATGAAGAAAATGAGATGATTGAATTTGGATAAGCATGAATATCAAGGTAGCCAAGAATTTTTTCAACCAAAATTACACTGATTTTTCATTTCCATTACCACCGTTTATTACCATCTACCAAACGGGTCGTTAATGGCCGAAGAGTGCATGCCAGTATGATGGAAGAAAAATCTATCTTTATTAGTGTTAGTAAAGTACTTCAAACCTTGTAGCATCGACATTATAGAGGGCCCATCCCCTCCTAAAAATCATTAGATTATAAGACATAAACGATTCAAAGCCTTATTTTTACATTAAGGATTTTCTCTTTGAAAGTAACCTTATAATTCATTGATAAAAATGTCATATGATATCTACAATGGAGTAAGAAGCGATCAAATACATAATAATATTTATCAAACAAATTTGTATGTGGAAAAAGTCACAATCATTATAAAGTAGATCTAACATTAAAGTGTTCTCTATTACATGGTTATTTCATACAATCTCCTCCAAGGGGTATTAAATATGGTATGGCTTTAAAATAGAGATAAATTTAATAATATTGAATTTTTACATTAAAGATGATACCTAAAAAAACTGTAAAACAAGCTAATAGTATGAAATTGTCATCACCATTACATAGCCAAGATAGTTTGGCTTTCTATTGCAGAAATAATTAATATGTTATCTGGTAATTATTCATTATAATTAAAAGATACTATATATATTTTAATTGATTGTATATGGTAAAACAATTAGTAAATGAGATATATTTTTAAAAGCTTTTATAACTAATAACTTAAACAAATCTAATAAAAAAATATTAATGATATGCTAAAAAATATTTGCCTAATTAAAACATGAAAAGAGTAGAAAATTTTTATTATAAAGTCGACGTATGTCTTGATTGTTTCTTTATTATTAAATTGTATAGATATATAGATGTATTGTGTATAGATTGGTAAATTTTAAATCGATGAGAAAAAGTAGTTTTGTCTCACTTGCAGATCAAGTACCACCTTATCGGATAAGATTTTGAGTTTGATTTTCACATAATTGATGTTTTAAATAGCCTATGAATTGTAATCAAAGAACAAGCGGTCTCTTGAGAGATTGTCTCTCAGGCCCAATCCATTATAGTTTAATACCTACTTACATAATCCCTAATCCATACTTACATCATCCTTAATGCGTACTTACCGTATCCTTAATGCTTACTTACAATATTCTTAATGCCTCTTTTCATTATCCTTAAATGCTTACTTACAGTATCTTTAATGCTTACTTATATCATCCTTAAATGCATACCTACCGTATCCTTACAATATCTTAAAATCCTACTTACAATACTCTTAATGTCCATTGAGTAAGCGTGCAATATTTACAATAGCTTAAATGCCTACATACAATATCCTCAATGTTCATCGAGTAACTTATTCAACTTTTTTCTTTATAGGCAGACCCAATTAGAGATGGTCTAACAAGAATTTGTATTCAAAGAATATAAACAAATTCTTTATTAAGACCATCTCAATAAGTCTCATCATGAGATGACTTAATATGAGTTGGCATAATATTTAATTTTTTTTAAAAATAAATTGCTTTGATTATTTTTTTTCAAAAAACAGGTTAGTTGAGTTCTAATTCATTTTCAATTTCGGTTCATATTTGGTCACGCAAAACTCTACCTTCTTAGACCACTCTCAATGGTGGGTAGAAATTTTCTATGAGTGGAAACTTTTTTGTGGGTTTTTGTATCCCACTAGCGAGTAAAGATAAAAAATATTGCAAATGTTTCTAAAAAAATCTCTTTAAAATAAATAAAAGCTTGACACTTGCCCTAATAACATTTTGTATTTTTGAAAATAAGATTTTTTATTTTATATATTTATCAAAAAATATATACAAATATATAAATGGTCATAAAATTTTATGCTTTATAATTACACACCCATTTTGCTATATTTTAACATATTTAAAAAATTATTTTTTTTTAAGTTCTATATAATTAGTGTTTAGAAAGTTGTGAGAAAGTCTTTTTGATTTCTTATTGATGGGATACCTTTTCAATGTTAAAAATTTTTTCACACAACAGCGTGATGTGGATAAGAAAGAATGTGTTGAAATTTTTTTTTTTCACTCCCATTGACAGTGCTCTTAATATTTTGTATTGTATCTTCTACAGGTTACGTTTTGTCGAATAAAATTGACGCCTCACAAAAACGCAAGCAGGCAAACGAGCGCATCGTTCGCCGCCCATCAGACCATAGCTCCCCGCCTGCGGTGCGATTGTATTGCTTTTCTCTGGTAAATAATTTCTCTCTTGTCGAATTATTTAGATCTGAATCCTCATGGTGTCATGCCTATTTTTTGTTTTGATTGATTTTGTTTTACATTCTCAATCGATTTTTTCTGACGTTTGATTGACCTATAATTTTTTTTTTCAATTAAATTAGGGCAACCGATTGTAATGGTTGGCGGCTATCAGATTATTTTTTCTGATTGTTTGCTTAATTTTGTCACTGTCCATTCCTTAAGATAAAACCCTAGAAACTTTGTTTTGATTGACGTGGAGTATTTACTGATTTCTCATTGAGCAATTAATTGCGGGTAAGAAATTACGGTGGAGAATTTTCCAAACTCAAACTAAGTAGAAGTGAGTTTTCATCAGTTAACTCAGTTTTGATCAAGAGTTATTAGTTATAATCTGTAAAAGTAGCTTCTTTTTAGTTTGTGATTCTTTCTTGTGTTGAGAAGGTCGTTTTGAGCTGTTTAAGCTCTTTAATTCATAGTATTTCGTCATTGGCGTTTATTTTTGTTGTCCCTTTATTGCTGTAGGTTGGTAGGTCGTTTTTTTTCGTTTTAACGTACTGAAGGCAGCATGTCGGATCGATTGACTCGTATTGCAATTGTGAGCTCTGATCGTTGTAAGCCTAAAAAATGCCGTCAGGAGTGCAAGAAGAGCTGTCCTGTTGTTAAGACTGGTATGTATTTGTTTCTGTAACCCAATTTATCATTTTGGTGTCATGGTGTTTTTTCAGCTCACCCCCACACTAATTTTTGCGTTTATGTTGTGGCTACTCGCTAGAGTGTTTTGGGAATTTGAGGGTTTTTACCCTTTCATGCATTCCGTTCTGTCATCTATGTTATTATCATCTTAGTTGCATTTTGTTTACTAAAGATGTGGAGATGAAAATTTTTGATTGACCTGAAATATTATTTCTGGGATTATTCATTGTCACTCATCTTGGGCTTGGACATTCAATTTTTATCCCTGAATAAGTACTTTTTTCGATGGGATGAGGGAGCCGGGTGGAGTGTGGTGGTGTTAATGTTGTTGCTGCTGTAATTCTATCCTTTTTGTATTCATGTGTGGTCATAGCTGTGTGGGTTTATGGGAGGGAGGCTGATAAAGTTTCCCACATGTGTGCATCCAATCACTGAGCTATGGTGATGGATAGGGGGCTTCATTATTCAAGGAAGCAACTAACACTTGGGAAAAACTAAATTATGTTTCACTAGTAATTTCATGACTCCACTTATACATGGGTACTGGTAAATTTTGTGACTCTTGTGCAATTGTTCATCTTTCTCTATTCAGGGAAACTATGTATTGAGGTGACTTCGGCATCCAAGCTTGCTTTTATCTCAGAGGAACTGTGCATTGGATGTGGTATTTGTGTCAAGGTGAAGTCATACTTATTCATCCTCACTCATCCTCTATGTACCACTACATTGTTTGTTGCTTAGTGCAAATTTTTTGTGTATGCAGAAATGCCCTTTTGAAGCAATTCAGATTATTAATCTCCCGAAAGATCTTGACAAGGATACAACTCACCGTTATGGCGCCAATACTTTCAAGTTACATAGGTTAGTTTATATGAGGTCCTTGATATGATATTTACTTATTCGTTTCAGTTTTAAACGTGAAAATATTCAATCACAGGCTACCTGTCCCGAGACCTGGTCAGGTTCTTGGCTTGGTCGGAACAAATGGTATTGGGAAGTCAACTGCTCTAAAAGTTTTGGCTGGAAAATTGAAGCCCAATCTGGGGAGGTTCAATGTAATGTGCATAATAAAGCTGATGCTTTTTTTTTAATGGTGGTTCTCCTTTTTGATCTATTATTTACATTGAATATGTATTATCTACAGAACCCACCTGACTGGCAGGAAATTTTAACGTACTTTCGTGGATCAGAACTGCAAAATTATTTCACACGCATATTGGAGGATAATCTGAAGGTAATTGTGTTCATGGATTAATCTAACATCACATCCTTGCTTGGCCTAAATTACCGAAATTGGTCAATGATTTTCTTATCTACTAAATCGTTTTCTTAATGCTTTCTTAATTCTATGTTGAAGTAATGTATAAGATTTGTTTTCATTTCATGTGATCACCTATTGTATGTTTAGAGTTGGATCTTTCATGACTTCTTGCTGACTGTTATGCATGGAACATTACATACAAGAGGCTGAAAGGTCGATACAAGGGCAGCATAGGGAATATTGAAGGGGCATATCTTCTAGAAACTATTATGTCAAATAGTTTGTTATGGCTCTTTTGAAATTTAGTTTTTTGTTGGAAAAGCATTTTAGCTGTATATGTAAACAAAGGGGGAATGGTTTTTCATTGTACTTTGTATCGATAAATAGTGTTCTACACTTTGGAGCTTTGAGTATAACACTGACACATATTCATCTTTAGGCTATTATCAAGCCCCAGTATGTGGATCATATTCCAAAGGCAGTTCAGGGAAATGTTGGCCAGGTTCTAGAGCAGAAAGATGAGAGAGATATGAAGGCTGAACTATGTGAAGATTTGGAGCTGAGTAAAGTTTTGGATCGTAATGTGGGAGATTTATCAGGTGGTGAATTGCAGAGGTTTGCAATTGCAGTTGTGGCTATACAGAGTGCTGAGATATATATGTTTGATGAGCCTTCAAGTTATTTGGATGTGAAGCAAAGGCTTAAAGCTGCCCAAGTTGTTAGATCATTGCTTAGGCCAAATAGGTATTGTTGTATACATCATGTTTGACCATCTATTATTTTTTTGTGCTGGAAGATATCTTATTTAAAAGCTCCTTTTCTTTTGCTCTATCCTTTTCAGCTATGTCATTGTGGTGGAGCATGATCTTAGTGTTTTAGACTATCTTTCAGACTTCATCTGCTGCTTATATGGAAAACCGGGTGCATATGGAGTTGTTACTCTGCCATTCTCTGTTAGAGAAGGAATCAATATATTCTTGGCAGGATTTGTACCCACAGAGAATCTTCGTTTCCGCGATGAATCTCTTACTTTTAAGGTATTTTGTTCTCTAAGTATGTGTTTATCGTTGCTTACTCTTCTTTTCTAGTTGTCTCATCTTTGATTTTCTAGGTTGCTGAGACACCTCAAGATAATGCCGAGGAGATTGAGACATATGCTCGATACAAGTACCCCACCATGACAAAAACTCAAGGTGGTTTTAAGCTTCGTGTTATGGAGGGTGAATTTACAGATTCACAGATTATTGTGATGTTGGGAGAAAATGGAACAGGAAAGACAACTTTTATTCGTATGCTGGTATGCTCCTTAAGGAATAGTTGAGAATGTGTAGCGGCTTACTCAATAGTTTTGTGTTTCAGGATATTAAATTCTTTTGCATTGTAAATTTTCAGGCTGGTCTATTGAAGCCGGATACTGTGGAAGGCTCTGATGTGGAAATACCTGAATTCAATGTTTCTTACAAGCCCCAGAAGATCAGTCCAAAGTTCCAAAATACTGTGAGGCACCTATTACATCAAAAGATAAGGGATATGTATCTTCATCCCCAGTTTGTTTCAGATGTTATGAAGCCTCTTCAGATTGAGCAGTTAATGGATCAAGAAGTTGTGAATTTATCTGGTGGAGAATTGCAGAGAGTTGCATTAGCTTTGTGCCTTGGAAAGGTAAGGCTTGTGTGCCTGTGGACTGTCTCCTTTAACCTGTAGTATTATTTTATCTCCCTTTTGCGTTCTCTATTTTGCAGAGATAGACGGTAACAACTCTTGATTAGTATGAAAGTTCTTGCGCGTCATTGATGATGCGTAGGTGTTTGTGTGATAGCATCTTTTTTCTTAATTGAACTCATGTCTACTAACTTTTGTTCTGATTTTGTTTAATGGTTGAAATAAATGTTTTTCAAATAAATGACATGTTTAATATTGAGCATTTTGTAATCATGCAGCCGGCAGATATCTATTTGATCGATGAACCAAGTGCATACTTGGATTCCGAGCAACGTATTGTGGCTTCAAAAGTTATAAAGAGATTTATTCTCCATGCGAAGAAGACTGCATTTGTTGTCGAACATGATTTTATTATGGCAACATATCTAGCTGATAGAGTGATTGTGTATGAAGGGATGCCGTCAGTGGATTGTACTGCAAATGCTCCTCAATCATTGTTGACTGGAATGAATCTTTTCTTATCTGTAAGTCGCTTTATTTTTTTGTTGATACTCTTGGTTATGTCATGGATTGTATTGAATCCATGATTGATATTCATAAGTTAGAAATCAATGTTGAGAAGTTTACATTTCGATATTTGTTTGTGTTGTTTACGTTAGTTTTGAACTGATGTGATTGTAATCTTTTACCATCCTCTTGGAAATTGCAGCATTTGGATATCACATTTAGAAGAGACCCTACTAATTATCGTCCAAGGATTAACAAGCTAGAATCCACAAAGGACAGGGAGCAGAAATCTGCAGGAACTTATTATTACTTGGATGATTGAGATTGATGTTTGGTTCATCCTTCCAACTATTTCTTCAGTGTTCTTATTTACTTTCCTTAATGGTAAAGTTTCATTCTATTAATCAATTGTGTTTGTGCGTGCAATTTTCTAATACTTAGTTTTTTGCAATTGTTAAGAGAGAGCATCTATGTTCTTTCTTTGTTGTTCTCGCTGTTGTCATTTTCTTAGCCATTTGGAGTCCTTGTACAATCGGTAAATTTTGCATTTCCATGTTGCTGAACTTATAAAAGTTATTTTGCTATCATTTTTTTCAATGGATTTCATTTTTCAGTTCTAACTCACCATTTTCCTTATTTTCAAATTTCTAAATTTTTGCAACGTTCATCGACAACTTCTGATAGATAGTTTAGCTATGCTCGATGCTGATTGTAATTCACCCAAATGTTAGTAATTATGAAAGAATAATCTTTGCAAATTCCATATTACATAGCGCATGCTGCTTGCTCCACCATAAACATTTGCCATTTCTCCATCTTGATGATTTCATTTCTTTTGTTGATTTGTGTTTCCTACCAGCTGTAGTCTCAATTCCAAGTGTTCTGACTTTTGCTGTTTCAGGAGTCTATGGTAAGCTCTCAAGGATGTATTGCACAAAAGTGTTAAACGTGCTGCTGATTATCTTTTTGTCGATATGTCAAAGAAGGGGGGTGATGAGCTGAAAATCGTTTCTCTCGTTTCATCTTTCATACAGACATATGCTTCTGATCATTACTATGTAGCATTAGATCTCTTCTGTTATGAGCAATTTTGCACTGAGTTTGGGTTGGCAGCTTGATAAATCGGCAGATTAGATTCTAATTAGTGACTAATAAGTGGATTTTGCCGAGGCCAATTTTGGTTTGATCAGATTTTATTTAATACTTCACATCTGACTAAGTTGGTTGGTATTCCTATCACTAATAGAATGAAATGCGACGTTTTGAGTTGTTTTGTGTTTAATTGTTTTAAGCGTACAATTTCCGTTTTAGAACAAGTTGATAATGTGGGAGTACAGGCAAATATAACATCAGTATAAAGAGCATTTGTTAGCACATTATTCGTTTTCGTGTCTTTTAAAACTTCATTTTAAAAGATACTCCTAGTTTTTATTGAAGTTTTGTTTTGGCCAAACCACGGAGATGCGTTGAGGTAGCGTCTAACCACAAGTCTAGGCCTTCTATACTTGTGCACATCAAGTTACTTCACTAGTTAGTCATCAGCTTTTGCATCTAGTAGCCCTATTTAACAATAGACTAGTGGAAATTTTGACATGTTTGGCAAACAGCTGAAACTAGTAGAAGTACTTATAGTGACCAAGTTGAAATTGGAATCGATCAAAAATGTTTTTATTATGCTATTTTATACAAAGACTAGCTTAATATGATAAACTCTCTTACATAACATGCTGAAGCCTATGATAAAAACGTATACTACTGCTACAATATTAACCCTCTAGGATTAAATCTTCTCTTTGTAGACCACTATATTTTCATGTCTATTTTCCCATTTGTATTAATTTGTCTCATTCTTATACACTTTAAAGAAGTAGGAAGTATTCTACTAAGTTGTGTGTGTGACCATAGAGAATGGGCCAACAATACACACAAAGGTTAAGAAAGACGTTTCTTAGTAAACTAGGGTTTTCATGGCTCCCAAGTTCAGTCATTTGATATATAAATACTCTCACATCAACGTATTAAAACTCTAACTCATTTATTCCTCTTACATTTTTCAGAACATTTATTGAGATCTCACGCCATAAACAAACTCTAACAAAATTCCTCCAAGCCAAGGTAACACTATTAGGCTTCCTAGGTACTCATCTGTTATACTCAATGTTATGAGCGTTGGAGCTGGTCTTTAGAGTCAAACTTTGGGCCATTTAACATGTGTTACTTGCCTAGACTAGGTCATCAAAGTGATCTTATTACAAAAGAATTAAATGGTAAAGATAAGTCTTTCACTCAACAAACACTCTCTCAGACTCGACTTAGCATCAACCAAACTTAGTGTGGATCTCGATCTCGGACAAAAACATAAGCTTAAGTAATTGACTTGTTGACCTAGAAATTAGTTGTCCCAACTTTTCTTTTTTTTTTTTTCATTGATATAAGTTCTACAAGCATCCTTTACAAGAACTTCAATCACCCAAAGTAAAGCCATCATCGACTTTATCTTTAAAGATTTACCAAGTCAATGTACATAATTGTTTCTTACAAGAATTTATGGAAAAACAAAACTAAATACCTCTTTTTATATTCAAGCTTATATTAGAGGATCCCTATTGGCAAAGAAAGAAGAAAACATTTCCTTTTTAATTTTTATAAGTAGAAAAGGAAAAACATTTGACTATTAGGCTAATCTTTAATCGGATATCCGGAATTTTCTACCAAGAATTTGGTACATGAACTTCGTATGTTTTGACGTAGAAATTTCTGCAGGAAATCCTGCCGGAAGTTTCTCATTATTTACTTTAATGATTCAATAAATCAACATATTCTTCTTTGGTTCTCCTCCATTCTCCACCATTATTTAGTATTTTTGTTTTGGTGTATACAATTGACTAATTGTTAAATGGAAATTTAAAAGAATTTGTTCCTAAGAATTTGGTTCGTAGTGCACACTTTTATATGACTTTATCAAAATAAATCAAAACAATGGTTTATTCATTATTATCCAACGTGACTGTTACATAAATGTTTGTTTGTATGATGCGGTTTTGGGAGATAGCATTTAATATACACATCGTTGTGTGAGATGGTTTCTCCAAAAAAATGTATTAAATATATAGGCTAAATAGTCTAAATAATACAAATCAAAGAGAAAATAAAAATGTGGTCTTCTTGTTTTAATGTCGTCTCTTTAAGAGAAGGTTTTTCACAAGAATAGTTGATTAGTATGAGTTTAATAGACCATTTAATATAAATATGAGAATATAAAGCTTTTTGATTTTAGATCGTCTCTCACCAAGTAGTGTTCTTTCACAAGAGCAATTATGTATTAAATTTATTTTGTAAAATTTCTCTAAAAAAATTGACCAAAATCACCTAGAATTTGATTTTATTAGCTGCCTAGAAAAAGTTATTTCTTTGTTAAAATTTAAAAACTACCGGTTAACTGATCTTTTAACAATTTCGAATGCTATTTGTAGTACTTCATTCTAACTTAAATATCAAAATTTATGATCATATTAGATTTTTGCCCAAAATTGTTGCTCCCGATGAATACTCAGTCGGATCTAAGCCTTGCTCAACAATTTTTATTTCTATTTTCTTGGCCATTCTTCACCTATTCTTTAAAGTTAAAGGATTGTTTTTCATGGATCATTAAAAAGAAATAAGTTGGACTTTTCAATTAAAAAAAAAAACACATACACATTTTAGTCCGTCTTTTTTATTTTGCTACAATTTCATTTTAATGAAAATGTCTCCATCACTTATTTTAATTTTCATCCATATATTTTATTTCTATTTTAATATTATCCATATAATTAAATAACTCTTTCAATTCTTAATATTTATCACATATGCCGAAGTTGCAATTTCAACAAGACCGAGTGACTAATAGTTTAGCCATAAAAGAAAAAAAAAGAAAAATTGACGTTAACAACAAATTTACTCATCCGTTGTGAATAATTTCATCTTAAGGTTATTTTCTAATAATCAAACATTTGTCAGATATTTACCCACAACATATCATATTACTAATAATACGTAATAATAGGATATGCTGTCAGCAAATTAAGAAAAAAGATGAATTATCACGACAAACTAAAGGTAAATATCAAATTATTAAAAAAAAAAAAAAGAAAAATCTAAAGGTAGAAGACCAATTGAATTATAAATATCAGTTTTTGAAATTAATAAATTGGTTCATAAAGGTATTTTAAATATTAAAATAAGTAGCATTATCCAGAATACATGTCATGTTTGTTGAATACTCCCATAATCTCATCCCATTATCTATATTACCTATCCACTGACCAGTGACCACTATACCTATTTTATCTATATTACTTTGTTATGCTAAGGTAGATGAAGATAATTAATATAATAATTTAAATAGACCAAACCTATAAAGTAAACTAATCTTTCTTGTCTTCCAATGGAATTCTTGGTATAACCTAAAAGCAAATATATATAATTTCATATGTGCTTATTACCCAAACTAATATTTTATTAATTAAAAATTGATTAGGATAAGGATTAGTCCAAAAGTGATGGACCAATTCTTGTTCTTCTTACCAAATAGATTTCAAAATTGACAACTATTTGTCACATATCATTAATGTTTTGTTCAATCTCAACTTCCATATTGTAAGTGGACAATTGTGGGCCCAATTCAATTTTTTTTAATCAAAATGATAATTTTTGTTCTTAGATATGGTAGTATCTCATATGGACTATTATTTAGATATGGTTTCAATAATATATATATATATATATATATATATATATATATATATATATATATATATATATATATATATATATATATATATATTTTGAAGGGTTGAATATATATAATTTTACTTTTGTTATTAATTACAAAGAGGTTGTTATTAATCTTAATACTTTAAGAGATTTGTCAAATGTTGTTATGGAAGTTGTTATTTCATAGGCTAATGTTAAATATGTGGCATTAAGATTCAAATAATTATGGATTTTTTTGTTGTACTATTTATACTAATATATAATCTTGATAAGAACCTTTTACTATAGGAACTCATTTAATGCATATTATCAAGTTATTCAAAGTCTACTAACTACATGAAAATAACAAATAGTAAACTCTAAAGGCCTTGACAAATTCCTTTTTTGGTTGTAATTAGCATGGGTGACAAATATTAATTAGGTAATTTTTTTAATTAGGAAAAATTATCTAAAATAATCCAACCTTTTGATCATGATTTTCCTACAATAATTCCATTCATTGATTAACCATGAATAATCCCAACTTTAGGATGTATTTTCTTAAAGTAAATCCAGTAATCGGATGACTTGTTATAGCAAGTTTTTTTTTTAAAAAAAAAAATAAAATAAAATTTCAAAACAAATGTTAAAAAAATATATAAAATTTTTCTAATTTTTTTGTTACTCAAAATTTTTTTTGTAAATTTTCAACATTTTCTCTAATTTTAAATTAATTTTGAGTTTATTTTTTTGGTGAATTATCTATTATAGCAGGTCAACATTTTCTCTAATTTTAAATTAATTTTGGTGAATTATTTTTTTGGGATTATTCATGGTTAAATAATAATTTGGATTATTGTAGAAATATCATGAAAAGATCGGATTATTCTAGGTATTTTTCATTTTAATTATCCTTATTTGATTGAAAATATCATAAAGGAAAAATTATCTAGAATAATACAATCTTTTATTGATTTTCGTACAATAATTTTAACTTTTTATTAAACATGAATAATTCCAATTTTAGGGTCACTTAGCTAAGAACATTATTGGCCAAATGGTGACCAATTTTTGCAGGTTAATTGCTAAAAAAAAGAAAAATAAAATAAATATTTAAAATATTAAAAATTAAAAGTTAAAATCAAAAAAATTACTTGATTTCTCTTTATAATTTTTAAAAAGTTTTCAATTTTTTACATAATTTAATATTTTATTTACTTTTTAATTTTATTATGCAAAATGACTTGTTGTATAGATAAAAGATTACTTTGGTAGATTCTTAGCAAGCACCCCTTATAGTTGGAATAATTCATATATTTTCAAAAGTTAAGATTATTGTGAAAAATCAGTAAAATGTTGAATTATTTTCTAGGTAGTTTTTCAACTCTTCTTTAATATCATCTACACGATTCAAATGGTCCCACCATTTCTTAATATTTGTGCAAAATCTCACAATTTATCAAGGACGAAGGAGTATTTTTATGCTATATTTTAATATGATTTGATCTTATGACAATTAATATGTTAAGTAAAACTACAACCACATACTCTACCTTATTATTATATTTTCTAATTAATTTTGTATATATACAGTTGTTTAATGTTTAGAACCCTGTGTGGTTGCACCTCTAAAACCAGACACGATTGTGTTAGTATGTTTTGTTAATTGTTAGGGGTAAATTTGGTTTATTGATTTGGTTATACGTCAGACAATGAGTGTTGGTACATATAGAATAAAAAATATAGCAATTTCATTAAGACAAAGTAAATAAATTATAAGAAAAATTTATTTAGATGAAATATTAAGCAATTTATGGGCAATCTTCACCAAATTTCACAATATTTTGGTTATCTTTCTTATCATTTACTTTTTTATTTTAGAGTAGACTAAAGAACCCCTTCAAGTTAGAAGAAGAAGGAATTCGTCATTCTCTAACATTAGGGTGAAAGAAAAAAGGAAAAATTACCTAAAATAATCTAATTTTTTCATAATTTTTCCATAATAATCTCACCTATTGATTAACTATGAATAATCCCAACTTTAAGGGGTATTTGCCTTGAGTAAACTCGGTAATCGGATGACTTGCTATAGCAAATTTTATTTTTAAAAAAAAAAGATTAATTAAAATAAAATATCGAAAAAATATTTAAAAATATTTTTAAAAATTGTGACTTTTTTTAGTTATCTGAATTTTTATGTAAATTTTTAAAATTTTCTCTAATAATACATGAATTTTCAGTTTATTTTTCGGTGAATTACCTACTATAGCCGGTCATCGGGTTACCTATGTTTACTCAAGGCAAATACCCTCTAAAATTAGAATATATTCATAGTTAATCAATAGGTGAAATTATTATTGAAAAATCACAAAAATATTAAATTATTCTAGGTAATTTTTCCAACAAAAAAGTCCTCAATTGTTAGACCAACATATGATTGTCCCTCATCAATATTTATCTATTAGAAAATCAGCCTAATTACCAAATATCTATTTCAAAAAGTAAATTATCGTATATTAGTCGTAGTAATTAATACTTCTACTAGTTTTAAACTTTTAAATGCGGTATGTCACAACTAGAGGAGTCATTAATAGGTCGGGTTATTATTTGCTGTATAGGGTTGGGTTGGACAGAGTTATTATTTGGCTTGATTTTCTTAAAAATATTCTCATTATTTTTTTCTAATATGATATTAATATTATATATATTATATGCGAGTTGATCTAACGGAATACAAAATCGAACGAAAAGATCATTAAATAAACTTTTTAATGGTTCGAGGCGGATCAACTCTAAAGGGACATTAACCCGCCCCTGTCCATTCTAAATCTTATCCCAACTGTTGAATTTTCGGACTCAACCGAACCCGGTTTACAGCTCAAGACAACCTCATTGAAATTTTTTTTTTGCCAAAATTAAAAAGATAATATAATTAATAATTAGACTAACTTGTGGAGTCCAGGATTGGATTCAACCAGACCTACTAAATAGGATTATATAATTATTAAAAATTTTACTCGATATCCCTATTTTTTAAATAATTTGATTGTACATTAAGTTGGATATCCTAAAAAAATTGTTCAAAATTGTAGTCACCACTGGTTCGTATGTTTTTGTCATGGATGTTGAAAGTGGCATTAAATCCCACAAGATCTTTGGAAGATCAAGGTAGGGTATAGCATAATAGAATACACTCCTTGGTCCCACTTAATTTAACTTATTTTTTGTTTTAGTTTAATAATATAAATTTGTTTTATTTTTATTTTTGAATATGGCTATATCGCTTTTACGCACTATATTTTCTTTTTTTTTTTCTAAATACTTCATTATTTTAATTTATTTTATTCAATTTTTTATGTTTGTATCAAAAATAAATGAAACTATTTTTTTGAGACAAATGATGAGATGAGTAGTTTTAGTTATATAATATTGTCAAAATCAGAGAAGATAAACAAAATTTGGTCTTGGTCATTTATTTAACGTCTATAAACAATCTTAATCTTAGCTTAGATAAAATCAAATATTTCATAATTAGAGGTGGAGCAAAGATATTGGAGGTTCTATTTATTTTTTGATATTTTTTAAAATGGGGCTTTTTATTATTTTAAAAGATAAAAAATTTTTACCACTTCAAGAAAAATATTTCAAGACAAAATATATTATAACATTATATTACTTCAAATACAAAAAATTTACAAACAAATCATTTAACAAGTATTGCTTGGAATTGGACCTGAATAACATCATTTAATAATCGAAGCTCCTTATTTCGAGGTGCCCTAGGCGGTCGGCTACCCAGGATACCCCTAGAACCAGCCCTATTCATAATCAAATATCTTTTACGCTATGAAATATTTGCTACATTATAATTATTTATATTATTAGTTATTTAAGCTTATTTTACACATTGCAGTTAACATATAGAAAAAATATAATCAATTAAATAAATCTTATTAGAATCAACTAATGGCATACTTTAAAAATATTAACTTTAATAATTTATTTCAATAGAAGTTAAATATAATTAGCATAATATAGAACTGAGGACAGTGGCGGACCCAGCTAGGGGCAAGGGGGGGCAGTGGCCCCCCCCAATCTGAAAAAAAATAAATGAGATTTAAAAAAAAAAAAATTTAATTTGCGACCACTTAGCGACCACCTAGCGACCAAAATCCCGTCGCTAATCACCTTTAAAAAAAAATTAAAAAATAAAATGATGTTGCTTCCATTTAAAAAACAAAGCAAACCCTAATCGCATTCCGTTTTTATGTGTTCGACATTCCACATAGACAAAACCTTCTCCAAATCTCCACGACTCCATCGACCACCGCCAGTCCGCCACAGCCCACAAACGGCTGGCCAAGTTCCGGTGTTCCTCTTCTTCGCTGCAAGTCTACAACTGTCATTCGACCTTCGACATTTTTCTTCGCTTCTTCCTCTTCTTCGCTAATCGCTTCGCCAGTCGCCTGTACGCCTACTCGCTTCCTCTTCCAGTCTTCCTCTTCTCTTCAATTGTTTAATTGTGAGTTCCATGCTTCCATTACTTATTTAATTGTTAATTTGTAATTGTAATTGTTAATTTGTTTAATTATTTCATAGCTTCATTAGTTCATTGTTAATTTGTTTAATTGTTGATCTTTGATTCTTGATTCTTGATTCTTTGATTCTTGATTATTGATAGTTTAATTGTTTGTTTAATTGGATAATTTGTTTGGTACTTTGGTGATTGAGATGAGATTCAACAAGATTATGAAACTAGCTTAGACTTGGTAATCAAGTTGCAAAACAGTGAAAAAGGCATCAATTTCAGTAAAGCCCTAACTTAATTTGGGGGTTTGAATAATTTGGAGAAATAAGTGAGAGGAGTGAGCAAGGCTGGGTAGCAGGGGTTGGTTGATGGTGATTGGTGAGTGATTGTATTGCTGTTAGCAGGTGGCGACAAGGGCGGAGCGGGACGGGGCTGTTGGTGGTGGAAACTGGTGAAAGGCACGGTGTGGGGGTCAACGGGTTCAAATAGCTGGGTTGTCAAGCCAAGGGGTGGGGTTTTGGGTTAGCACAGGATAGCATAAATTAGGGCATTACTATATTTAGTTTAATTGTTTGTTTAATTGAATAATTTGTTTGGTACTTTGGTTCATTGGTTGCAAGTTGACAAGTTGTTACTTGATAGTTTGAATAATTAGATTGAATAATTGAGTCATATTTCTAATTTAATTAGGAAATGTCAAGTAATTCAAGTTCATCTTGTTTGAAAAAGTCAAAAGCAAAGGGAAGACAACCCGATCTTCGTGAATTATTGTTTAAAAGAATGAAATCCCAACAAACATCTAACGAAGGCAATGAATCTTCTCCTTTAAGTTCCCCTCTAAGTCCTCCTTTAAGTTCCCCTCCAAGTGAAGATGTTAATATGGAAGTAGGTGGTTCAAGTAGTTGTGATGAACCATTGGATGATGAATGGGTGTATGATGTTGAACTTCTTCCTCATGACCCGGGATTGAGGAAAAACATAATGGATTATCCCCCTAATGAAAGAAATCCGGTTAGGAGAGCATATATTCTTAAAAAACCTTGCCAACCAAAAACACATGATTTCCCTCAAAGTAATATCTCCGGTAGGTTACGCCGTTTTAGTTTGAATTGGTTCAAAAAATGGGATTGGCTAGAATATAGTGTTGAAATGGATGCCGCATTTTGTTTTGTTTGTTATTTGTTCAAGAGGGATGTTGAAATTAACAAGGGGGGTGATGCATTTGTTGTTGGAGGGTTTAGAGCGTGGAATAAACCTGAGAGGCTTGAGAAGCATGTTGGAGGAATTAAAAGTGCTCATAATATTGCTTATGAGAAATATGTGAATCTAAGAGATGCAAAGAAGACATCAATTGAATTTGTATTTGATAATGCGAGTGAGGTTCAAATGAACGAATATCATATTCGTTTGAATGCATCCTTAACTTGTTTGAGATTTCTTTTGGGCCAAGGTTTGGCATTCCGGGGACATGATGAAAGTGAGGAGTCATATAGTAGAGGTAACTTTCATTGAGAAGGAAGTGTTTCTACAAGTTTCTGATGAAAAGATTATTGATCGCTTTAAAAATATGAAAACTCGAAGGATGAATTTGTAATTTTTATTTGAACGCTTGTATTTTTTTTTTTTAATATTTTGGATTGTAAAACTTTTAACATCGGATTTGATATTGTAAATTGTAATTTTCTATTTTTCTTGTATTTTTCTATTTTTCTTTAAAAAAAAAATTATTCGGACGACGATCAAATTATTCGAACGACGTGACGTTCGGATTTTGCCCCCCCAAATTGAAATTCCTGGGTCCGCCACTGTTAGGGACGCTAGCGCTGTTGTCCATTCATATGCACCGGCAATGAACAAATTGTTTCAAAAATATGATTCCTTAGTTTTTGCAACCCTGACAATAGCAAAAGTACATTACATCCTTATATCATTGAACCACAACCTTTTAACTAACTATATAATTATATAGTAGTGAGTATTCCATTAAACTCATGGCCGTCTTTAGATATTTTTAGGTCTTGAGCGAAATAGTATATTAAGTTTTTTTTCTTTTTTTTTTTTTTGCAATTTATCATCTATATGGACCTTTCTACAATCATTAATTTTGCTTTTTTTAAACATGAGACCCTAGACTACGGCTCCTCTTGCCCACCCCTAGGGCCGACTTATATTACTGCAATGCTATTAAGTAGTTCTTATCTAGGAGGAGATTTGGAAAGATTTAAAGTACACAATTTTATCCTTGTTATTGATTAAACTGATTAAAAGATTATTTTTGTAGATTCTTGATACCAAATGTCAGGTACTTTCACATGATATATATTTAACTACTTTTATTGATACCTTATCGTTTGCCTTTTCCAAGTCTACAAATATCATGTGCAATTCTCTTTTTCTAATCCTATAATACTCCATCATTTCTCTCGTTAAATGGATTGCTTCTACCGCAGAACTCCCTAGCATAAATTCAAATTGATTCTATGCATGAAATTGCTTATCTCTATCATTGTTTCTAATAAATTTATAGTATGGTTTACGAGTTTTATTTCTTGATGTTAAAGCAATCTTAGACAATTCTATTAATTTTATATGATAACTCACAAATTTTAAATTTGCAACAAAGGGATATAAAATTATATCTAAGCTTTAACACAAAAATGACTGGTTAGAAATTTTTAAAAATAAATGAAATATAGATAGAAAATAAGTTTATTGAATACAACAAGAGTAACAATGTGAAACTATTGTGTCAAATAAAAAACTCAGCAAAAAGTTAAATAAAATGAACGAAGTCTTATCATTTGTTACATACTCTAACATACATCTCCTCATATGAGACCCTTTTGGCTTAAGTGGTGAGCAGCAATCGGTGTGCTTTGTGATAAAAAGTTCCCGAAGAGATGAAAAGGTAAATTTTACCACGTTGCAATTAGGCCCGCGTTGTTATATGGGATAGAATGTTAGCTCGTAAAGAAGGTTTTCGAACGAAGGATGAAAGTAACAGAGATGCGTATGCTGAGGTTGATGTATGGTGATATTATGATGGATAGGATAAGTAACCAGGAGTTCAAAGAGAAGTTAGGGGTTGCACTTCTCTCCGCAAAGATGCGGGAGAACAGGTTGAGATGGTTTAGGCATGTGCAGAGAAAGACACATGACGTCCCAGTAAGAAGGATCCAATGCATCATAATGGAAAGCAAGAAAAGTCGAGGAAGACCTAGGAAAACGTAGGAGGAACAGATTAAAAGTGACATGCATGAACTTCACCTCTCCAAGGACTTGATTAGGGTTAGGGGCAGTTGGCACCGCCTTATCCACGTTTTAGATTACTAAACCCTTTCCTTTTACCAATTGTTTGTTATTGTTCATTGCCTTTGATTATTGCTCTTTACCTCCTTCTTTACTTTTATCTTTATTTTAAGTTATTTATACATATTCTATTTGTTCTATTTGTAAGTCGCAGGTTTTTCTCTCTTTAAAGACCTTTCTCGAGCCGAGGGACTCTTTGACCGCACTCTTCTTTATGGGTATGAGCTATCGTCGTTCTTTCTTCCCCCAGACCCTAACCATAGTTTTCTATGAACGGGATACACTGGGTATGACGATGATGATAATGTTGTTCATGTATAAACTTAACTTATTTTATTAATTTTGTATTTAATAGTATAGTATCGATTATTTAACATCCCTGATTTAAATACATGTATATAATTATAATAATATAAAAAAAAAACAAAGAAAACACATTACAATAAAATTGGTGGGAACACCTAAATTTGGTTTGACATGTCTCATGTATCCTGTGAAGGAATAGAATATACATGTAAGCAAAAATTTCAAATAAATTTCAAATCTAAAGATTAGGATGGAGATATGAATATGGGGTCACAACAAATATATGTTAATAATTAGTATAAGATTTCATGAGATTAACATAGCCGAAAGACAGAATTTGTAATCATGTGATTGATAGTAATCTCAAATCCAGTCATATTATCTCTCTCCCTTTGAGTGTGTCATACAACGAGCAGTTTGATAGTAGATATTGAATTGTAAAACGGTAATGAAAAATCGATTTAATTTTAATATAGTAGGAAAATCTCTTCACAAGTTAAATGGTCATGTTTGTTCTCCTTCAATCATCTCATTTTCTTTACAAAATGAATTTCAATTCACACCATTTGAAAATCTGGTATTAGGTGGAAATAGAAAATTGTGAATAAAAATTTTTTATATGATTAAATTTTCATTACCATGAAAATAATATAATATAAATCATTGTTAGTTGAACATTATTATTTAGTACCAACAAACATGAAAACATTAGTTTTTGCGTGTGGTGTAGGATGCAAGGACGGGAATTAATTTAGTGCATTACTACAAAACCCTAATTCAACAATTTCATGCTTCCTTTGTCAAAGACATGACTTTAAACATCATCATACTTATCAACTTTGGTTTTGGATAAGGTTGTGCTCCCTATTCCGCTATTCCTGCCCTCTTTCTAAATACATGTCCTCCATGTTATTATTTTCTCATGGGACTTTCTTATCTCTAGATGAGACATCTTTTTGAACCAAAAACATTATGTTTAATCAACAATTTTTAAAAAAAATTTTGGTATTATTCGGTTGAAATATATTACGCTCTTATTAGGAAAAATATATGTTTAATTCTCGTTGTTTCTTTCCTTATTTTCCCATACACCAAAAAAATCACTTGTTTAGCCTTTACAATTTACATGGAACATTCACAAAAAATAACCAACATGTTCAGTAAAAAATAAGCAAAAATATTAAGAATTTTATCGAAATGAATATTACTTACTACGTATTTTTACTATTGAGCTTTATGAAATAGAGAAATATTGCTTTTGTAAAACTTGTTCTTGTCGTTTGACTCCCATGATATACAAGATTAAAAATTAAATTTGTTTAGAGGTTAAAAATACTTATTGTCTTAAAATATGTATAATAAAATTAACAATAAGATTACTTTTTATCGAATTCGTTATTGAAATTAAAGTTATTGTTTTTAAAGTTAAAATAAATTTGTTTGATTAAAAATATATCATTAAAATCAATAATCCTGAATCCTACATGAAGTCAAAAAAATCATAAATGAAATGCTTGGTCCAACACACTAAAAACATTATTATAATTTTGTCATAAAATTTTCTTTTAATAAGCCTACGTAAAAGAGAGGAAAATAAACAAAAAAGTGATAAATTAAATGTACGAGTTGAATAGGGATATATAGAATATGTCTCACAAGGAATTGTCCAAATAGAATGAGTGTCTATTGATAAACGGACACAAGACTTGGGAAAATGTTTTAACCGTTCCAAAATCGTGGGATATATATGATAGTTTTCGTTGAGCGAGTGTCCATATTTTGTAGACGCCAAGAAAAATAATAGATATAATTCTCTCTATAAAACAACGATTATATTGAATAAATTGTTATTTATTAAAATATTTTTTTTTAAGATTCATCTTATTCTTCCTTTCTCAAACTCAAAGATTATACTGAAATAAGGCTTCTAAATATGTTGGGCTTTGGACGGCGACACTCCTTGCCTACATTCAGAAACGGCCCTGTGTTGAGCTCATTTAGTATAGTTTGTTTTTTTAATTCATCTTATTTTTTTGTATTATTTTTCTTTTTGATAACAATTCACACTTTTATTTAATTTTATTTATAGATATTAATGTTTTTAATTTTATCTACATAATTTATTATTTTTAAAAGACAAATTATTTTTCTTTGATGCTAATCCAAGAAAATTAGTAAAGACTTTTTTTAAAAAATAGGAAAATGATGCTTTAATTCAGATAATCACAATTTCTCCAATGACAGTCATACACGCATGAAAATATAAATTCAAATTGAAGAGTAGGAGTAGATAATGCGAATTAATCTGAATTTTCAAAGAAAGCTGCTTTAATTTGTGTGCATTAAGGAGGCTAGCTGGCTAGCTAGGTGGAGGTGGAGGTGGAGCATTTCCATACATGTATAATTGTAATATTATCTCTATTTGTGATATAATTCTTGTCTCTTTCTCTAATGTCAACTTGTGCAATGTGTCCACCTTTTAACAATGGTTGATTTGGTAATTGTTAACAAAACATTAAGCTAGTGGTTGGTCAGATCCCAAAATATATTATTATATATTTTAATAAGTCTTTTTATACGGGAGCCCTTCAATTTAGAATTATAGATGCAACACAAACTCTCTTTATATTGGTGCTAAATATTCCATTTTAAAAGAGGAGTAATTGAGATTTAAACAGGTGACCTCTTGTCATGCTGGTTTTGATACCATGCTAAGGAACCAACTTAACCAAAAACTTAAGTTGGTGATTCAGGCCCCAAAATATGTTATGTACTCTAACAATATTAAATTGAGAGAATGTTATAAATTTAACGTAATTAGTTAGAAAAATTACTTGGTATTGTTCATGATTGTACTTGTTCTACGTTAATTATTAATTTTACAGAAAATTTCTTCCCATCAAATACCACTCGTAAAGGTGGTAATAAAATATTATGACAAAAAAACTCATATTTGAGGGTGAAAGCTTCATTATCATGAAATTGACAGAACACATACAAATAAAAACAAACCACATTCTCATTACTATAATTTAATATCAATAATCAAACCTCTAGTAATGTTATTTACATTGGTCAATGTTTAATCTATTTAAAAATGATTCAAATTGATTCAAAGCAGACTAATTATAAAAGTATAATAGAAACTAGTGCAATATACGAAGTCGTTAGTATGAAAGTACATATAAATATAAATTTTAAAGTAAAATATAATTATATATGTTAAAACTTAGAGAGATAAGGAGGAAGTAGATAGAGTAAAAGTTAGAAGATGAAGATGTTTTTACTCATTGGTGTGATTTTTACATTGGTGAACTTCCATATTTATAGGCAAGTTCATCTACAATTACATTGAATGCATTCACATTAGGGGAAAATTATTAATTACCTTTCACACTATATTCATTAATTATCTTTCACACTATATTTCAACACTCCCCCTTGAATGCATTCTAATTATGTAAAAAAGAGTAAAATATTATTACAATATTTCTATTTAATACTGCCTCGTTAAAAACCTTGTCAGGAAAAATCCAATGGGATAAAAACCTGAACGAAGAGAGAAAGAGTGCAGTGAGTATGATTCTCTCCCCTGAGTTCAACAAATATCTCGTAGATGACACAATTTTATATACAAGTTGCTCGAATCTCTTTGATGGAAGGGACTTTGTGAACAAATCTGCAAGATTTTCACTTGATTGAATTTGTTTAACCTTTACTATTTTATACTTCTGGAGGTCATGTGCAAAGAAAAGTTTTGTTGCTATGTGTTTGGTTCTATCCCCTTTTATGAAGCCTTCACTAACTTGTTCAATACAACCGGTATTTCTTCAAAAATTACAGTTGGAGAATTTATTATCGAGTTTATCCCACATTCTTCTTGAATGTGACCAATTACTGACCTTAACCAAACACATTCTCTACTTGTTTCATAAAGGGCGATCAATTCTGCATGGTTTGATGATGTAGCTGTCAGTTTTTGTTTCGTAGATCTCTAAGATATTGCAGTACCTCCATATGTGAATACATATCCATTTTGTGATTTGGCCTTATGGGGATCTGATAAGTATCCAGCATCTGCATATCCAACAAGAGTAGCATCTTGCTTTGATCTATAAAATAGTCCAAGATCTTTAGTTCCTCGAAGGTAGCGCAACAAATGTTTTATTCCACTCCAATGTCTCTTTGTTAGTGAAACACTATATCTAGCTAATAAATTAACAACGAAAGCATTATCAGGTCTTGTATTATTAGCTAGATACATCAGAGCTCCAATTGCGCTTAAATATGGCACTTCAGGGCCAAGAATCTCCTTGTCTTCTTCACAAGGTCGAAATAGATCATCTTTTGGTTTTAATGATCGCACTATCATTGGAGAGCTCAGCGGATGAGCTTTGTCCATGTGAAATATTTTTAGGACTTTTTCTGTATAGTTGGATTGGTGCACAAAGATTCCACCCTTTAAGTGCTCCATTTGTAATCCAAGGCAAAACTTTGTTTTCCCAAGATCTTTCATTTCAAATTCTTTCATCAAATATTTTGCAGTTTGTTCAAGCTCTTTGGGAGTTCCAATGATATTTAAATCATCAACATAAACTGCAATTATAGAAAATCCTGATTGATTTCGTTTAATAAATACACAAGGACTGATTTGGTCATTTTTGAATCCTTCTTTCAGGAGATATTCAGTAAGACTGTTATACCACATTCTTCCAGATTGTTTTAGTCCATAAGGTGACCTTTTCAGCTTTATGGAAAACATTTCTCGTGGTTGGTGGTTTTCTGGCAACTTAAGTCCTTCAGGGACTTTCATATAAATGTTTGTATCAAGTGAACCATATAAATATGCGGTCACGACATCCATAAGTCGCATTTGCAAACTGTTTGAGACAGTTAGACTTATTAAGAATCTTAGTGTAGTCGCATCTACTACTGGAGAATACATTTCTTCATAATCAATCCCTGGTCTTTAGGAAAAACCTTGTGCTACATGTCGTGCCTTATATCTAACCACTTCATCTTTTTCATTTTTTTTCTTACAAACACCTATTTATAGCCGACCGATTTTATACCATTTGGTGTTTGGGTAATTTGTCCAAAAACTTCTCGTTTTTCAAGTGACTTTAATTCCGCTTGAATAGCATCTTTCCATTTTGGCCAATCATTCCTACGCCGACATTCTTGTATCGTTCTTGGTTCTATATCATTTTCATCAAGTGTTATTTCGGTGGCGATTGAATGAGCAAGTGCATCATTAACAATAACATTCTTTCGATTTATTTGCCTTTTAGTTGAAATGTAATTAATCGAAATTTCATTGTTATCTTTGATATCATTATTTTCTTCTTCTCTGAGATTTTCATCCTTATCTCCAAAACTTGTTTCTTTACAATTCATTGAATAAGTAATATTGATAAAATTTGCCATTTCATTCAACCTTTTGGAATTTTTTTTGTTTCAAATCCTTTGAACCAAATGGTCTTCCACGCTTCCAGCGTGCAATAGATTCATTTTCAGTGGCTTTGTTATCAGTGGGAATTTCAATTCGTGCCGGAACATTTGCGGCAGGAATATATGATTGTGTCACTTGCTTTGTTTCTACAAATGCATCAGGTAATCTGTTTGCAATATATTGATTATGGACAATTTTTCTAACTTCTTGTTCAGAAGCATTCGTTTTTGGACCATATATTATCAAATGCATTGCATTCCATGTGAGATCTATTTCCTTCTTATTTGGGTCCACTTTCTCTCCCCCTAAGGATGGGAATATTGTCTCATTAAAATGACAATCTGCGAATATAGCATTAAATAAATCACTAGTCATTGGTTCTAAATATTTGATAATTGATGGGCATTCAAATCCAACATAAATTCCCATCCTTCTTTGTGGACCCATTTTTGTACGTTGGGGTGGCGCAATAGGGACATATACTGCACATCCAAATATTTTCAAGTGTGATATATTTGGTTCTCGACCATGCACTAATTTCTGTGGTGAATATTTATGATAAGCACTTGGTCTCAATCTTATCAATGACGATGCATGTATTATTGCATGGCCCCACGCAGATGATGGCAATTTCGACCTCATTAATAATGGTCTTGCTATTAATTGGAGTCTTTTAATCAATGATTCAGCCAGACCATTTTGAGTATGAACATGAGCTACTGGATGTTCTACGTCAATTCCAATTGACGTGCAATAATCATTAATAGTTTGAGATGTAAACTCTCCGGCATTTTCAAGCCTTATTCGCTTAATTGTATAATCTGAAAAGTATTCTTTGTGCTTTTGTGCTTTAGGATAGTGTGAGTTGTTCCACTATCTAGGAGGCATTGATATTTGAATCCATTTTCAAACTGATTCATATCTTCATATTAAATAAATAGATAGTTAAAATAAAATTTCATTAACGTTAGATGATATCAATACATAAAAAGGAGATTGCATATAAAAAGGAAATACATTTAAATAAGCACCACAAAATTGTTAAGAAAAATTCAAATATCTTCGTCATATTCTTTATCATTTTCATCGCCATCTAAATAGAAGTCTGAAAGGTCAAGATTAGGCATTGACGTGCTTGCTTTATTATAAGGATCGACATTAGGCATTGAGGTGCTTGCTTCATTAAAGTTTGCTTCCACACCTTTTCCCTTTTCTTTTGGGAAGCTAGATACAGCTCCACCAAATGTTTGGCAGTACGATATGCACGTGCCCAATGCCCTGCCATGCCACATTTGTAACAAATACTTTCTTTTCCTTCTTGATGGCTATTTTTATTGTGATATCTAACTTGTTTTCCCCTTCGAGAATTATTACTTTAATGACCATTTTGATAATTTTGGGGAAAGTGGCCTCCACCGAATCCTTGAAACTTTCTACCATGTCCATTAAAATTTCCACGACCTTGTCTTCGTCCTCTTCCTCGGAAATTTCCGCGTCCTCTACCACGGTTATTATAATTTCCACGACCTTTATTTTCAACAGCATGTGCTTCAGGCACATGCGTTTTAGTAGAGTGTGTCTTACGGATAGCTTGAGATCCAATAAGTCTCATATTATGATTTTTCCAAACAAGATCATTATGTTGTTCAGCCAGTGAGAGTACTACACTCAGATCTGAATATCTTTTGAAATGTCTTTCCCTATATTGTTGTTGCAGAATAATGTTTGATGGATGAAAAGTAGATAATGTGAGTTCAATCATTTCTGCATCAGTCACCGGGTGCTCACAATATTTCAACATTGATGCAATTCGGAATAATGTTGAATTGTACTCACTAAGAGTCTTAAAATCTGAAATTCTTAAATTCTTCCACTCATGGCTAACTTGTGGAAGAAGCACCCTTTTGTGTTGATCAAATCTTTCAATAAGAGAGTCCCACGATGTTTTGGGATCTTTTATGAATAAATATTCAGATTTAAGGCTATCATGAATATGATGCCTCAAGAGGACTAAAGCTTTGGCCTTTTCTTGATTTGTAGCTATCTTTATTTTGGTAGCTTGAGTTCCATCTATTGGATCCTTTTCTTTTACTTCCAATACAGTATGTTCAAGTCCTTGAGCTTCTAAGTTCATGATGGCATCTTCTTTCTATTCTAAGAATTTTTGTCCAGTTAAGTCTAATATGTTGAATAGTCTTTTGGTAATTTCTGCCATACTTGCTTCTTGATTATTAAGGGTAGAGCTGGTGTTAATAACGTGTTAAAACTTAGAGAGATAAGGAAAAAGTAGAATGAGTAAAAGTTAGAAGATGGAGATGTTTCTACTCATTGGTGTGATTTTTACATTGGTGAACTTCCATATTTACAGGCAAGTTCATCTACAATTACATTGAATGCATTCATATTAGGGTAAGTTTATTAATTACCTTTCACACTATATTTCAACAATATAGTAATATTTTCAATAAATTACGGGATGTTGTCTAGCAAGTGTTGCTGCTAATGGCCAGTGGGGAATTGGGAAATGAGAAAATCGGAAATGGGAAAAGGAGAACTAGGAAATAGAGAGTAAATCAGTAAAAGCAAGAAAAAAAAGTTAGAAGGGTTTGAACCATTAAACTTTGGATTAAAAGTATATTTCTTAATCAATTTAGTTAACATAACTTGTATTATTAATTTTTTTTTCCCAAATTTTTATGTGATATCAATTGACATCACTGATCATATATTAGTTTCGCCCATGATACTAATACTAATATTAATAGTAATTATAATAATTAAAAACTTTCATAGTCATATTCATAGTCATCTATTCAATATTAGACTTAAAAACAGAGTGCGGATGGAGGAAGGTAACTAGCAACTCATATTTGTACCCCTCAAGAGGGAAGGTCAAAAGAATGTGGTTAAACTAGGGCTGGAAGCCTAAAATATTACAATAAATACGTTGTGTAGATAAATAGAGTAATGAATAGTTAAAAAACAACTAAATACTAGGATAATAAGAATAAGTAGCTAGAGAAAACTATTAGTAGTCTAAAATATGAATTCAACATCTCTAATTATTTCTATTCCTAGTCAGGTACTCGGAAAAATGCAGTTCGCTCAAGTCCTTTTAATTTTCTCAAACCACGTTTTCTTAAGTCTTTATCGACTTTTCTTACCCTCCATTATGATGCTTTTTATCCTTCTCAATCCTAGTCAGGTACTCGGAAAAATGCAGTTCGCTCAAGTCCTTTTAATTTTCTCAACCACATTTTCTTAAGTCTTCATCGACTTTTCTTACCCTCCATTATGATGCTTTTTATCCTTCTCACGGGAGAATCATTAGTCTTTCTTTGCACAGGTCTAAGTCATTTTCATCTATTTACGCATCTTGGTAGATAATGGGGTAAATTCTATGCGTTATTGTGTTACGATACATCTACCTCAACATTCGCATCTCTACTACTTTCATCTTTTGTTCGTAAATCTTCTTACATACCAACACTCTATTCTCTAAAGCAATGTAGGCTTAATGGTAACTATGTAGAATTTACTTTTAGTCTAATCGAAAAAATCTTATCACATAACACCCTGATAGCCTCTTGCTCCGTAAGTCATTCTGCTTGTATTCGACGTGTAACAACTTTCCAGAACTCCGACCAACACTGCTATCCTAGCCATCATTTTTGAAGATCTGAAAAAAGTGGGTGTGTGTGGTGGTGGGTGATGGTGTTGCGAAAGGACGGGAGAGGAAAGGGGAGGCTGTCGACTTTAGATTTAACGTTTAGTGATGGTGGTGTGGTTGATGAGGGGAAGAGCAAATTGATTTTTGGTGTTTGGAAGGGAGGGAAAGTGATGTTTGGGGATGAAAATGGGGTTATGCGGTTTTTGCAGGGGTAGGGGAGGAAGTATGGGTTGTGCTAGGGTGGGGGGGACCTCACCGGGTGTGGGTGGAGGTGGGGGTGGAGAGGCTTTCAGCACAGACGTAGAGTGGGCTATAGGAGTGGAGTTGGTGGACGACTGGAGTGATTGATGAAAGGGAGGTAAGGGGTTTTATTTTTTATACTACTATTTATTTTTGACAATTGACTATAATTGTAGGTTGCCTACAAAACTACAAGTTAAAGAATGGAGAGGGAGTACTTTTCAAAAATTGTATTATTCATGGCTAATCAATAGTTAATATTATTATTATATGAAAAATTTTCTAAAATTATATTATTCTCAATAATTTTTTCAAAAAATAAAAGATAAAATTATACGTTTAGCAAAATAAATTGCAAAGCCATTTTCAAAGTCTATATCCTAAATAGTTTGATTTTTTTTAATAACTTATAAATTTGAGTCCAATTCTAAATTCAAAATAACATTAGAGTCTGTTTGATAAATAATTGTTTGATAGAGCTGTTATATGTAATTGTTGGCTGGTTTAACTAGCTAAATATATTGGGTGAAAGGCAACTATTTATGCTAGTTATTTTTCTTAGCTAGCATAAAAGTCATTTACTAAATAATTTTCTTAGCAGTTCACGAACAAAAAAGTCAAAGGGGCCAAAAGCCTAAAAATAAACCATTGAATTATTATTTACCGAACAATCTCTTTTAGTTACAACACAATTTCTCCAAGTAGACCTCCATACCCGTGCGAACCTATGCTACCCAATCTTAAAATAAACTTTTAACGAAGTGTTTTAAGGCTTAGAGTTGGTAGATAAAATAAATATATTGCTTTATCTTGCAATTCCAAGCCTTAAAACACCAATTCTAAGAGTTCAAATGTTTATTTAATGGCTTAAAATCCTTACTTGAAGTCTTAACCTTCCTTCTCCAAGATTTAAGTTTATTTTTCAACTACGTACTCCAATCATTAAAATGTCAATTTTAAGGCTTTAATATTTACTCTAAAAAAGTAAGTACTCCAAATCTTTGCCTTCCTACACATCATCATCATCATCATTATCATATCTAGTGTATCTCGCTCATAAAAAACTATGGTCAGGGTCTGGGGAGGGAAGAGAGACGACCGCTCATACCCATAGAGGAGAGTGCGCTCAAAGAGTCCCTCAGCTCGAGAAGGGTCTTCAAAGAGGGAGAAACATGCAACTATCCAGAAGCCTGCAACTTACAACTCACATTGACCATGAATATTAATCAAATAACTTAAAATACATAATAAATAGAATACGTACAAATTAGAGTTGTTCATGGGCGGGCTTGGGCGGGTAGCGGACTGGGTATTTGCTATAAAATCTACCCGCGGGCACAAATATACAAAACCGCGCCCGCATTTGAGGGCATAATTTTTTGTTGCTACCCGCCCATTTTTAAAGCGGGAGGGACCCGCGGGTAGGCGGGTATTTGTTACATAAATATCAAAAATATAATACAAAATATAAAGTTGGGTTTTGATAATAATTAAAATACAATACATCGTCCAAAATACTCCAAATACATAAAAAGTCTTAAAATACACGAATTACATGTATATAAAAATACATAAAAAGTTTCAAAAAACTTAGTCAATGGTAACACAATCGTCATCTTTATCCTCCTCTTCATCTTCTTCTAATTATCAGAGTGTCCGTTCGAATTGGTCAAACTATATCGCTCGATTGAGTGGTCAAACTATATCGCTCGATCGAGCCCGTATCTATGCACTTTTTTGGAAATTCACGGAGCAAAAACTTGGGCAAACATGATTTGTGCTCGGTTGAGCCTACGACACCTTAATATGTTGCAGAAAGCCAAGAATTACCAGCATGCTACATTGTGAACTGATACATAGCAAAATACAGTGTCATAAAATGATTATCATAAAGCTTTATCTTCAAAGCACTAAAAAAATACAAATACAAAGATGGAAAAAAATATGAATTGGAAATCATTCATCAATAGGTAGATATATTTCTAAACATGGCTCACCATAATTAAACATATTCGATGTACCTTGAGAGAGTACCCATATAATAATAATAATAATAATAATAATAATAATATTTAAAATATATTCAACTTTTAATAATAAAGAATGACAAAAAGTATTTTTTCTTTTGGGTAACTTAATATAATTGATTATTAAAAATTTAATATATATTAAACTAAGCGGGCGGGCGGGTATACCCGCGGGTATTTTTTTGTGTCGTTACCCGCCCATTTATCTTGGCGGGCGGGTATTACCCGTCCAAACTTAAATTTTTTTTAAAAAACGTTGTTCATGCCCGCCCGTTTTTCGAGCCGGGCGGACCGGGCTTGGCGGGTAGCCCGCCAATGAACAGCTCTAGTACAAATAACTAAAAAAAGATAAAAAGTAAAGAAGGAGGTAAAGAGCAATAAGTAAAGGCAATGAACAATAACAAACGGTGGGTAAGAGGGACGAACTTAATAATCTAAGACGTGGATAAGGCACTGTCAACTGCCCTTATCCCTAGTCAGGTCCTTAAAGAGGTGAAGTTCGGGCATGTCACTTTTAATTTGTTCCTCCCACATTCTCCTAGGTCTTCCTCAACGTCTCTAGCCCTCACTATGAGTATTCGATCCTTCTCACTAGAGCGTCATTGGTCTTTCTCTGCACATGCTCAAACTATCTCAACTTGTTATCTCTCAACTTTGCTAGAGAGGTGCAACCCCTAACTTCTTCCTGAACTCCTGATTTCTTATCCTATTTTAGTATTACCACACATCCACCTCAACATACGCATTCAAAAGCTTAAATTGCCTACTTTAAAGATTAAAAATTTTTAATTTCAAAACTTAGAATGTCTAGCTTATATGAAGACTCCAAAAAAAAAATTAATTTTTTGGTTAATTATTTATTTTGTTATGGGCTAGACTAGAGATCGCACTCAACACTAGGGATGGTCATGGGTCCAGGACCCTGTTGGACCCGCCCCGGACCCGCCCCTTTTTTAAGAGTCTGGGTCTTAATTTTTTAGACCCATCGGATCCGGGTCCGGGTCTGGATCCAAAAAAAATTTGACGGGTCCGGGTCCTAAGGTGAAGACCCGGACCCGAACCCTAAACTTTAAATTTTATATTTTATATTTTCTGAATTCTGATTTTTCTTTTGCATAAATGAAAACCTTATTTGCGACTTTTCCTAAACTCCAGTAGGCACTAACCCTAATTTTTCTTTCTCCTCTAACACCTCTGCACTGCGCCTCCATCGCCATTCGACCTCCATCGTCATTCGCCATCACCAATCGTCTTCTCCACTTCAGTCGAGACTCCAGGTATATTATTATTCGTTGGTTTGTCAAACTCCTCCGGACCTTCCTCAGACACTCACTTATCCATCCTCATTATCAGTCTCCACGAAACTTCTCATTGACGGCTCACCTACTCGTATTTCATCTACTCTCCTCCGCCTTCTCTTCCGGCTTCCCCCTCTACATCTTCTTCTACTTCTACGGATTAGAGAAATTCATCTCTAGGTTTAGTCAACGAGGTGTTCAATTTCCGATTTTTGTTCGATTATGTTGAATGTAAAGTCACAATCACTGTGTTTTTGTCTTCATCTCTCGCACCTATTTACAGTCATGCAATCTGGTAAACTATCTTAAACCCTAATTTTTCTTCTCTTTTCTGTTTTCGCTCAATTTTCCTTATATTTCTCATTGAATTTCAGTATTTTTGGTGAGAATAAAATTGAATTCATGGAATTTGTGAGAATTGTATCATTTTAACTCTGTTATTGTTGTTGTTTGGAAAATGATTGAACACAGTTATTGATTTATGTAAATTTGAGAACTGTATCAGTGTCCGATTATTGGCTTAGAGCTATAATCTGCTGATTTGAAATTTTTTTAAACACATATAGTTTTCAATATCATACTGGAGTATTGCTGATTTGCTGTATTGATTTGATTTCTGTTCTGTTTTCAATGAGGAATGAGGAAGGTTCAATTTTGACAAATCAAAGAGGTTTTGTATAAGACCCATTAAGGACCCTAGACCCTGTCAGATCCGTAGGGTCCGGGTCTGGGTCTGAAAATTTTAGACCCTTAGGGTCCGGATCCGGGTCTGGATCAAAAAAAAATAAAAGGGTCCGGGTCCGAGTCTGGCCAGACCCGCTCCAGACCCGCCCCATGACCATCCCTACTCAACACTTACCAAAGTTAAAATTACTCAAAGATTAATACTCTCTCCATTTCAATGACTTTGTCCCATATTATTTGGGAACGTTTGTCAAGTTAATTACTAAAGTCTTACTATCTCTAATGATGCATAACTAAACTTTATCAAACGTTTATATTAATAATTCTTACATTAAAACGAATCAAATAAGATTTCACTTGACTATATTTTAGCTTATAAATTAAAAATAAAATATAAATTAAAATTAAATGATTAAATCATAAATAAATAACACAAAGTTACTGAAACGCTGGAAGTATAACTCATGAGTTATGAGTCATGAGTCATGACCATTTAAAATCTCATTGTCAAGTCTCTCTCTATTCCACACGGCTCAAAAGCTCCTATCCATCCACCTACCTCGTCAAAACATGAACCCATCATCCAATTATGTTGTCACAATTTTACCAATTTTTTAAGTTTGCCATCCTTTTTATTTTGTTGCCACCTTTTTTTATTGAAATTACCAAAATACGTTTAAATTTATTTTTAATTATAAAATTAATCATTATTATTAGTAAATTAAATTTTTAATATAATTAAATTAAAATAAAAAATATTAATTTTTTTAAAAAAACAATTTTTTAAAATCGGAAAATAAATCTAATCACACATGTTGTGTTGAAATTTAATACATGATCACTCTTTTGGCCAAAACTTTTGATAGGAAAATCACATTACTGCAACGTTTGTGGCATTAGAATCTAGACTTCAAGATCTTTCCATTACAGATTATATACCCAATTTCGATAACCGAGCGAGAAATGATGATCGTTTAAAATTTGCTTGTGCTAAAATTTGATATACTTCAATCTTTTGGAAATAACTTTGTATAGAAAAATTGTATTAATGCAAGGTTTGTGGCATTAGAATCTAAACTTCAAGAGCTTTCCAACGACATATTATATGCTCAATTCTGACAATCGAGCAAGAAATGACGATTGTTTAAAATTTGCAGTGATATTTAACATCTAGTTGCGCGCAACCGGACCGCGGTGGAGTCGCGCACGACTAGATGTTAAAAATCCCTACAAACTTTAAATATTTGTCATTTCTTGCTTGGTTGTCGGAATTGGGCATATAATATGTCGTTGGAAAGCTCTCAAAGTCTAGTTTCTAATGACGCAAATCTTGTATTAATAAGATTTTTCTATAAAAGGATATGCTCAAAAGATTGAACATATATCAAATTTTAGCACAAACAAACTTTAAATGATCTTTATTTCTCGCTTGGTTATCGAAATTGGGCATATAATATATCATTGAAAAGATCTTGAAGTCTAGGTTCTAATTCCGCAAACATTGCAATTATGTGATTTTCCTTTTAAAATTTATAGCAAAAAAAGTGAACATGTATCAAATTTCAACACACGTTTTTTTTAATTAACGATCGTTATTGATGCTTACCAAATCATTTTGGTGATTATTTTCATTTGCCACAGTAATTCATTTTTTAGTTTAAGCCTATTTTAGTTCAATGAATGTTCGGAAAATTTTTTTAAAAAGATATTAGAAATTGAAGATTTAAAAAGTAACTAGAAACAATTTTGAAAGTTCAATATATAAAAATTGATGACAAAATAAAAAGAACTGCCAAGTATAATAATGTCTCAATTTTACTTTTTTAAATCTCCACCCAATACAATCCAAACCAAAAACCATTGTCCCAAATATCCGATCTCAAAATTTCTTTAAAAGTTACTCCTGTTATCCTTACTCAATTGGTAACTATTGAAAATTGATTTTTGACAAATACTCCCTCCGAATCAATTTAGATGTTCCATTTGCTTGGGCACGGTTATTAAGGATGGTATATGGTCCATTAAAAAGGGTAAGTAGTAAAAGGTAAGTAGTGAAGGGTAAATAGTAAAGAGTAGTTGGGTAAGTAAGGTATATGAGGGTATATTCGTAATTACTTGTGTGAACTATGGATATTTAGATAAAAAAAGATTTACAAAAATAGAAATGAGACAACTAAAAAGACTTTGCCAAATAAGAAAATGGGACAACTAAATTGGTTCGGGGAGTATAATATTTCCTTCTAAGAAGAAACTAGAAAGAAAAAATCACATAATTTTTAATTCCTTTCTTGCTCAAGTCGGTCTCTTTGTTCTCATCTCTTCATCCCAAAAATAAAACTAAAAATAAAATCAACAAAATATTACATATACCCATCATCATCATCATCCACATAATCTTGAAGATCTCTTTCCATATTCACCTTTGTTAATTCATTATTAGAAAACAAAAGTAAAGAAAATCTTCCCAACAATTTTTTCCTTCCTTATCCAATACCTCTTTCCTTAATTAGCTCCCAAAATTTCACACTATATATTTTTTAGTATATACCCACATGAAGCTCATTGCTCTCATCCTAATCTATAACACCCACCGATAACAACACCAAAAACCCACAAAGAATTTGATCTTTTTTTCATTTTATTTTATTGGGTTTTCTTGCTTTTCCTCCATTGTTGAGAATCCAAAATACCCAAAAAGAAAAATGCTTTCTAGACCATGTTTTAATCTCCATAATTTGGAGGAATTACCAGAGTTAGACCAAAAAATGGGGAGAATTCCATCAGTGATGACAAAACCCGGGATCATTCCTGAATTTGATGATCTTTCATCTCCCCATTTTATTGGACAAAGAAGAATCATTGTTGCAAATCAATTGCCTTTAAAATCTTTTAAAGAAGATACAAAATGGATGTTTGAATTTGATGAAGATGCTCTTTCATTGCAGTTAAAAGATGGGTTAGACCCTAAGATTGATGTTCTTCATATTGGGTGTTTAAAAGTTGAGATTGATATTTCAGAACAAGAAGAAATTTCCCAATTCTTATTGGAGAAATTTAAGTGTTTACCAGTATTTTTACCTCCAGAGATTCACAACAAATTCTATCATGGTTTTTGTAAGCATTATTTATGGCCTTTATTTCATTATAAACTTCCTATAACTTCTAATCATGGTGCTGCTTATGATATATCCAATTGGCGTGCTTATGTTAGTGCTAATATGGTATTTGCTCATAAGATTATTGAGGTACTTAGGAGTAGAGGGGGTGAAGATTTCATTTGGATACATGATTATCATCTTATGTTAGTCCCTACCCTTTTGAGAAGGAGAGCTTTTAGGGTTAAAGTTGGGTTCTTTTTGCATAGTCCTTTTCCATCTTCTGAAATTTTTAGGGTTATACCTGTTAGAGAAGAAATTTTAAGGGGTTTATTGAATGCTGACCTTGTTGGGTTTCATACTTTTGATTATGCTAGACACTTTTTATCATGTTGTAGTAGAATGTTGGGGTTGGATTATAAGTCTAAAAGAGGGTATTTAGGGATTGATTATTATGGTAGAACTGTTAGTATTAAGATTTTACCAGTTGGGATTCATATGGGTCAACTTCAATCTTTGATGTCATTAGATGAAACAGCTAAAAGGATTATGGAGTTAAAGAAACAATTTGAAGGGAAATTTGTGATGGTGGGTGTTGATGATATGGATGTTTTGAAAGGAATTGGTTTTAAGTTTATGGCATTAGGGTATCTTTTGAAATGTCAGCCAAAATTTAGGGGTAAATTGGTTCTTGTTCAGATTGCAAACCCGGCAAGAAGCCAAGGGATTGATGTACAAGAAGTCGAAAATGAAACCCATCAAATTGCTAAGGAGATTAATGAGAAGTATGGTTATCAAGGGTATACTCCTATTGTTTTTATCAATGACTATGTTTCTACCTTAGAGAAGGTTGCCTATTATGCGATTTCGGATTGTTGTTTGTTGAATGCCGTGAGAGATGGGATGAATCTCGTGCCTTACAAGTACACAGTTTCTCGCCAAGGTACTCCGGTGTTGGATTCCGCTTTAGGAATTGACTCGTCTATGCCTAAGAAGAGTGTGATTATTGTCTCAGAGTTTGTTGGGTGTTCGCCTTCCCTTAGTGGGGCGATAAGGGTCAATCCGTGGAATGTGGAGCAAGTATCCGAGGCAATGCACGAGGCTATCGGAATGAATGATAACGAAAAACAGTTGAGGCACGAACAACATTATAAGTATATTAGTTCTCATGATATTGCATATTGGGCTAGGAGTTTTGATCAGGATCTTGTGAGAGCTTGTGGTGATCCCTTTTCGAAGAGATGTTGGGGTGTTGGATTCGGGTTAACTTTTAGGCTCGTGGCGTTGCCTCCGGACTTCAGAAAACTTTCAGTTGATCACATTAAGGCTGCATATAAGAATACGAACAGTAGGCTGATCTTGCTCGATTATGATGGAACTATGACACCACAATCATCTGTCGACATGGCGCCTACTCCGGAAGTGTTGTTGCTGTTAAATATTTTGTGCTCGGATCCAAAGAATACTGTTTTTATTGTGAGCGGAAGAAGCAAAAGCACTCTTAGCAAGTGGTTCTCTTCATGTGAAAAGCTCGGTCTTTCAGCCGAGCATGGTTATTTTACTCGGTAATTGCTGATATGATCTATTTCATATCGATAATGCTACTTTCCATGTAACTTTTCTTGAAATTTGAAAGATTTCCTCTTTGTGTAGGTGGAATAAGGACTCGTCCTGGGAGTCGAGTATGCCTGGAACAGATTTTGAATGGAAGAAAATTGTTCGTCCCATAATGGAGCTCTATGCAGAATCGACCGATGGTTCTTCCATAGAGTACAAGGAAAGTGCATTGGTGTGGCATTATCAAGACTCCGACCATGATTTTGGGGCATGTCAGGCGAAAGAATTGCTTGATCATTTGGAAAACGTACTTGCTAATGAGCCTGTCGTTGTTAAACGTGGCAAGCATATAGTCGAAGTGAAACCGCAGGTGACGTTTCTTTATCATGTCGTAGTTTTCATTAATCTGTGTTGTGTAACTGAAAGAAACGTTTGCGTTTCTGTTTGTAATCTGCGAATTGAACACTTCTAATTCTCTGTGTCGCATAACTGGTGGTGATAGTTCTAAATACAAAAAATAGACTCTTTAGCTTTAATCTGTATTTCGTTAATGCCCTCTGACTAATGAATCCGATATACTATCATCCATATTACTCAGACTTTTTATTTTGCTTTACGTACTCGTGTCCGATCCTTGATGCTCAGACATTGGTAACACTTAAACGCTTCAGTTTAGGCATAAAATTGAATATTTAGACGTGTTCGACACTTGGGCACGTATTAGTATCCGACATAGTACCCAAGTCGAAGTAACATAGACTATCATAGAGAATTTCTTTAAGTTATACTCTGAAAATGATTTATGTTTTGATTCGAAGGGCGTGAGCAAAGGTATTGTGGTGGAAAATCTTATAGCGACGATGAAGAACAAGGGTAAACCAGCAGATTTCGTGCTGTGCATAGGAGATGATCGTTCTGACGAAGATATGTTCGAGGGTCTCAGTCGTACAACCTCCAGCCCTTCGTTGCCGCCTATTCCAGAAGTGTTCGCCTGCACAGTCGGGCAGAAACCAAGCATGGCAAAATATTATCTCGACGACAGTTCTGAAGTCATCACCCTGATCGAAGGACTTACCGGTGCAAGCGTGCTGCAGCAACCGAAGCCGACTGATTCACAAATTGGTACCAACGATAGCAAGTTTTTCTAGACTAGAATCCTTAAAGCAGATTATGATGAGAAAAATGTAGGGAAAAAGAAACTTTGTACAGCGAAGTATATGTTTTTTTTCGTTTCTACAAAGTATTTAGGAAAGACAAGTGAATAGTTTTCTTTTTACTGATAACAACAGAATTTGCGGATACCATTTTGCTGCATATGTGTAAGACAATTTTTTCAAGTTACTGATTCTTTTCAATATTCTCTTTGTTATCACTAACGGTAAGGATGTAAGGTTATAGATCGAGGTATTCTTTTGCTTTTCTTATATCCGCTATCAAAGTCATAGTGCAATAACAAAGCCGTATCTGTCAAGTTGTAAAGGTTTTCCGATAAATTTATGTGATGTAAAGTTGTATAAGATTTGTGGGCCTTTTCGAGGATATTTCATTTTCTGCAGATGTTTGATGTTTTGATAAATGCATTACTCTCGTTAACATGTTATTGTGATTGCAACTGCAAACGCATTTTTTGCCCTATGATCTCGGTAAATGGGTAAAGGTGGAGCTTCACCTTATCTTGAGTTCATCTCAATTAAGGAAACATCTAGTGAAGGTTGAATAATTGTTATAAAGTACATTAGCCAACTAGCCAGGAAGTAGTGCAAGTAATGATGTATTAGTACTAGACTAATTACTAGTATTGACGTTTAACAGTACTTATAATGATGTGTCCTTTATATTTTGTCAAAATTAGCCAAAGAAGTATGCCAACTTTTATGTTGAATTAAATTTTGGCATTATTATTATTAAAATTAGTTAAAAGTATATTCAAAGTAATTAGGTATTTTAAATGGATTTTTATAACTTGGGAAGTTGGACACATCACACAAGTACATCCATAATAGCTAAAGTACATTCTACCCTAATGAAATTGTGTGACAAGTAAGATATGAATTTCTGATATCTCGTATTCCTTTTTAGAAGGCAAGTATTATCAGTCAATTTTTAGGACTAGCTCATGGCTCATGTCAGTTTGCGTGAATTTAAACTATTGGATAAGCTTGTCCGGTTGTAGTTATGGTGTGGGATTAGAACTAGATAATATTAAGTTGATTTGGGGTAAGTTTAAATATGATTTGTCGAATGATTCAGTGTTAATATTTGAGCGATTGTCAGAATCAAGATTAATTTATAGAGTGATTCATGAACTAATTCATTGCCGCTGTTTTTTCAGTTTAAGGAGAGATCTATAAATTTGTGCATTATATATGTAAATTTCTTCCAAACAGATGACGCCAACATCTTGCGTTGCATCATATGATCCTCCTCACCCTATTGATAGAAGTAAGTGTCAATCTTTTTGGTCAACGCTCAATAAGCTTTGAGACACGCTCCTAGCCATTGTAAATATGTTTGGCTATGTGGTCTCCATAGTTAGGAATGTGGTGGCTTTGTTTGGACCAATAGGCATTGGTTTGACAAGTTAATATGCAAACTCAACACCTTAGCTTGTGTAGGCCCTCCTCAAATGACCACCAACAAGCAACAATAGATTTGCTAACAACATCGCTGTTAAATTAGTAGTAGTCTAGGACCTTTGAGTAGGAGGAATAAATCTACCCACAAATTTAGGAGGGTAATAAGTCTTCACTATAATATCTAGCCTCATTACCCATTTAGTCATCTCCATACATAGGGTTGAGGAAATGAAATACAAGATTATGAAAAATTAGAAATAAATAAGCATTTCTTACAAAAAAAAAAAATTCATAAATAAACTTCGGTTAAATTTATATCCAAAAATAAGCGCCTTCAGACCAATTCTAAGGGTTGGTTTTCGTTTGTTGTTACTAACCGCGGACCATTACTAAAGTTGAGTCAAAGGAAGTCAGCTCAAAAATTGCCCGCTCTTAATAACAGAGGCCGATTACTTGGTTGAATTTTGTTGACACAGCTTCAGTAATGACCCCCTATTAGTAACAGCGAACGATTCTTTGGCGGACTTTTTTGACTCATCCTTAGTAATGATCCGCTGTTGTTAAATGCAAAAATACCCAAACCTTAGCATCAAAATGGAAGGCGCTTATTTTTTTGAAATAAGTTTACTCCAAATTTATTTTTTGACTTTTTTTAACGTAAATTTGCTTAATGATTTTAAATTTTCCAAGATTATGTACATGTGATTAGGTACTAATCCTACAAGCTATCTCTCTACACCTTCTTGCTAGGACATCTAAACCTTGTTATATTTCGCTCATAGGGTCATCTCTAGCATGTCTAGTACTAAGATCACCTTGATTACCTTTGACTAAACAAACCCTTTTCCCGTCAATATTAACAGATTATCCATGCACACAATGACGAAGCCACATCGAGGAATAGAAGAAGTGATACACTTTATTTCTATATGTATTTTTCCTTCTTTCACATTGCATTTGAAGGCTTTTTCATGGCAATTATATTATATTACACTCGATTATAAACATGGATTTCAATGCATGATCATGTATTATACTGATTTTATTATTTTCGCCTTTTTCTTTATATTTCAAATATTTTTTAGTATAAAATAGACTCCTAGTGCTTTGACTCTTATTCTTGTGTTTCAAATCTTGGAAGCATTAGTAAATAATTCATTTTTTTCTTTTAATTCACTTATGTTTTCTTTATTGTTTTACTCAATTGTGTGTGGCTTTAATCAATCCAAGTTTGTTCATAAATTCATGGCAAGTCAAATTTTATCTAGAGTTGGGGATGAATATATGTGTATAAAAACACATTTTTTTATCCGTTTTGGCCAATTTTTATTTTCTTTATTTTCCATGAACCATTTATTTCAAAAATAGAACCATAAATAAAAAATTAACTATCCAATAATAAAATGACCATAATTAATGCTCCATTCGTTTCTTTTCAAACGTCCTATTTGCTTTTTGCACATTTACCAATGTGCTAATTCAATCTTTAATATCTATAATTGTGCATAATTAAAAACAATGAAAAATAGATATTAATATACCTTATGTTAAGATGAATCAAACAACATTTCATTTGACTATGTTTTAATTTATAAATTAAGAATAATTAGTAATTAATATACAATAATACTTAAAAAATAAATGTGAAGTTTGAAAAGAAATGAAGGACATAAATCAATTATTAATAACATGAAAAAAAAATCAATAACGTAACCAAGCAAATCGTGATCCCTCCTCAAGTTCCACAAAACAAACACCTTCCCTATGAATTGGATGGAAACATCACATGTAGCTTGTGAGTTGTTGTCGTTAGCAAGTCTTCAGTCAAATTGTCTTAATGTGAGATGGATCCATATAGACAACTCATTTATAAGAAAAAAAATTAACAATGAAATCTGAGTATGCACTTATATAAAAATTCTCAATAAAAAATAAGTGATTGTGTGTGAATACGTATTGGAAAATACTACTACTTCTCTCTCTTCACTTTTGACTCTTCCTTTGTTTAGTCAACATTATTGATTATCTCATCTTCTAAGCTTTTCCTCCGTCAATTCTGATTCCCTTTTTCTTCCTTCACTCAGTAAAAGTTACTGTATCTATTACTTCACCCATTCACCCATTCACCCATATCAGCTAACAGAAATTAACAAATTCCAGTAATTTGGAGACTTGCCCAGAAAAAACAATTTCTTTTTTTTTTTTTTTGGTTTGGGTTTCCATTTTGAGCCTTGAATTTTGTCCCATTCTCTTATTGAAGAAAAAAAAGTTGTGGGTTTTCTACTTGATTGGGTGTTTGTACAGATTCAAGATCTGAACTTCAGCAAATTTGTGTTGTCTACTCATGAATTTTAATGGGTTTTCTTTTGTTGGAAGACGTGTTCTTTAAGTTACTGTTTTGTTACTGATATAGGTTACTGAATTTGGTATGTTAGGTTTTAGTTAATTTGGCATGGAGTTGAAGAAGGAAAAAACAGTAAGGTATGTACATACTTCATACTAGGTTCTTACATTTTATTCAATTATGTGTTGATTTTTGATATGATATAATTTAGGGTTTTTAATTGGTGAATTTATGTTTATGATGTGTATAATGATGCATTTATAGGTTCTATTCTGGAGGGAAAAATGACCCAGATATAGTACTGCCAAAATCAGACCCCACAAGATTAGATAAGTCATCTTCTGTTTATAAGCATTCATCAATTTATTTTAATGGTGGTGGAACTTTAAGTGCTAGTGGTAGAATAGGTGAACCATATAAGTATGGTAAGTCTAAGGTTTTTCCAGAGGAAGAAGAAACATGGAGGAATAAAATATTAGATCCTGGTAGTGAAATTGTGTTGAAATGGAACAAGGTTTTTATTGTTTCTTGCTTGTTGGCTCTATTTATTGACCCACTATACTTTTATCTGCCTGGTATAAGTGGGGATAATAAGACTTACTGTGTGAAAACTGATTTGCATTTGCAAATTGTTGTCACCCTTTGGCGGACCGTTGCGGATCTTTTTTACCTTTTGCATTTGATTATTAAATTTAGAACAGCTTATATTGCTCCGAGTTCTCGGGTTTTTGGAAGGGGTGAGCTTGTAAGGGACCCCAAGATGATTGCACGGAGGTACATTAAGTCCGATTTCTTCATTGATCTTATTGCCACATTGCCTTTGCCCCAGGTATGATAGGTTCATCTTCATTTCAATTTTGTTTTCGATTAGTATTCTGATCATTCAAGTATGTTTCAAGTATTGCAGCATCATTTTTGCCATAAAAGATGCTCTTTGTTGATCACTAAAAGTACCTGAAATGGGAGATACTCACTAATTTACTATGATGACATGTTTGCTAACAAGTCATAGATAGTGGCATAGTGTGTAAATTTTATGAACTAAGTGGGATGTTTGGTATGATAAGGTAAAATGTAATGCAAATGAAATGTTAAATAGAGGTAAGGGTAATGGTAAGTGTTATTTTTATTATTTGTTTGGTATGAAGAGAGCAAAGAGAATGAGGTAAGGGAATTTGTTACAACACTATTAACGACGGTAACAAATTAGAGAATTCCATTTCCTGAAAGTAACGTAAACAATTACTTTGGAGTCAAAACAAACAATATGTAATGCATTGAGTTATGTGTTTCCGTTAGTGATCTTTTAAAAATGGATACCAAACACGCCCTTATAGTGTAGTTTTTCATAAAAAATAGTATGTCTTAAGGGAATGAAAGTGTGAAACTCAATCTATAGATATGTGTTTTTCGTTGTAGATTTTCATACCACCTATACCACTCTTTCAATCGGTAATAAATGAAATATATTTTGTTAAGAAAAAAGAAATCTTTGGAGACAAGCAAGCATGAACATAAACCTTTACATGTGTTCCTAGAAAAATCACTAAAATTTCATTACCATTACCAATTTTTAACACCATGTACCAATCATGCTATGAGTTTAAGCAACACTACTTGAGAGTTGAGATACCTTTCTCGAGTGGACGAAATACCAATTAACAAAATATATCGTTTTTCCGGAAAACTTGGTCTGTTGAAGCTTTTTATCTCAGAGAAGTATAACACACTACAGATAGAAATGAATTTTCCAAGTTTGTCTTATTAGAGAATCAACTCTTATTGGCTTTCAACAATGGACTAGGAAGAGATTGATTGTGATTTGTAGTAGTAGCTCATAATGATTGTTAAGGCCAAATTCCCGTCGTGCCATAAAAGATGTATACCATTTACTTAAGCCTATAATTTGTTTCCTTATTTTAATGGACTCCTGGTTCTCCGTCTTTGTGATTCACCGTTTGTATTTGATTTTTTGTTGTGCAAATTTCCATTTGTAGAATGTTGCTAATTTGCTCATTTGTAAAACCATTTTACATCAACATTTATCTGTTCTTTTCTAAATACTTTTGTAGTTTGTTATCTGGTTCATTATTCCTGCATCAAGAACTCCAAGAACTGATCACAATAACAACGCTCTCGCCCTCATTGTTCTCCTTCAGTATATTCCTCGATTATATCTTATTTTCCCCTTAAGCTCTGAAATCATAAAGGCTACTGGAGTTGTCACGAAGACTGCGTGGGCGGGTGCGGCATACAATTTGCTATTGTATATCTTGGCCAGCCATGTATGTACATCAATATGTTTTTTGGTTTTAGTTATGGCTTCTTGAACCCTTGCTCTGCCATGTTATAAATGAGCACACAAGTTCATGTCTAATTAATAAGGGGTTTGATTATTAACATTTCCAAGGTGTTATCATTGTGATCTCTAAAAGGTGGTAGGATATTATTGATTTCAACCTATATTACTCGGACACTTCATTTTTCTTAGACATTGGTATGGTACTTAGACACTTCATTTTAGGCATAAAATTGAATATTAAAAGTATCCGACACATGGATGCGTACCAGTTTCCGACATCAGTACCTGAGTCCAAGTAACAAGATTACAACTGATTTTTTCTGAAAATTTTTGTTTGAGTTGAGGAGAATCGGGTCAAAATAAACCTCAGAATAACTGCTTTACTCAGTGATTTTGAATTTTTGCCATCCTTCTAATATTATTATCTCGGTTTTCACTCAGTACAAGTCGCTGCGACTCATTGCATTCAACTGTGTTTCTTGTGCCATGCTTCTGTTATGCAGGTTCTTGGGGCAGCATGGTATTTACTATCAATTGAAAGGTATACACACTGTTGGAAGTCAAACTGTAGACAAGAAAAAGGCCCTCCAAAATGTGTACTTCATTTTTTGGATTGTGACATCTTCAACAATCTAGATCGCGTGGCCTGGGCTAACACAACTACTGTATTCAGCAACTGTGATCCAAAACAAAGTAGCAGTTTCCCCTACGGAATTTTCGAGGATGCAGTGCAAAAAAAGGTTGTCTCCTCCAACTTTATCCGGAAATATTTCTATTGTTTATGGTGGGGCTTGCAGCAATTGAGGTATGCTTCCAAACTTTCTTAATTGACCAATTTTTATGCTAGTATAATGATGTATTTGTCTTTGTTGAGTATTCTGGCGTGCACTTGTGAAGGAGCTAGACCACGTTAGTGGAAATTTATTGTTTATTATTCAGTTAGCGAGCTTTATTATAAGAGTTAGCATGGGTCGTTACTATAAGATTGACAACAAGACTATCATATTTGGTTTATGATTGCACACTCGAAAATGTCAAATTTCAAACAAAGTACTGAGTAGTGAGTACTGACCATTGTTCACCTGTCTCTGAGAAGCTTTTATGTTGGGTTGGTTCCCACATTTTGTTCCTTGTTAATTTTTTGTGCACAGTGTCACATGGTTTACTAATTGTCTTGCGAATCGCAAATCTAAAAAAGCGAATTATGGTTGGTTTTAGGCTTTTTTAAAACCATTTTGAGAGCGAATCGTGAATCCAAAAGGCGAACTAATTAGCGAACTATGTTTCACTGTTTGTGCAAATTTAACCAAGCTACTTAATCTTATTGTACTATCGGTTGAATTCCTTTACATCTTTTTGATTGCACTCAATTTTATTGATAAAAGTCAATTGGATTACTATTGTGGAAGGGAAGACTTATATTTACTTGCTCATGAAATTATGGTTCTTGGAAGGTTGTCGAATTAGGAAATTCGGACGCAAACTATTGGTCTGACTTTTTTAGAGCCCTAGTCCCTATGCCATTCATGTGAACAAATCTAAACATGTTGTGGAAGTTTGTTAGAACCTATCGATGGTAGTTATGGTGTAGTGGATATCAATTTCTTTGATACATAGGAGAGAAATATATTGGGAAGACACTTAAGAGGTTGTCAAATTTCACCATTTGCAAAGGGGAGTTAAGGAGAATGACTTTCAAGAGAATGACTTTCACTTGAAAGGATCATTGAAAAGATAACTTAGAATGTCTGAAAAAAACTATACCCTAAAAAATCGTTAGTTATTTTCTTTCAAAGTGCATGTCCAAATCAACAAGAGAATTTTCTCATACACTCTTAGTAAATAAACCTCTGTGCATCCTTCTCTTCCGAGCTACACCTTACCCATGTTGACATGACAAATGCATGCATAAATCAAGTGTAGAAGTTAGCCCATCGTGCGAAAACACGGTAATGGACACAGTTGCGGTAACAAACGATGAAGCGGTTGCCTTACCGCCAAATATCAGCCTATACCATGAAATGTCGCTTAGAACGACCTAAAATGCGGGTGTTTTTACACCTTTACGATGCAGGAAAGACCGGTTTGGTAAATTTAATGGCCTTTATGATACGACCTATATGATACGATGGGGCCTTTTTTTTGCATAATGACTCAGCTAGTGCAGTCGAACACGACAATCTTGTTATCTTATCTCTTACCTTATATTTTGATGTAAAACAAACTGTAGTACTTGCGATCTTCAGACTTTGTTCCTTTCAAGTGTGAAGTAACACAATGATAAATTAAACTTTAATTTTGATTTTTCAAAAATATTTAGTTCATACCATAGTAATTTTCTTTTACATGAAGATATAATTTTTTTGTCATGTTTACGTTTGTGTCAAAATTCCAGACCTTGTGCCGGTGCCCCAAAATTTTAGCTTTGACGAAGCCTATTCTCAGACATGTGTCGGACTCTAAAACATGTCTTTATGTCCAGATAGCAACTTTGCAACCAATATATTTTGCAACGAAAATGTTTGTTCGCATCCTGCCTTTTCTTTGACAGCTGCCCTAGTGAAATGAAAAGCGTTTCATGCTTTTATCGTTCCAAGTTTGAGTGCTAGGGAAAACCATGGACAAATTACTATTAAGCAAATAACAACAGCTCTTAACTGAACTGGAGCCGCTTTTATAATGCAACTAAACTTTTTAATAAAGAGTATGGAGTAAATCTAACCTGTTCGTAACCCATATTTCATAGCTGAAAGCTGATTGCTCTATTAATACAATTTACTCGGACGTTATGCTAATAAGGTTTCAGTACATTTCTTCTGGTAGGTCAAGCCACATGTCCAATTTTCTATATTAGTAAATAGGTTGGAAGATATTATTTCTTGAGTATTCATTGTACTTGACATATTTGGTGCATGGAATGTTTATGAGCAAGAATATTGTTCTCAGTGAAGCAAAATTGATGTGTAAACAAGATGAGAAACCTTGTTACAAAATGATAAATTAAAGGGGTCACACGTTTTTTGGTATATTTTTTTGTATGATCAGATTAGTTAGGGGAACTCTCACCCTAAGCTAAAGGTATAGCAAAGAGGAACTCTCACTCTATTGCGTGGGGTAGTTTAGATAAGGGAACTCTCACCAAATCACAAACTACAAGTCTTAACTATGGGAACTCTCACCAAAATTACTACTCTTCAAATTTGGAACACTCAAATTTGGACAATTAAAATTGACTAAACACAAGTCAAGTTCAATAAACAAAACACAAGTTTTTTTGGCAAATTTCTGGATGGATTTTCATTAATAATCAGCATGCTATTTATAGACTTAGTACACCCACTAATTGCCTTTACAACTTCCCCAATTAATAGCAACAAAACAAAATAAAATGCTGAAAATAAAAAGGTGATTAAAGGGCTCATAACCGTCCACTTTAATCCCCATTACAAACCCTTTGAATTCCAAGACTGATTGGAATTAATTCCCATCAATGAGAGTAAAAACCAGCTTTAAACATGACCCTTTGTATTCCAAGGCTGATTGGAAGTTAATGAGATTAAAAACCAGCTTTAAACATGGCCCTTTGTATTCAAAGCTGTTTGGAATTAATTCCTTGTAATTGAAGTCTTTAAGGAAGAATCCAACTAACTTAATCTGTAATTAGTCATGCTCAGCAAAGTGCAACCATTTGAGGAACTATACGGACCATGCATACTAAGATCATAATAGGACTTGGACAAAATTAATTCCCTTGCATTGGATTGGACTTGGACATCTTGGACATTCGTACCTTGACCATCTTGTTTGGAAGATATTATTTCTTGAGTATTCATTGTACTTGGCATATTTGGTGCATGGAATGTTTATGAGCAAGAATATTGTTCTCAGTGAAGCAAAATAGTCTGTAGGTGTACCTATATAGCTCATATGATATACCAATTTGCGTGTTCATTGGAGTACACCATGGTTTGAGGCATTTAAGCAAATTAGAGAACGCTGCACAAATTTCTCTTGGGAGATATTGCTGCCTATGTGGATGTGGGATATAATATGTCTAAAGGATCTTGATATGTCTCTACTTCTCAATTTCAGCTCTTATGGACAGAATCTAAATACAAGCACATTCATTGGGGAGACATCATTTGCCATACTAATTGCAATCTTGGGTCTTGTCTTGTTTGCACATTTGATTGGGAATATGCAGGTATGTGTCCTTGATATTTCGTGTTGTGTGCATTTTCAATATATAACTTGACGTGACAGTTTATAACTTGAAAGTTATGCTTAACTAGAATTGGGGATGTGTTTGATCCTTATCAAATCCTGTTAATCAATGTTCTTCACTTTTGGAAATTTTGCTTGGAATATACTATAACTTGGCTCTTCTGCTGAAAATGTTTGGGGCTTTGGGCCTTTTCATGCTCTTTTGCTCTTTCTCTATTTCAAAAACTTGATTACTGATGTTTGATTATAATGTGGCCGTAAAATTTGCGTTCATTATGACCTCTGAATCTTCTCCTTAATGTTATTTGGATGAACACCTAGATGGAACTTCCCAAAATATACACACAATACTTGACGATATGTTGCCCCATTATAATAAAGTGGGTTCCGCCTAGGCAAGGTAAAAGAGGGCCGAACGTGCACAGACTTTCCCTTGTAATATCAAAGAGGTTATTCCTAAGACTTGCATAACGCACGTTGAGAAAAATTATAATAACAACTGCATATTTTCTTGTGTGTGACAGATCTTTTAGATCTCAGGATCATGGCTAAGCCTACTCAGTAGGACTTGATGCTCCTGATCATAATCTTCTTCATTCTTACTATTTTCGAAATCTGAGGGAATATCCTTCATTTTTGCCTTTAGTGTTATATTCTTTGATGAAGAAGAGGGTTCCTTCATATTTGAATCAAGACTAAGTTCATGAGTTACCAGTTTGCCTACTGGATCTTCAAATGGTAGAGTTAGCCTCGTCAATTGCACTAACCTTAGTACCCTATTCTTTGACTATTAAGATTACATGGATTAAAATGCGAAATGAAATAGACACAAGTAATTACGGAGTTCAGTCGCCACTTTAAAATTTAGTGATCAGCTTTTACACAATAAAATAAAACTTTAGATATTCACTTAAAGCTATAATAAAAACCCAGAACAAAATCGCTTGAATAACTAAACTTATGTGATCAACTTGAATAAAGATTACTTTTAGAATTTGTAACTAACTTCATGGAATATCTCCTAAACATAGACACAATTGAAATAATGTTTGATTTATTCCTTTCAATGAACCGTATATATGCAAGACTTAGATTAAAATATAAATGCAGCAGCTACAACAATTACCATTAACTATCTAACATGATACTTTATATTGTGATCAAACATATCAAGAAAATGAAACTTGAATCAATCTTGACTAATCTTGTCTATACTTGACCATACTTGATTGTCATCATCCTAAACAAATTATAAACTAAATTAAACCAACGATAAGTTTCTAGGGAGATGATATTCAATCGAAAGCTTAAAGGAATTCTACTGAACACAATGAATGCTCACAATAATGATACCCATAAGGTCATTGGAGATGAAAGCTCAAAGGAATTCTACGGAGAACCATTTTGGAGAAATTTCGATGTCATTGTTACAAAAATTGTCTGATTTGACGTAGATTACATAAATTTGCAGATTATCTTTCTAAATTTCGTTACAATGTGTTTGATGTAGACTTATCTTCAATCTATCACTGTGAGGCTGGAAGAGTGGAGGCTTAAGCGAAGAGATACTGAAGAGTGGATGAAGCATAGGCAACTCCCTGAAGGTCTGAAACAGCGTGTTCGACGCTTTGTACAGTATAAGTGGCTTGCGACTCGAGGAGTTGATGAGGAAGCTATTTTGACTAGCTTACCTGCCGACCTACGTAGAGACATTCAGCGACATCTGTGCTTGGACCTTGTTCGAAGGGTATGCCTTTATTCATACTTCATGTTTTCATTTATTAGAAAAATGACGCTTTGGTAGTTAATAGTTAGAAGCCCATAATTGTTATTTAGCATAGTTAGGGACCCATAATTAATGTTTCACCCCCGGTCTCACCAATCTCGGGGCCGGCCCACATAGGTTTCTAAACAGATTTAAGGTGAAAACTTTGAGTCGAAATCCGATTCCCAAATGCATCAATGGTTATTAACGACTAAACTTTCCCAATCCCTTTGAGTTTTACCATATAACAACTAGCTACTCTACATTTTGCAGGTTCCTTTCTTCTCACAGATGGACGATCAACTACTTGATGCTATCTGTGAACGCCTTGTATCCTCTTTATGCACCGAGGTTACATATATTGTTCGGGAGGGTGATCCTGTGACAGAAATGCTTTTCATCATTAGAGGACGATTAGAAAGTTCCACTACAAACGGGGGTCGTACGGGATTTTTCGATTCAATTACTTTGAAACCCGGAGACTTTTGTGGTGAAGAGTTACTTGCATGGGCACTTCATCCAAAATCGTCTCTCAATCTTCCTTCTTCAACGAGAACAGTGAAAGCCCTCGTTGAAGTGGAAGCGTTTGCACTTAGAGCCGAAGATTTGAAGTTTGTTGCCAATCAATTCAGACGACTTCACAGCAAAAAACTTCAACATACATTCCGATTTTACTCTCACCATTGGAGGACATGGGCCGCCTGCTTTATACAAGCTGCTTGGAGACGGTATAAGAGGAGACGGATGACGAAATGCCTCTCGTCTTTAGAATCCTTCACGTCCGAAAGAGACGATGATGAAACTAGGGAAGAAGAAGAACCCCTTTCAACTCCTCGAGCAAAGTCAACCTTAGCGGTGACATTACTAGCATCTAAATTCGCAGCAAATACCAGAAGAGGAGCTCAAAAGATCAAGTTGCAGAAGCCTGAAGAGCCAGATTTTTCTGCTGATCCTGACGATGATTGAGCACATGTTGCATCGAGATGTTTAACATTTTAAGCTTCATACATATGAAGGGCCTAAGAAAGGCAATGAAATGGAAGCCTATATTTTCTGCGCATGCGCCAAACTAATAGTTGGTGCACGAAACCGTAATCAAGTGGAAGGAAATTGTTGCTTGAGTGTCCGCTAGGTTGCGATACAAAAGTTGTTGAAGTGAAGTTGTACGTTATACGCCCCCGATACTTGACAGCAAATTTGTCACTAAAATATGACAGCAATCATGTAGATGCGCGCTGATACACTTTACACATAATACTACAACTACAGATATTAGATCACTTATTTTTACTGGAGATGTATACTGGTATTCTGGAATGGTGTTTTAAGTTCAGCAATTTCTGGTTTTTCCCCCTTTGGCTTTTTGCACCAAAAATTAGGATATTCCGTCATGCTTATAAGCGTAGCAAAAGGCAAATTTAGCAACGCTTATTAATCGTGCCTAATATGTACGCGCAAAGGTAGAAGCATGCTTAATTAAGCGTGGCCCTAAGGAGTCTGACTTATGCTGAGGAGGACCTCTGGCTATAAGTATAAAAATGAACATATAACGCATTTGAATGCATATACTTGTAAAATACTTATCCTAAAACCATGTGAGTAAAAAGAAATTAACCTGGTTAAAGTAGGTGCATTTTAAATTATCTCTAAGGGGTTGCAAATGTTAGTTCAAGTCAGGTTTTTAACAGACTTAACTCAATTTTACTAAAAATATTTTTACATCAAATTCGATTTAGGTTATTTTAATTAACTCGAGTTCATATTAGTTTTAGCTATTTGAATATCAATGATCTTTTTGTTTAAATATCAACCTTTTCGAATAACTCTTAATTTGGATCGGTTAAATATTATGTCAGTTTATTCATCTTACTTAAATCACTTTTTTCAATTAATTCATGTTATAAACAATTAGGTTGCAGATTGAAATTCGAGCGGAGTCCATCTTCCACAACTCTACTAATAATTATGGTAGGATAGCTAGTAAAAAGAGGCCTTAGGCAGTGAGACCACTAATTTCCTATTAGTATTTATTGTAACAATTGAATAGCTCATAGAAGGCCAAACCATCATCGTTACATTTAGTATATCCTGCTCATCGAAAACCAAAACTGAGCATAATATATGGAAGAAGTATGAACTCCCTTTGACCATTAAGAAATTGAACGTTCAAAATAATTAAAAGAATGACTAAAATTTTTCTACACTATTATGTTCCAATTGGTTAACTTAGTCCTCAAAAGTGTAATCACTTGTTGGTCCCACATGATCATACTTTCCAAATATGTGCTCAAGGTTTTTAATGATATTTATAGTTTCTATTTATGGCATGAGTATGACGAAAATTGGGTAGAACAAGTTTGCAAATGTCAAGTGGGAGAATGTTTGCAGTATAACAAAATCAGGTCATGGTATGATCCACTTGATGATTTTGGACAAAGTTGTTGTAGGGATGATTTATGACCAATTCTACTAAATCCGCTTCCAATTGGTTATAAAAGAAATATGCAAAGTGAAAACTCTACAAATAAATAAATAAATGTGGGCTTCTGATTAAGAGCATATTATATGTCACATTCAAGGGGGAATCTATAATGATCATTTAATGATGTCAACTGAAATCATTCAAATTATGGATGAAGTCATATACCTAAAGATACTAATATATATACTAGTTAAGTTGGTAAGAGCTTTGTTATGTGATAGCATTAACCTGAGTTCAAGTTTCACCAATCACAATTTAATTTAAATTTAGAAAAAATACTTACCCATTTGCATTTCAATTGATATTTTTTTTTAATATTATCAACATCATTTAATTTTGTTTTAGATCTACCCTTGTAACATTTTTATGCTCAAGAAGTCATCAAATACATGAGTACTTCCATGAATAAATAACTACTTTGCTAACACATGTTGATTAAATTCCCCAATGTTAGATTGATTTTGAACTCATGTCAGTTCAACTGAAATTGAGTCATAATCATAGACTCGGTATCCCGCATAAATTAGAGTTCGTATCAATTTAACTCAAATGAAAACCTAAATGCATTTGGTTTGGTTGGTTCAAATTGTAATGATTCATACTCTACGTGTATTTGACTCGGATAATGAGTATTGTGAAAAATTAGTATTTATCCTATAATTGACAAGGACTAGGTAAATGAATAAATGAGCCGCAAAAGTTAGCTTGGGCCATGGTGGCCTATGCCTAGGCAATTAGCCCCCCGGCAACTTCGCCCCTATTCCTTGGCAACTATGCCTACTATTAACACATGAATTATGACAATTTCTTGGACCTTTTACAAGGTCGGCCAACTGCAAGGTACAATGTATTATTTCAGCCATTTTGTCGTATTTATGTTTGGCATATAGACTACGAAGGTAGTATAATAGATTTAAACAATAAGATATTTAGAAATTAAAAAAATAATTTAGACACTACAAGTAATCATATTAAAAACAAAAAAAGCTAAATTTTAGAAAATTAGACAAATTAAATAAGACAGATA
>NC_080055.1:22055755-22070197 GCF_026212465.1 Amaranthus tricolor
AAATTTAAATCAAGAAGTAAAGGTAAGTCTTCTAACTCTAGTTCAAATTTTAAGACTAACAAACTTGCTTGCTTTGAGTGTGGTTCTACAGAACATCTCGTAAAGGATTGTCCAAAGAAGAAAAAGGAATCCTACAAGAAGAACAAAAAGAACAAACAAGCAATGGTTGCAACTTGGAGTGATTCTGAAGAAACATCCGAATCTGAAACTGAAGATGGACAAGCTCATGTATGTCTTATGGCTAATGATAATGATGATGACTTAGATCAAAATCACAAAGAGGTACGTGAATATCTTTACACATGCACTAAAGATGAATTAGTTACAACACTCCTTAATATGTTTCAAATTGAGAAAATTTTAAGAGATGAAAAGGACACCTTAGAAGATAGAATTCGACATTATGCTAAAGGCTGTGAAGAAATCATAAATAAAAATAATTCGTTAAAGGCTGAAAAATCAAATCTTGAAAAGACTGTCAAGGTCTTGAAAGAACAGAATCTCAGCCAAACTAAACAGCTCATTGATCTTAAGAATGAGAACAATGATCTTGAAGCCAGGATCAAAACCTTGAAAAATGAGTCTGAGAAAAATCTACAAGCATTAAACAAGCTTAACGAATCTGAATCCAAATTCACTAAAATGCTTACACTACAAAAACCTACTAGTGATAAACGTGGTATTGGTTATAATCATGTTGCACCTAACTATAAGAGTAAAACCACATTTGTGAAAAGTTCATATAAACATAAACGTACACCTACTTGCACCTTTTGTTGCAAAGGAGGACATATGAGATTTGCATGTCCTTACAAACGTAAGGATAAACACATAATCAAGAATTCCTTTCCATTTGAATTACGAGGACAGATTAAGCAAATATGGGTTCCTAAAGGGACAAGACCACCCAACATGGTCTATCCCGAATATGATTCCAAATTTGTCACTTGGATAGCCAAGTAAGGTTGAGAAAGGTTATTTTCTTTTGTTTTGTAGGATAAGCAAAGATGGATTTTAGATAGTGGCTGCTCGAGACATATGAGTGGAAAAAGCTCTTTATTTTCTGAAATTAAAGAAAAGTGTAGTGGCTCAATCACCTTAGGAGATAAAGGTAAATGCAAAATTTTAGGCGTTGGTAAAATTGGTAAGAATCCATCTAAAACCATTGATAATGTTTATTTAGTTGACGGTTTAAAATTTAATTTGCTAAGTGTGTCTCAATTATGTGATAAAGGTAATGAAGTGATTTTTGATAAAGAAAAATGTATTGTTAAAAATCATAAAACCGGAGATACTCTCATTACTGCTCTTAGAAATGATAATGTTTATGCTTTGAATACTAACGAAATTGAAGTGCAGAATTTCAAGTGTTTGAAAGCTATTACAGATAATCCAAAACTTTGGCATAGACATCTTGGCCATATTAATACTCACACCATGCAAAAGTTGGTAAGTAAAGATTTAGTTAAGGGACTTCCAGCTCTTGACTATAAACAAAGTTCTATTTGTGACGCATGCATTAAAGGTAAACATGTAAGAAGTTCATTTAGACCGAAGAAAATGGTAAGTACATCTAGACCATGTGAGCTCTTACATATTGATTTATGTGGACCAATGCGTGTACGGAGCATAAGAGGTAAATCTTATATCTTAGTTATAGTTGATGATTATTCTAGATTTACGTGGGTTGATTTTCTAAAGGATAAAAGTGAAGCCTTGAAACCGTTCTCAAGACGTTGTAAAGAGATGCAAACTCAACTAAACCTTCCAATAGTCTCGGTTAGAAGTGACCATGGGAGAGAGTTTGATCAACTAGGCTTTGACTCCTTTTGTGAAAAATATGGTATAACCCATAACTTTTCAGCTCCTAGGACACCCCAACAAAACGGTGTAGTTGAAAGGAAAAATCGAACATTAGAAGAAATGGCAAGAACAATGCTTATTGAAAATGGATTAGCTAAACACTATTGGGCTGAAGCTGTTAACACAGCTAATTATGTCCTAAATAGATGCCTTATAAGACCCATACTTAAGAAAACTCCTTATGAGTTATTCAAAGGAAGAAAACCGAATATAGCATACTTTAGACCATTTGGTTGCAAATGTTTTATTCATAATAATGGTAAAGATAATTTGGGAAAATTTGATGCTAGAAGTGATGAAGGTACATTTCTTGGATACTCGCTTAATAGCAAGGCTTATCGAGTTCTAAACAAACGTACGGGTATTGTTGAAGAAAGTATACATGTTGTTTTTGATGAATCTGAAATTGAACCATCAAATGATGAGTTTAAAGAGTTAAACCTTAATAAGCATTTTGATGTGTTAAGTGATGATGAACTGGATAATAAAAGTGCTAAGGCAGTTAAAAAGATTAACATGCAGGATACCATACAAAGTATTGAGGATGAAGGAAAACAGGTTGTTAACATTGAAGACTCACAGTCTGATCTTGAGACCCAACCTCAAGATCTTGAGATAGTTCCTGAACATACTGTTTTGGGTACACCAATTAGAAATTCCTCAAACGAAGTAAGTACAAGTTCTTTGAATGAATACACACCATCCATACTACGAAGAAGAACTAGAAAATCATATCAACATCCTCCAGAGAACATCATAAGTGATCCAAACAAAGGTACACAAACTAGATCTTCTCTTAAAAATCTATGTGCATTTTCTGCTTTTGTTTCTCTTGAAGAACCTAAAGATGTTAAAGAAGCATTACAAGAACCAGAGTGGGTCATTGCAATGCAAAATGAGTTAAATGAATTCGAAAGGAACAAAGTTTGGGATCTAGTTGGAAGACCTCAAGATCGTACTATTATTGGAACTAAATGGGTCTTTCGTAATAAACTTAATGAGGATGGAGATATTGTAAGAAATAAAGCAAGACTGGTAGCTCAAGGATATAATCAAGAAGAAGGTATAGATTATGATGAGACGTTCGCACCAGTTGCAAGGTTAGAATCTATCCGTATTATGCTTGCTTTTGCTTCTTACATGAATATTAAACTATATCAAATGGATGTTAAATGTGCATTCTTAAATGGATACTTGCAAGAAGAAGTATATGTTAAACAACCACCCGGCTTTGAAAATTCTGATCTACCTAATCATGTGTTCAAACTAAATAAAGCATTATATGCCTTGAAACAAGCTCCAAGAGCTTGGTATGACAGATTTAGCTCACATCTACTTGAAAATGAATTTCAACGAGGTAAAATTGATAAAACTCTTTTCATTAAAACTAAAGGAAAAGATATTCTAGTTGTTCAAGTATATGTTGATGATATATTGTTTGGAGCTACTAATGATTCTTTGTGCAAGGAATTTTCTGAGATTATGTGCAAAGAGTTTGAAATGAGCATGATGGGAGACTTGACATTCTTTCTTGGACTACAAATAAAGCAAAAGAAAGATGGCATATTTATTTGTCAGAGTAAATATGTTAGAGATTTATTAAAGAAGTACAATATGGATCAAAGTAAAGAAGTTAATACACCTATGAGTACAACACTAAGTTTGGACCAAGATATAAATGGTAAGAGTGTTGATCAAAAGACATATAGAGGTATGATTGGTTCATTATTGTATTTAACTGCTAGTCGTCCTGATATCATGTTTAGTGTTTGCTTATGTGCTCGTTTTCAAGCTAACCCAAAAGAATCTCACTTAACAGCAGTTAAGAGAATCTTTAGATATTTACATGGGACTAAAGACTTTGGTCTATGGTACCCTAGCTGTGGAAATTTTGGTTTGATTGGTTCTTCAGATGCTGATTATGCTGGATATAAAGTTGATAGAAAAAGCACCTCAGGATCGTGTCAGTTCTTAGGAAATTCATTGATCTCTTGGTATTCTAAAAAGCAAAATTCAGTTGCTTTATCTACAGCTGAAGCTGAATATATAGCTGCTGGTGCATGTTGCTCTCAAATACTATGGATTGCTCAACAACTTAGAGATCTTGGAATTGATCTCAAGGGCATACCAATAAAATGCGATAATACAAGTGCTATTTGTATTACAAAGAATCCAGTACAACATTCTCGAACAAAACACATTGAGGTACGTCACCATTTTATAAGGGATCATGTTGAAAAAGGTAACATTTCTTTATCTTTTATATCTACTGAAAATCAATTAGCGGATATATTTACAAAACCTTTAAGTGCTGATCGTTTTGCTCATATACGTATGGAACTTGGCATGTTAAATGATGTTGCATGAATTAAGGGGGAGATAATGATAAAGGTATAACACAATAAAAATAAAAGGATTGAGAGGTTATTTGTTAAATTAATTCTTGGCATGAATTTAGGGGGAGTATTATATGTTTGCATGAACGATAGATGATGACAAGGTTACTACTGGAAAGTCTGCTCCTTCCAAGAAGCGGAAGAGGAGGTCCAGGAAGTAATCGTATGATGTATTGATGAACAATATTTTTTTTTGGTTTGCAAACAGTTTCTTTTGAAAACAAATCCCAACATTTTAGGACTTTCCCTGTTTCTTTTTGATAAAAGTCAAAAAGGGGGAGAGGTGTAATATTTATTTTTGGCATATTTCTGTCTGTTGTTATGACCGTTTGCATTTGCATGTTCATGTTTGCATGTTCATTAAAATGCATTGATACTTGATTTGCTTATTACTGTATTATGTCAAAGATAATTGTATATGTTTTGCATGTTCTGATTTTTGATTATTTGCATAGATGATCTGATTATCATATTGCTAGATGATTAGTCATATTCTCATGATTATAATATTTGCTAATCATAAATGAAATCTGAAAAGTTTTGATGTGATGTTTCACTATAGTAATGATGATTGATTATATTTGCATGTAACTTAATTGGATACTTATTTGCATGTTTGAATGATGATCATAATAGTTTGGAAGTGCAGTATTCACTGAAATCCTGTTGAACATATAAATTGATATTAAAATCTTAAGAAATTATTATCATGTTTTACAATCTATATAAGCTGAGAAATATGATTTAAGTAAATATGGTTTTGACTTTCATCAAGGGGGAGATTGAAGACTCAACTCTCTTAAGTATTAAGGGGAGGTTGAAGACTTAATTCTCTTTGATGATGATAATTCAAAACACATATTAGTCAAACAAATAAATTAAGTAATTACATTTAGTTGTTTAAGTTAAACTAAAATCATATTTAATATGTTTGATGATTGATAATATGTTTAAGTTCAAAGACGCTAGGATGGGCTTAATTAACTTAAGTTTATTTTAAGATTGTTTTTTAATCTTGAAAGTCGTTTCAAAGTCTTGAAGCAATTGACGAGTTTTATTAAAGTTGATATTGTAATTATATTTGTAATATCTTTACAAGTAAATATTTCTTTAGTTATATTTGAAATATTTTAATAGGTCAAGGTTCATTAAAATTAACATTGGATATTATTTGAATAAAGTTTGAATATTTTGATATACGTTGGTAATTAACGTTTAAATACTTTATATTTTAAACTTGGATTTAAATATGTGATTAAAATTATTTGGTGATTAAATATAGTACAAGGTACACATGTTTGGTTATTAATTGTACACGGCTATATTTAAGCAAAGATCTAGATTTACTATTTTATGGATGAGATTTAATTTATGCTAAAAATAGTAAATAGCGATCCTAAAAAATAGGATCTAATTTAAATGGTTATTTAAATGTTGATAAATCTGGTTTATACTTATTATTCATTATCTTGTGTAAGTACTAACGTGGCAGCACAGCATTGGACAATTATAAATACATTGACGAAATTATTACAAGCTGTCAGTACACGTCAGTTTTGAAGATAACATCAAGGTCTTGAAGTAAGGCGCTGTATGACCAGGTCAACGAAGATTATAACGGAAAGGAGCCTATTGTTTTTAAACCTAAGTGGAGGCGTAGCACTATAAATAGAGGGCATCCTTTCAGAACTAAGAAGATACACGACATACACTTACAACATACATCTTGTGCTTCATTTGCTTTCTCTATTCTTGCAATTTGTTCTAAGTGTTGTAATTTCCATTTTGATCATTCTTAGTTTATTTAACTCCTGCATTTTGTAATAGGCTTTAAAGTTCAAAGGAGTTAAAATTAGATTTATACGCCAAACTTAAGAATACTTTTTAAAGTGTTCAATTAGATTAAATCTCTATTGTGAGATTTGGGATTTTGCTTTTATTAAAGGGACTTGTAATACGGTTCTTCAAGGGGAAGAACTTGGTGAGAGGAGATAGTGAGATCTTCTTTGTATTCGAGTCGGATTAATAAAAGGCGTTGAAATCCTACGGGTTGATAGAGAACCCATAGGCGGGGAGTAGGTTGGTTAGAACCAAACCTCGTTAACATATCGTGTGTTATATTCTTTAAGTTTATTTTTTCCGCACATACGCTATTGTTTACGAATTAGACTCAAAGCTGTTTCAGAAAACAGTTTTGACAAGACTCCTCAAACTCTTGAGACAACTACCAGAAAATTTTAAAAGCCCAAACTCTCTATTCACCCCCCCCCCTCTAGAGAGTTCTTAACCACCTATTAACCTTCAATTGGTATCAGAGCTAAGTTACACATAAAAAGATTGACATCTTGTGATGGATCCAATAGGTGAAGGGTTGTTTGCTCAAGGTCGTTCGTGTTCAAGACCACCATTGTTTTGCGGTACAAATTTCTCACATTGGAAAACCTTGATGAAAATGTTTGTGATAGATCAAGATATGGAACTTTGGGAAATCATAACTAAAGGACCTAAGATACCCATGAAAAAGGATGTTCATGGAAATGATGTTATAAAATCTGAATCCGAGTATTCACAAACAGATTTGGAATGGGTTTCCAAAAATTATAGGGCAATGAATCAATTATGTTGTGCTCTTAATGGTACTGAGTTCAATCGAGTTTCTTCATGTACAAGTGCTAAAGAAATATGGGACAAGTTGGTTGTGACATACGAAGGAACAAGTCAAGTGAAGGAAACGAAGATCAACATCCTCATGCATCAATACGAAATGTTTAAAATGAAAAAGGATGAGAATATCAATGAAATGTTTACTCGTTTTACGTTGATTACTAACAGTTTGAATTCTCTTGGCAAAACTTTTACTAATGCAGAAAAAGTCCAGAAGGTCTTAAGATGTCTTCCAAGATCTAAATGGGGACCAAAGGTAACCGCCATAGAGGAAGCTCAAGACTTGAGAGTTCTATCGCTTGATGATCTCCTTGGAAAACTCACAACTCATGAACTTACCCTACATGATGATGGAGAAAATGATGTAATACCTTCCATGAAAAATCTTGCACTAAAGGCAAAGAAACATCATGAATCTTCAAGCGAAAATGAAGAGAGCGACGATGAAGAAGATCCATTTGCATTGATCTCAAAAGGTCTTGAAAGAATTATGAAAATGCGAAAAAGATTTAAGAAATTTAAATCAAGAAGTAAAGGTAAGTCTTCTAACTCTAGTTCAAATTTTAAGACTAACAAACTTGCTTGCTTTGAGTGTGGTTCTACAGAACATCTCGTAAAGGATTGTCCAAAGAAGAAAAAGGAATCCTACAAGAAGAACAAAAAGAACAAACAAGCAATGGTTGCAACTTGGAGTGATTCTGAAGAAACATCCGAATCTGAAACTGAAGATGGACAAGCTCATGTATGTCTTATGGCTAATGATAATGATGATGACTTAGATCAAAATCACAAAGAGGTACGTGAATATCTTTACACATGCACTAAAGATGAATTAGTTACAACACTCCTTAATATGTTTCAAATTGAGAAAATTTTAAGAGATGAAAAGGACACCTTAGAAGATAGAATTCGACATTATGCTAAAGGCTGTGAAGAAATCATAAATAAAAATAATTCGTTAAAGGCTGAAAAATCAAATCTTGAAAAGACTGTCAAGGTCTTGAAAGAACAGAATCTCAGCCAAACTAAACAGCTCATTGATCTTAAGAATGAGAACAATGATCTTGAAGCCAGGATCAAAACCTTGAAAAATGAGTCTGAGAAAAATCTACAAGCATTAAACAAGCTTAACGAATCTGAATCCAAATTCACTAAAATGCTTACACTACAAAAACCTACTAGTGATAAACGTGGTATTGGTTATAATCATGTTGCACCTAACTATAAGAGTAAAACCACATTTGTGAAAAGTTCATATAAACATAAACGTACACCTACTTGCACCTTTTGTTGCAAAGGAGGACATATGAGATTTGCATGTCCTTACAAACGTAAGGATAAACACATAATCAAGAATTCCTTTCCATTTGAATTACGAGGACAGATTAAGCAAATATGGGTTCCTAAAGGGACAAGACCACCCAACATGGTCTATCCCGAATATGATTCCAAATTTGTCACTTGGATAGCCAAGTAAGGTTGAGAAAGGTTATTTTCTTTTGTTTTGTAGGATAAGCAAAGATGGATTTTAGATAGTGGCTGCTCGAGACATATGAGTGGAAAAAGCTCTTTATTTTCTGAAATTAAAGAAAAGTGTAGTGGCTCAATCACCTTAGGAGATAAAGGTAAATGCAAAATTTTAGGCGTTGGTAAAATTGGTAAGAATCCATCTAAAACCATTGATAATGTTTATTTAGTTGACGGTTTAAAATTTAATTTGCTAAGTGTGTCTCAATTATGTGATAAAGGTAATGAAGTGATTTTTGATAAAGAAAAATGTATTGTTAAAAATCATAAAACCGGAGATACTCTCATTACTGCTCTTAGAAATGATAATGTTTATGCTTTGAATACTAACGAAATTGAAGTGCAGAATTTCAAGTGTTTGAAAGCTATTACAGATAATCCAAAACTTTGGCATAGACATCTTGGCCATATTAATACTCACACCATGCAAAAGTTGGTAAGTAAAGATTTAGTTAAGGGACTTCCAGCTCTTGACTATAAACAAAGTTCTATTTGTGACGCATGCATTAAAGGTAAACATGTAAGAAGTTCATTTAGACCGAAGAAAATGGTAAGTACATCTAGACCATGTGAGCTCTTACATATTGATTTATGTGGACCAATGCGTGTACGGAGCATAAGAGGTAAATCTTATATCTTAGTTATAGTTGATGATTATTCTAGATTTACGTGGGTTGATTTTCTAAAGGATAAAAGTGAAGCCTTGAAACCGTTCTCAAGACGTTGTAAAGAGATGCAAACTCAACTAAACCTTCCAATAGTCTCGGTTAGAAGTGACCATGGGAGAGAGTTTGATCAACTAGGCTTTGACTCCTTTTGTGAAAAATATGGTATAACCCATAACTTTTCAGCTCCTAGGACACCCCAACAAAACGGTGTAGTTGAAAGGAAAAATCGAACATTAGAAGAAATGGCAAGAACAATGCTTATTGAAAATGGATTAGCTAAACACTATTGGGCTGAAGCTGTTAACACAGCTAATTATGTCCTAAATAGATGCCTTATAAGACCCATACTTAAGAAAACTCCTTATGAGTTATTCAAAGGAAGAAAACCGAATATAGCATACTTTAGACCATTTGGTTGCAAATGTTTTATTCATAATAATGGTAAAGATAATTTGGGAAAATTTGATGCTAGAAGTGATGAAGGTACATTTCTTGGATACTCGCTTAATAGCAAGGCTTATCGAGTTCTAAACAAACGTACGGGTATTGTTGAAGAAAGTATACATGTTGTTTTTGATGAATCTGAAATTGAACCATCAAATGATGAGTTTAAAGAGTTAAACCTTAATAAGCATTTTGATGTGTTAAGTGATGATGAACTGGATAATAAAAGTGCTAAGGCAGTTAAAAAGATTAACATGCAGGATACCATACAAAGTATTGAGGATGAAGGAAAACAGGTTGTTAACATTGAAGACTCACAGTCTGATCTTGAGACCCAACCTCAAGATCTTGAGATAGTTCCTGAACATACTGTTTTGGGTACACCAATTAGAAATTCCTCAAACGAAGTAAGTACAAGTTCTTTGAATGAATACACACCATCCATACTACGAAGAAGAACTAGAAAATCATATCAACATCCTCCAGAGAACATCATAAGTGATCCAAACAAAGGTACACAAACTAGATCTTCTCTTAAAAATCTATGTGCATTTTCTGCTTTTGTTTCTCTTGAAGAACCTAAAGATGTTAAAGAAGCATTACAAGAACCAGAGTGGGTCATTGCAATGCAAAATGAGTTAAATGAATTCGAAAGGAACAAAGTTTGGGATCTAGTTGGAAGACCTCAAGATCGTACTATTATTGGAACTAAATGGGTCTTTCGTAATAAACTTAATGAGGATGGAGATATTGTAAGAAATAAAGCAAGACTGGTAGCTCAAGGATATAATCAAGAAGAAGGTATAGATTATGATGAGACGTTCGCACCAGTTGCAAGGTTAGAATCTATCCGTATTATGCTTGCTTTTGCTTCTTACATGAATATTAAACTATATCAAATGGATGTTAAATGTGCATTCTTAAATGGATACTTGCAAGAAGAAGTATATGTTAAACAACCACCCGGCTTTGAAAATTCTGATCTACCTAATCATGTGTTCAAACTAAATAAAGCATTATATGGCTTGAAACAAGCTCCAAGAGCTTGGTATGACAGATTTAGCTCACATCTACTTGAAAATGAATTTCAACGAGGTAAAATTGATAAAACTCTTTTCATTAAAACTAAAGGAAAAGATATTCTAGTTGTTCAAGTATATGTTGATGATATATTGTTTGGAGCTACTAATGATTCTTTGTGCAAGGAATTTTCTGAGATTATGTGCAAAGAGTTTGAAATGAGCATGATGGGAGACTTGACATTCTTTCTTGGACTACAAATAAAGCAAAAGAAAGATGGCATATTTATTTGTCAGAGTAAATATGTTAGAGATTTATTAAAGAAGTACAATATGGATCAAAGTAAAGAAGTTAATACACCTATGAGTACAACACTAAGTTTGGACCAAGATATAAATGGTAAGAGTGTTGATGAAAAGACATATAGAGGTATGATTGGTTCATTATTGTATTTAACTGCTAGTCGTCCTGATATCATGTTTAGTGTTTGCTTATGTGCTCGTTTTCAAGCTAACCCAAAAGAATCTCACTTAACAGCAGTTAAGAGAATCTTTAGATATTTACATGGGACTAAAGACTTTGGTCTATGGTACCCTAGCTGTGGAAATTTTGGTTTGATTGGTTCTTCAGATGCTGATTATGCTGGATATAAAGTTGATAGAAAAAGCACCTCAGGATCGTGTCAGTTCTTAGGAAATTCATTGATCTCTTGGTATTCTAAAAAGCAAAATTCAGTTGCTTTATCTACAGCTGAAGCTGAATATATAGCTGCTGGTGCATGTTGCTCTCAAATACTATGGATTGCTCAACAACTTAGAGATCTTGGAATTGATCTCAAGGGCATACCAATAAAATGCGATAATACAAGTGCTATTTGTATTACAAAGAATCCAGTACAACATTCTCGAACAAAACACATTGAGGTACGTCACCATTTTATAAGGGATCATGTTGAAAAAGGTAACATTTCTTTATCTTTTATATCTACTGAAAATCAATTAGCGGATATATTTACAAAACCTTTAAGTGCTGATCGTTTTGCTCATATACGTATGGAACTTGGCATGTTAAATGATGTTGCATGAATTAAGGGGGAGATAATGATAAAGGTATAACACAATAAAAATAAAAGGATTGAGAGGTTATTTGTTAAATTAATTCTTGGCATGAATTTAGGGGGAGTATTATATGTTTGCATGAACGATAGATGATGACAAGGTTACTACTGGAAAGTCTGCTCCTTCCAAGAAGCGGAAGAGGAGGTCCAGGAAGTAATCGTATGATGTATTGATGAACAATATTTTTTTTTGGTTTGCAAACAGTTTCTTTTGAAAACAAATCCCAACATTTTAGGACTTTCCCTGTTTCTTTTTGATAAAAGTCAAAAAGGGGGAGAGGTGTAATATTTATTTTTGGCATATTTCTGTCTGTTGTTATGACCGTTTGCATTTGCATGTTCATGTTTGCATGTTCATTAAAATGCATTGATACTTGATTTGCTTATTACTGTATTATGTCAAAGATAATTGTATATGTTTTGCATGTTCTGATTTTTGATTATTTGCATAGATGATCTGATTATCATATTGCTAGATGATTAGTCATATTCTCATGATTATAATATTTGCTAATCATAAATGAAATCTGAAAAGTTTTGATGTGATGTTTCACTATAGTAATGATGATTGATTATATTTGCATGTAACTTAATTGGATACTTATTTGCATGTTTGAATGATGATCATAATAGTTTGGAAGTGCAGTATTCACTGAAATCCTGTTGAACATATAAATTGATATTAAAATCTTAAGAAATTATTATCATGTTTTACAATCTATATAAGCTGAGAAATATGATTTAAGTAAATATGGTTTTGACTTTCATCAAGGGGGAGATTGAAGACTCAACTCTCTTAAGTATTAAGGGGAGGTTGAAGACTTAATTCTCTTTGATGATGATAATTCAAAACACATATTAGTCAAACAAATAAATTAAGTAATTACATTTAGTTGTTTAAGTTAAACTAAAATCATATTTAATATGTTTGATGATTGATAATATGTTTAAGTTCAAAGACGCTAGGATGGGCTTAATTAACTTAAGTTTATTTTAAGATTTTTTTTTAATCTTGAAAGTCGTTTCAAAGTCTTGAAGCAATTGACGAGTTTTATTAAAGTTGATATTGTAATTATATTTGTAATATCTTTACGAGTAAATATTTCTTTAGTTATATTTGAAATATTTTAATAGGTCAAGGTTCATTAAAATTAACATTGGATATTATTTGAATAAAGTTTGAATATTTTGATATACGTTGGTAATTAACGTTTAAATACTTTATATTTTAAACTTGGATTTAAATATGTGATTAAAATTATTTGGTGATTAAATATAGTACAAGGTACACATGTTTGGTTATTAATTGTACACGGCTATATTTAAGCAAAGATCTAGATTTACTATTTTATGGATGAGATTTAATTTATGCTAAAAATAGTAAATAGCGATCCTAAAAAATAGGATCTAATTTAAATGGTTATTTAAATGTTGATAAATCTGGTTTATACTTATTATTCATTATCTTGTGTAAGTACTAACGTGGCAGCACAGCATTGGACAATTATAAATACATTGACGAAATTATTACAAGCTGTCAGTACACGTCAGTTTTGAAGATAACATCAAGGTCTTGAAGTAAGGCGCTGTATGACCAGGTCAACGAAGATTATAACGGAAAGGAGCCTATTGTTTTTAAACCTAAGTGGAGGCGTAGCACTATAAATAGAGGGCATCCTTTCAGAACTAAGAAGATACACGACATACACTTACAACATACATCTTGTGCTTCATTTGCTTTCTCTATTCTTGCAATTTGTTCTAAGTGTTGTAATTTCCATTTTGATCATTCTTAGTTTATTTAACTCCTGCATTTTGTAATAGGCTTTAAAGTTCAAAGGAGTTAAAATTAGATTTATACGCCAAACTTAAGAATACTTTTTAAAGTGTTCAATTAGATTAAATCTCTATTGTGAGATTTGGGATTTTGCTTTTATTAAAGGGACTTGTAATACGGTTCTTCAAGGGGAAGAACTTGGTGAGAGGAGATAGTGAGATCTTCTTTGTATTCGAGTCGGATTAATAAAAGGCGTTGAAATCCTACGGGTTGATAGAGAACCCATAGGCGGGGAGTAGGTTGGTTAGAACCGAACCTCGTTAACATATCGTGTGTTATATTCTTTAAGTTTATTTTTTCCGCACATACGCTATTGTTTACGAATTAGACTCAAAGCTGTTTCAGAAAACAGTTTTGACAAGACTCCTCAAACTCTTGAGACAACTACCAGAAAATTTTAAAAGCCCAAACTCTCTATTCACCCCCCCCCCCCTCTAGAGAGTTCTTAACCACCTATTAACCTTCAGTATATATATATATATATATATATATATATATATATATATATATATATATATATATATATATATATGTATATATATATATATATATATATATATATATATATATATATATATATATATATATATATATATATATATATATTTATATATATGTATATATATATATATATATGTATATATATATATATATGTATATATATATATATATATATATATATATATATATATATATATATATATATATATATATATATATATATATATATATATATATATATATGTATATATATATATATATATATGTATATATATATATATATATATGTATATATATATATATATATATAAATATATATATATATATATATATATATATATATATATATATATATATATATATATAGATATATATATATGTATACAAATTAGATATATATGTATA
>NC_080055.1:22075297-22187797 GCF_026212465.1 Amaranthus tricolor
AGATGGTTCTATGTGTGTAGCTGTATTTTTGAGCTATGCGTTTGAATGTACCATGAGAAAGTGAGTCAATAACTTTTAGTGACAACAACTCTTGGAAAATAAGTTGCCTTAACTCATTGGTGAGTCTTGGCTTAGGCTGATTTTGTTGTTGTGGTTCTATTTTTTCCATATTTTGTGGCTCTTCTTTTGAATCAGAACTAGACTCTGGAATGTATGAATTCGACCAAAGTACCAAGCCCCCTGTTGCTCATCTTCACTTCCTGAAGCCATTGAAGTCTAATGATGCGATGATCTTTTTCACAAGCTGTTTGGCTACTATTTTCGAAGATATTTGAAGAATTTGTGGACTGTTAAGAAAAGCTATGTTGCTGATTTTTGTAGATTGTTAGGCTACTGATTTTTCACAAACTGTTTTGGCCACTGTTTTCGAAAATATTTGAAGAATTTGTGGACTGTTAAGAAAAGCTATGTTGCTGATTTTTTCAGATTGTTTGACTACTGATTTTTCACAAACTGTTTGGCTACTGATTTTTCACAAACATCAGTCTTTATAGGCTAAACTGGAATTTATAAGGTCATTATTCCAAATTGTTTGATGTAATTACTGATTAGAGTACGTGTAGTTGCTGATCCATGTTAGTTTAATTTGTCCAATGCTGATTTTGTATGTAATTTCTGATTTTCTGGTTTTTGTATGGAGGGATTAAGTTCCCTCAGTTTTTTTGATTGTAGAGCTTCAAACTTTCCCAATTTGAAAAGTTGGTTAATTTACCTCCATTGGAAGGTTCTCTTTCATTTTTAATTAATTTAATAAAATCAGTTTTTTTTGTTTTACTTTTATTTATAATTATTTTATCTCTCATACTTTCAAAACAATCATTACTTCACACTACTATGTAATTAAAATAATACCCACTACAACCAAAGATTCTATTTTTCTTAATATGTGTGAAAAACCCAAAATAGAATGACTTAAAAGAACGGAGGAGTATTTAACAAAAAAAACAAAGGTATATTAATGGTTAATTAATAGTTAATGTTATTCTGAAAAAACACATCCTCAAATTGGTATTATACATGGTTAATCAAAAAGTTGATATTATTGTAGAAAAATAAAAAAAAATTTTGAATTATTAACAGTTTTTTTTTTTTCTTTTCAACTTCATCTCAAAATCAATACATAAAATTTATTTATTTATTTATTGAATGAAAACATAAACATCTACTTCTAGGCAATTATCTTCCATGTCTAGGCAAAAATATGATTAAGTAATCTATTTATTCTCTCTTCTATTATTCATAGGTCTCCATTAACCTGAAATTATATTCCTTGGATTTGAAAATAAATAATATTAAAAATAGAGTGGAAGAATAAATAAATATAAATTAAAAAGATGAGAGAGTGGTTGAGAAGATTTTGTTGTTATTCCAAAAAGGCTAAATCTTAGATGGGGAGAGAGCCAAAGAACATCCATACATGATGGGAGTATATATGAAAAGAAGTGAAGGTTTTTCCTAATAAAATATTAATTTGTTTAAACAAATAAAACTAAACAACAACCAATAATAAACTAAAAATACTTTTTGTAAAAAGTTTAGTTGTGGGTTGGAGAAGAAAACGCCATAACTTTACCTTTTCAATATTCTTGACACAACTTTTTGTGCATCAAGACAAATACAATTGAAGATATCATCTTATCTCTCAAATCTCACACCTCAACCTCACTAATAAATCCAAAACTTAACTCTTAATCAAACCACCCTTATTTGATTCTATGTTTTTATCCTTTTTGGACACTTTGTTTAATTACCTTACTTTTTACTTGATTCATTCCTTAATCTTTTTTTATTTTTTTAATTAATTATCACCTTTTTCACTTGATTGTTCATCAATTACCTAATCCAACTTCCTACTAATTACACTATAAAAATATGATTATTACTTTACATAAGCTAGTTAACTTAATTAAAAGGACTTCATTTTGTTGTTTTCCCTCATACAAAGTTAGCTTTTGAAGTGAAAGGCATTTTTAAATAAAAGAAAATAAAATTTTAAACTTGGAACTTCAAAGGAAATGTCTTCACTTATATTTTATGTAAGTGGACTCCTATAATAAAAGATATTTCTATATCAAGCTGATTTATATGATTTAAAAAAATATTTAAGAATATATATTATTTGCTTCTTTTTATTATTAGCAATTAAGATACTCGTTAAAATGTAATTACTGTATAACATATTAATCATTTAGGTAAAAATATTAGTTTTATTAACGTATCATTTATAAATTATCAGAAAATATATTATTATAATAAATAATGACCAGAGAATATAATTGAATAATCTTTCCATAGATAATCTAATACGTAGGTGACTACTTTCAATAAAATATGTAAAAGAAAATAAGAGTGGAGTATTTAGTTTTGGAATTTTTTTGTAATAATCATTTCATAGATAATTCATTTGGATATTTTTGTGTCAATTGATTATAATAGTAATAAGAAATTTAAAATTTTTTCTATTTTTTAAATTTTTTGATTTAAATTATTTGTGATCGTTTTATAGATATTTCCTATTTAAGACCTATATTTTAACTTACTACCATTATCACATTACATTTTAACTACTACCATTAACTATTATCGATCATCAATCTTCCAAGATGGAACGTAACTCGTATGCTGAGTGTCCCGTGGATAAATAAGAGTTCAACAATTTAAGAGTATTTTATAAGATTAGGGAAAAACACTTAATATAATTTTTCATAGTTTTTTTTGACTAAAATTCATTTTTTTAAAATGCAGTTTTGTATTTGAAATTCACAGATCGATTTGAACTTAATATGAACTTGAGATTCAACCGTACTAAAATTGATCAAAATAGATATTTAACCAAATATATCTTTGAATCAAACTTAACTTGTAAGCCACTTTTATCTGAATCAAAGTTTACCTCCTATCAACAATTAACCGAATAGAAACATATTTAAATCCATCAAATCTTCAATTCCCAACATGAATTCTTCGAAAATTTAGCTACACTCGTTTCTTAATCGATTTCTGTTTACTGACCCTAACTTGAAATAAACACAATTATTTTATATATAGCTATTATTTGAATCGGAGATGACCCAAACCGAAATGAATGTAAATCAAGTAACATTATTAACCAATTTAACGGAAATTCGAATACTGTTTTGGAGATCTAACTACTACTACTACTACGCATACAACTCTATTTGTCTCTTTTATTTAACATCTATTTCATTTTGGGTTGTCCTCTTATTTTGCATAAATTCTATGTTTGTGCAATGGCCAATCATTATCCTTTGATTTCATCTATAAATTATAATTTTATTTTAATTTCACCCACACAACTAATCTATATTTATTGTCAACTGTCTTTCTCTTAAAAATAACACTTTTTTTTGCCACTATCCTAGGGAAGACAAAGGAGTTGTAGATAAGTGTATTGAATCTATTCCGAGATACCCAATACAGCTTAAAATTTGTTATATTTTTATTTTTAGTCTATATTTTTTATTTTTTGTAATTACTTTTTGTTAAAAAAATTATTTTTAAAAATTTTGAGGTATGAAGACTTTGAGATATGAAAAGGAAAATAAATGGTGGCTGATAAAACAGTCTTTTTTTCTTTGGTTATGATTATTGTTGTCTCTTCTTACACCTGTTTTCGTTGTAGTGGTTTTCCTTTTTGGGTTATTTATTGTTTTCATGTGTTCCGTAACGAAGGGGAAGGTATCTTTTATATTATTGTTGCAATTATCTTGCATTCATACTCACCATGGCCTTCTCATAGTAGTACGTCGTTTAAGCCATCCATTGTTTTTGATTTATAAATCCAATTATTGATTTTTTTTTCAATTTTTATACTTATAGTCATTGCCAATTTGGAATATATGCCCTTATTCTAATGAATTTACATTGTAGAATTTTAGAAGTATTGTTTTTGATGTGAAATGATTGATATTGTTAAATTTAACTTGTGGAAATCATATTAATATGACTGTGCGGACTAGATATATACTTGAGATAGATGCATTTCTATATCAAAACATGTGTGTCTACCATTAAACTAGTATCTTACTCTGATACGAGTATGACTATATTTAATATTATCAATTAAAAAATTGATAAGTTGAACTAAGAAGATGTCATGTCTACCATTAAACTACCACCAATCTGTCTATATTTAATATTTCTTCTTATTTAGTGTTCATGTCTCATTTTCTTTTTGGACATTGTTTACCTTTCACTTTTAATTTGTATTTAATTCTTAATTTATAAGTTCAAATATATTCACATGAGTTCCTGTGTTGATTCATCTCAAATTGATGGTTATTAATATCAATTTTTTATAATTTTTAACCATACACATTTAAAAATATTGTGGATTAAATTAATACGTTAAAAATATGCAAAAACAAATGAAATATTAACTCTAAAATGGTGGGACTATAATAAATTTTTTTAAAAAAAATTACTAATATGAATAAAAACTCGAAAATCCTAATCATATCAAATCAGTGATCACATAATAAAGTGAAATCAACAAAATATTATGATTATGAGTGAATAAATGTATGACACGTTTATCATCATGAAAAAATGTCTTGATTCTGGAAAAGTTGTTTTCTTGATAAAGCAAAGACTAATGTATGGCTTGTAATAAGAATACAATTTGCAAGACTTGGTTGTGGTGTTTTTGAGTTACCTTTTAAGTAGTGTTGTTGCACTATTATTATTATCATTATTATTATTATTATTATTATTATTATTATTATTATTAACTTTAAAGGACCAAAAACCGTGTTGATATTTTGTAGCATTGAATATCGACTAATTTGGGAATATTACTCTCTACTTTTTTTGTAGCTTCCTTAGATTTTCTTGTTTGTACTCATTTTATAAATTATGCTTTTCAAATGAGGCCTTATTCAAAGAAATTATTGACTTTTGAATGTATGAGAAGTGACTTTTTGGTAAATGATGCCATGGATTCTTCCATCTTCATTGACATTATGTTATTCCTTGACATTATTTGCACGTTTAAAGGATTGTTGTTGTGTGAAAAGACTTCAATTGATACCCTCATTGGCTATAATTTTATTATTTTATTTGCTAATTAATAGTCTGTTGTTTTTCATCCTGTTCAAAAATTTAATCATAATTCTTAAAAGCGAAATATACTATGATGATTCGAGTATCTAAACGAGTACAAAATACATATTAGGCCTTATTTACCAAACGTTAAAATAATACTTCTAATTCACTTTTAAAAAAATAAAAAAATTATTCTTCTAATCTAATAAGTAATAACTAATACAATTAAAGTCAATTCAATAAAAGCCATTCAAACATCAAAATAAAGCATAGCTTCATGAAGTATGGTTCAATTCTATAAAAACAAATTTGATTTGATAAAAACTAAATACATTCAAAATTTATAAAATGATCATTGAAAAAAAATTTAATTTCGAATAAAGTTAATGTATTTTAAGTTGATGAATATAATTTCAAAAGTAAAAGGTGATCGAAACTTTTTATATTATCATTTCTAAAAAGGTTAAAACATGATAGCATTTTTTTAATACAAATTCTTGAGAAACCATCTCTAATTTGGTTAGGCCATTATCATTTTTTAGTTTAATTGAGTTTTAATGGGTTGGGCGTAAAAACGTCTCTCAAAGAGATTGGCTGTTTTTTAATATAAAATATATTTTTATGAGTATAGGTAAACTCTATGAGTATACTTGGTAAATAAAATACATGAATCTTCTATTGACCAAAATCTAATCAACTTTAAGTATTAATTAACAAGATAGACTCCCCATTAAATGTATTTGAAAAACCCAAAAAATAGATTAACAAGATAGACTCCCCATTAAATGTATTTGAAAAACCCAAAAAATAGACAATCACTCCTAACAACTTGTAATGTCAAGTCAAAGAAGCACAACAAAGAACAAAGTCTAGAGAAGCAAAAAATAGTGAGCAAGTTGGGCAAGTGAAAGAGTGTCAATATCTAAAAGAGGAAATTAAAATATTGCAATTAATAACCATATAAAAAGGGGCCTATTTGTAATCACTCAATTTCATACTAAACCTAACCCCTATTTTTTTTTCTACTTTCATGTTGATTGTGGATGGAATTACCAATCCTACCATTTGTATATCATGTGCTCCTTTCCTTAAATAGTATTATTAGCTTTCTTCTTCAATTTCCCCTTCACCCTTACACTATATAAAGTTCTTTTACTTATTGACTAATTTGAAAATGTTTTTTTTGTTTAAGTTAATCTATTTTTATATTTTACTAAATTTAGTTGTAAGCTAATTTTTTACTATTTTTGGTTGATTTTCCAATAGTCAAGATATGGTATCAAGCAAATAAAGGCATAAGTCAAACTTTTCTTATACTAATCTATAAAATTAGGCAAAAACTATTAAATGCTTCAAAATGTAAGTTAATAAATATAATTTTTGAAAGGAAAAATAAAAGATAAAAATATTATAATATACTTTCACATGTGATTTAGTGATAACTTTTAAATTTAATGTTATTTTAAGTATGGTGATCAATATTTACACGACTAGAAATATAAAATATTTTCTAATTTACTATTTTAAGTATTATAATCTATGTTAAAAGGTGATGAAAGTCCTCTTTTTAAAGAAATATATACAAAAATATTTTTAAAAATCAAGGCCGTATTGTAAAAATACGATTTTAATTATGATCGCGGAAACTGCTGCGAAATGAATTTCACGACCAATAGGGTGATTTTGCGATCAATGCAGCCTATATTTCAATCACGATAAACACAAATACCTTTGTAAATTGTAATACAGTCACGTTACAGTGATGCATCTTTATTTTTGCAGTATGATCAGGACACATATAAAAAACAATTTATTTTAGTAAAATAAAAGCTGAGCACAACCTGAAACAGAGATTCAAGGGATCAAAAAGATGCAGGTGCTAGTCAAAGTGAGGAATACCTCATCTTATTAATTTAATCATATCATATGTTTCTGTGACATAATATAATCAACGGACTTTATATTATATATGTGAAAAATTAAAATTACGTAAACAAAAAAAAACATAAAAAAGAAAAATTAAATAATAATGAGAGACCATGTAGTTTAGTACTAATTTACTAAAGATTATCTTTTGATCATCTATAGTATTTATGCCCTGATGTGGTCTGGTCTTCTCTCGAAACGTATTTTCTCCTACATACACAACAATGCCCACAATATATCCTCTAGAACACCAACTTTTCAAGTATATATACAATATACAATTTCCCTACACACACCATAAACCATTTTGACATGTATTTCAACATTATTGTGCATCCGCGACCACCGAGATTCTTCCAGGTAGCCAATCTCCGTGATTCCGGCTCTCTGATTCTTGATCCAACTCGAGTCGAGCAACCAATTTACCCTCGGAAAGATGAGCGGGTAACGAGGGATATCTCGTTTTGATTTGATGAATGGTTGGTACTAAGGCCTTTTCTGACCAAGTGTCTAATGTGGTTTGTCCTAACCAAATTCCACTTAAGATCTTCTCAAGGGCTTCATTCTCAATCTTGATACACAAATTTTGTCCTATAATTTTAGAGAATTTTGATAATATAGACCTTTTAATGTTTTGCCTGATTAGCTTAAAGTCCACTACTTTGAAGAAAATAACCTCATCAATTGAAGTTAGAAGCTCTTTGGGCGCTGCCGATGAGGTTGTGGGCGATCCCTTGTTCTCCTCCTCGTGTTCGACTGTGATATCGCTCGAGTTGTAGGAGTTGTCGAGTCGGTCATCGTCTATGTCGGCCATTTGATTGAGATCAAATGCGAGTCCTGCACCGGCTTCGTCCTTCCTTTGCTTTACCACTCTATCTTGATCATCGTCATTCATCCAGCTGGGCGATCTTTTCGTTGTACTTGTGGGCTTCTCGCTTATCGAGATTCTCAACTGCCATCCACCGCTAGCTAAGGAGGTCATCTTCTCTTCACTGAGAGTAACCACACCGTCTGATAAGCTCCTCAGCTGATCCGGTACCCAATTCGACGTAACAATGAAAATGACGTTCCCTAGGCTGATTTCTCGGCCATGGGAATCGGAAATCCTTCCCCTTTCCATCGCGCGTTTGATGCCTCCTCGGACAAGCAAATCGGCTTCGTCAATATCTTGCAGCATTACAACTGAAAATGGATTCCTTCTAACTGCCTCCACGATTCTATTGATCACAGTTTTACCACGGAAATTCAAATCGGTTTCATCTTCACGTCTACAACCAAGCGAAATTATGACAGGACTTATGCCACACACAAGGTCAGATAACGCAGCGGCCATCTTCTTTTTTCCCGTCCTATCAGGACCCGAGAAAAGTAGCCATATGTCACCCTTTGATCCACCAACACGTCGTTTTCCATTCCCCAATCTACACTGCGTCACAGCCGCAGCTACAGCAGACGCAGCATCCGTTTGCCACCATACTTTTCCTATGAGACCTTTGAGCAGCCTCTTGTATGAGTCTACATCTTCGGGGATAGCAGTGAACGGCTTGTCAGTTGATTCCGACGAAATACAACCCAGGAAGTCCTTAAGGCCCTTTTGGACACAATCCGAGTCGGTACCCGAACTAATCTTTGTCGGACCTAGAACAAGCTCTGTTCTCACCGGGCTCCCTGGCTTGCTGGCAGGTTTTTCAGCATTCAGTTGATGGATTACAGGAGAACTAAGCTTGAGCTGTAACCTGTCTCCAAGGACTCTAGGTGGTTGCTGTGATTTCGGTTGAATAGGTTGACGCGCAAGTAATTGTGGATTGTACAAGCCCGTCATCGAGAGGGGTGATGGAGTGATTCTCTCTGAGCCCATATTATGAAAACTAGGATGTAACCGTAAGCATGATTCGCCCCATTTCTTCTGCAATTCTTGTGTTTTTTGCCTCGAACTCACATCTTGTTCCTTATTCTACAACCCGGCAAAAACATAAACAAATCAGCTCAAAAAACACCAATATTTATCTCAATTTATCAAAACTTCGATATCTCAATCATGGACAAACCTGAATGATATCACTAGTATTTCGTTTCGCAGTCTGTAACCATTGAGGTAACGACTGTTGATTTGCATCTGATTTAACTTCAGAGGACGGTTTCTCTGTTTGTCCTGCTACTACTTTTGCAAGTTCCTCCTCATACTTCTCTGTACACTGCGGACAGCAGCTAAATTTTTTAGAAGGATCCAAATTCTCGAACATCCGCCCACTTAAAGAAGGCGTATGCATCGAAAAACTTTTCATTGGGCTTAAGCACTCAACAGAACTGCTTAAAATTCCTCCATTAGATCCCAATCTGCACAAACACATTTGTAAAACGGTCATAATACATTCAACAAACAGACATACTATCACTTAGCCGACCCTATTCTTCTGGATTTACCTTTGACATTTTTCTTGTAAATCGTAATACTCCAATCATTCAATAAGAATTCAAGTCCAAAACAGAACATAACATAATTTAACTTTTCATTATATTGTCACATGATTCGCTAACAGACCCGCGAATCGCTAATCGAAAAAAACGAATAATAGTCGGTTTCGGGCTATTTTTGAACCATTTCGAGCGAATCGCGAACTCAAAAGACGAACTAACTTCACTGTTTCATTCATTCATAGATAAATCATCAATATTTTCAAAAAAAATAGAATCGGGTCTATCTCATCTCAGTTAGATATCTCAGGACGATTTCCTCATCCTACTCTATACCCAACAAATATTTTCTAAAGAACTCAAATTGAACAAGTAAAACCACAACAAAAAACCATCAGAATTCATCAAAAACACAAACTAAGAATATATAATTAAGGAAAAAATTAATTAAAAAAGAGAGATTAATTAAGAATATTATACCTAGGAAAGATCCCAGAAATAGGGGGTTTAGCCACAATAGAAACAACATGAAGATCCCATTCATCCTCCATTGAAGAATGATAAACCTTGCATCTTAAATAAGTCTCACAAGTAGCAATTCCCATATACCATAGTTTACTCCCTTCCCCAAATTTATTCAAAATCTTCCCCATCTCACAGACTACCATTTGAGCTGTCTCAGAAATCCCTTGATTAGAAGTCTGATCAACCAGCCATTTCAAGTCACCCAAATCAACAATTACTCCATTTCCTCCTTTAGAATTAACCACCATTTTTCTCTCTATTAATGCCACCATTTCCTTTAGCTTGGCAACCATTTGTGCACGATCTGAACCAAGCTCTTTCTCTGCTGAAATTACTTCTACCCCTTTCAATATCTCGTCGCGTATTTCATCTTTCTCGATTCTTCTAATTATTTCCTTTACAACATCTTCAGGTCCGGATTCGCCTACTAAAATCGGGTTTCTCTTCCTGGGTTTTAGTAATATATCAATCACTTTTTTTACATCATCCCCTTTTCCTTGCAATTGTTGCTGTTGTTGTTGTTGTAACTTCGGATTTAAATACAAATTCCGTGGAAGCGCAGCACCTGGAGGAGATGGACCGGGTCCGTGTCCGGGTCCGGGTCGGAACCCCACTCCAATTCTGGGCCCTGCACCACCATTTCCGGAATTGGGTTGTGCGCTAACAACCTGCTCAATAGCAGCCTTCACCGCCGGGCTTGAAAACGAAGCTTCCCGCATGACCCGACTAACACTCGGGTCATCAAGTATAGATATAATCAACTGTTCCAATTCAACCTTCACCGCCAACAAAGGCTGTTGTTGCTGTTCAGGACACCCTCTTCTCTGATGGGCCTGAGCCCGTTTTAAAGCCGCCATAAGAGCATTAGAAATAGGTGGTTCTGTACCCGACCCACCACCACCAGTTTGAGACGTGGGTAACCGCTCTAAAGCAACACTAAAACAAAGCTCTAAAGCCCGACACTGAAGTGGGTGAGAAGAATTGGGGTGAGAACGAATACAAGCTTGTCGAAGAAACCCAGTAGGCGAAGCCAATAAAGTAGCAGCCACATGTAACGGCGTCGTTTGACCATGATTTCTACGGCCAGCTTCAGAAATCGAATGGCTCAAAACAGTGGCCGCTTCCGGCGTTAGGGTTTGCTGGATCGCACTCAATCCACCCCTCATCTGTGATCACAATTCACAAATCTTTTTAGATATCAAAAAAAAAAAAGAATTTTCCAGTAATACAGGAAGATAAGAAAGATACCCAGTTGAAAATTCAGATAATTGGGAATCAAATCAATAGGATTATACTAGATTACTAGTATATATTAGTACAGAAGAATAAATTCTGTTTTTTGTGGGTTGTTTTGGGGAATTTGGAAGAAATAGAAAATGGTATTCCTAAGAGTTAATTAAGCTTATAATGATCCAAAAAAATAGAGAAAAGAGTGTGAAAATTGATAAAAGAAATTGACGAAATTCACATTTTAGAAGAGTGAAAGAGAAAGAGATGAGAAAATAAGAATGAATACCTCAACGACACAAACCGACCCATTAAAAACCTCCAAGTAAATAAGAGAGAGGGAGAAAGAAAAGGAGAGGGAAAAGAAAGAGACAGAAATAACTTGGAAACTAAAATTCCTCCCTCCACAGCCCAACAAACGAACATCTAAAAGTAGCTGCTCAGCTTTTTAGCTAACTCATTTTTTATTATTTTATTTTTACATTTTTTATTGTAATCATGTCATACTTTCTATGCAAAATCGAAAATACTTGTATTATTCACTTATTTTCATTAATTTGTGATTAATTTGTAATTTATAAGTTAAAATATAATTAAGTTGAATCTTGTTTGACTCGTCTCGATGCAAATATTATTAATTTCAAATTTTTAAATTTTTTTATTATACATAATTATATTAAGGATAAAATTAGTGCATTAGACCACGTGAAAAAGCTAACGTTACAAGTATTTCGAAAGAGAGAAAGTAATAGTAAATGATAGTTAATAGTTTGTACTTCCTCCTTTTTTTTTCACTTACAATATTTGCTTTTTCACGTCCTTTTAATGTATGATTTTAATTGTTAATATCTCTAATTATGCATATTAAAAAATTATAAAAACTAAAAAATAATAAACGTTGAATTGAGACGATTTAAACAAGATCTCATATGACAATATTTTAAGTTATAAATTACCGATGATATAAAAGTCAATTTGTTTAATATAGTGTCAAAGTCAACAATATTGCAAGTTAAGTAATTAGAAATATTGATTTTATCAATTACTCTCTCCAATTCACTATTAATGTTCCATTTGCTTTATATCCTATGTCTAATACACTTATTAAATCCTTAATATCTCTAATTGTGCATAATTAAAAAATATGAAAAGTTGATATAAATAAAATCCTTGCATTGAAACGAAACAAACAAGATCCCACTTGACTGTGTTTTAAGTTATAGATTAATAATAAAACACAAATTACGAGCAAGAATGAATAGTGTCAAAAAAAATTGGACATTAATAGTGAATTGAAGGGAGTACTTTATTAATATAGAAGTATTTGATTTGACTAGCTAATTTTAAATTTAATGTTAGTAATAGCTTATTTATAAGTAGTTGATTCATGCATAACAATTATAAGTAGTTATTTCAAACTAATTAATTTACCAAATAATATCAATAGATAATAAAGTTGATATTATTTCCCTACAATAATATCAACTTTTGATTAATCATAAATAATACCAATCTAGGGGGCATTTTCCTAAATATCCTTAACATGTTAAAAATCAAACTATAGGAGTTTATATGACAAAAAAATTTAATAAATTAGTTAATTAATAAACTAAAGTTGGTATTATTCTAAGAAAAAACCTCCTAGTTGGTGTTATTTATGGTTAATTAAAAATTGATATTATTATAGAAAAATTAATAAGAAGATATATTAATCACGGTAATTTTTCCTAGATAATTTGACCTATATAAAAATAAGCTAAAATTTTTCAATAACTTGTTTCACGAAATACCTCCAATGTTAAAATCCTAAGGTTGATATTACTTTGTTTTCCTTTTTGCTAGCTTTTCTTTTAAGTCGTTTATTTGATTTGTATTTTTTTGAAATGATTATATCCTACGCTTTTTATTCATTATCATGTATAAAACTTTTTTCCCTATTTTAATATTAACAGCACAATTTAGATATTCTTTAATTCTTATTTTTTGTGTGAGTGCATAATTCTTATTTTTTTGTGTGAGTTCATTGGAATTTAAAGAGATAAAGGAAGCATATACTTCTCTTTATTTTTTTTTTTTTTTTTTTGTTTTTTGCAAATTTTTGTGTGAGACAGTTTCATAATGAGATATTCTCTATACATTGGTTGAATAGTCCAATTAATATAATTATTAGCATATGAGGTCCTTATTTTAAGGTCATTTAATCGATAGATGATATCTCACAAGTAGTTATATTTTTTTGGATTATTTAAACTTCGATTGGAGATCAAAATCATTGAGTCCATCAACCGTGAATGATCTGCATTAATATAATATTTATCGCTTTGGACCAAGCCCATACAAATTTATTTTTAAACACCTTTTGAAAAGCCACATACTAATTTAGAGTTAAATTACTCATATTATTTTTTTCTTTTAAAGTTTTAGGTTGGAGTAAGGGATTTTTTAAGGCGTGAACTACATGTAAAAAAGAAAAGGAGCTTTTTAAGAGAGATTTCAACGCGAAAAGGAAAGATCACATCACCTTCTTCACATAACTTTGAGAAAATTTTGAACTTTTCTAGCTACCACATCTTTTTGTCCTTTTAGTTTTTCTTCTAGCCTCCCTAGCTCACTTATTTGAGTTTTAAATAATTATTTTGTAATAATAATAAATTAATTAAGTATACTCCATAATAAATAATAATAAATACTTTTTTCATTTTCATAAGTTATTCTCAAATACAATTTATGAATTTTGTATCAAACTTTGACTATGATTTCTTATCGATCTATATGAAAAAATATATTCATGTGGAATCTTAATAGATGCGTCTTAATATATATTTTTATAAAATATCAACTTTTTAGAATTTTTAAACACTCATAATTAAAATTATTTGATTTTTAAGTATGCATTGGGATCTGCACAATAAAAACTCATAAATAATATTATTTGATTTTTAAATTTGTATTGGAATTTACAAAAAAAAAATAAATAAAAAAAACAAATGAAAACAGACGAAGTATTATAACGATAATAACTCTTACAATAATTTCTTAAATAATAGGAGTATAGGAAAGTATTATATTTTTGAATCCCTAAAAAAATTGTATCTAAATACTCCTCATTATTCTACTTTAATAGTTTTAATATTTATTTCATTAAAAAATGCAAATTTAATTAAAATGAGGCCTAAGAGTTTTAGTAGCATGATATAACATAGATTTAGCCTTTAGGGTTGAGTTTCCTGTAGGAAAAGGCAGTTTGGAGACCCATAAAAATTGAAATAGATGTGAATCCTTTTGTGGTTATTAAATTGTGATTTTGATGTACAATTTGTATATTAGCTGTGTAGAAAATGATTTATTTATTTTACTTTTTACTTTCCGAACTTGATAAACTTGATATTATGTGCTATTATAGTTTTTTTATTTGAAAAAAAAAGATTTGTTTGCCTACATTTCTTTGTAGAAGTTATTTGGAATTAAATAAGAGAAAATAATGTAAAAATATAAATGAGATAAAAATATAATTATTTTTAATTTATTAAAATAAAAATACAATAATAAAATTTAATATCTAAAAACATAGAAAAATGCGTGTATTTGACAATTAGTTCTTGGTTATTGGCATTTTGATTGGTTTAGTTGCCTTATTTGGCAATTTGGTCAAATTGATATTCAGTTAGTTGTTACTTGTTAGGTCAATTGTACAAGTCATCGCGTAATAAGATGTTTAGTACCAAAAATTAGTTGTTGGATTTTTAGCGTTTAATATAGAAAAATTGCATAAAAATCAAAAAGTCAATAAAAATTATTTAGAGCGATTTTTCAATAATTTGAAAAAACTAGCTTAAAAATCAGTTAACAAACACATATTTTGACAATTTTACACCCAATAAAACAAAAGTTAAAAAGTCAATAATAAATATACCAAAAACTTACTGGTGAAACTATAGCTAAAATATAATCATTGTTTACGCGATAACTGTCTAATCTCTAGTCTCAATGATTTTCCTATATTTCTTTTTAATAGAATATGTGTACTACTTTCTTTAAATTTTTTTTTTTGACAAAAGAAAACAATTTCATTAATCCACCCAAGCAATATAGTAAAAAAAGAGAGCATAGAAGAAAATAAAAGTATGCAATATTAAGAGAAAGTTATCCTAATAATATGAATTATTTTAAGTTACAGTTAACCAATTATATGTTTTATTTTGACATGATGAACAAAATATAGATTTAATATTAATTTTTCTTACTTTTATTCAATTCTCACAAATGTTTTGACACATAAAATTTTAATTATTTCAACACCCCACCATGATTATATTGTTCATATTTAAACAAACTAACTTATTGGTATAATTATCGAAATAAACATATCTATTATTTATTTCAAATTGCTTCACTTATAAAAAGTGTTTGAAGAAGGTTAGAAGGTTATATTGATCAAGTGAGTTAATTTTCAGCAATTATATTCAATTTATGTTACATACGTCTGTCATAAGGGCATAAGTTATAAGGCAATGATAACCTTATTTAACCAACCTTATTTGAGAAACTTCTACTAAATACTTTTTTTTTTAGGAAAAATTATCGTGAATAATAAAAACTTTTACTGAATTTCCTATTGTAATTCCAATTGTTAATTAACCATGGATAATATCAATTTAAGGGTGTTATCCTAGAATAATATCAATGTTTGTTTAACTATTAATTTATCTTTATTTTTTAGTCAAATAACCTATCATAACAAAATTTGGAATTATTCTTGGCAAAACATCCTTAAGGTGATATTATTCCTAATTAATCAAAAACTCAGTATTATTGTAAAAAAATTATGAAAATTTGTATAATTTATGGTGATTTTTTTATTTTTCTTACCTTCAATCATAGCATTGGTTAAAAATTGTTATCTTCGCTATAAAATTAAAGAAACATCGTAAATTAAGCTAGTTAAATGAGATACCCAACATCTTTTATACTCCATTATAGAATGACCTCGTTGCATAGATTAGATGATCATTAATAAAAGAGAAAATCTTGTATTTCCTTAGTCCATAATATTTTTGTGTAGAGTAACTATAAAAAGTAGAATTATTATAATAATAAATATTTTTAACTTTACTAGTACATCCAAATACAATTATTTAAGTACTTTTTCTTATTCATTCTAATAGGGGTGTATGTTAATTGGATTGTTGTTGTTTGGATTTTGTTTTTTTAATTGGCTTGTTTCGCAATCAGAAAATATTGATTTTTTTTAGTTTTTAAGCTAACTAAAAAAGTCAATTCTGTTATGGAGATGTTTAATAAATTCATATATTGGTTGTTGCCCATTTATTTGAGAAAAAGTCAGTTCTGTTATGAAGATGTTTAATAAATTCAACAAGCCAAAAGCAAACAAAAAAGCTAACTAAAAACTAGGTTTTTTATTTTTGCTTATAAGCTAGCTTTTCAGCTGGCTTAAATCCATTTGCCAAATAGCTTTTTTGGCTGTTTGACCAAACAACAAGCCGAAAGTTAAACGTCAACCAAAAAGCCAATATAAAAGCCATATCCAAACACTCCCATAGTCTTATTTGACTTTTGATGGTATTTATCAATTATTCTTAACTTATATTTTATTCTTAGTGTATAAGTTATAATATAGTCAAGTGAGATTCTATTTGATTTCTTTCTATATAAAGATCATTAATATCAAATTTTTATAATTTTTAATTATTTACCATTAGAGATTATAATAAGTGTCAAATCATGAATAGGATGAAGTATTACTTAAATGATGATTTAAAAAAAATAGATATTAATAACTATAGAGAGTAAATAAATTATGATGATAAAATTAAAAAATAATTAAAATATATAAATAAAATTAAAATAAAATAATAAATCATTATTTAAAAATTAAAATAATATAAAATAATACTCTCTTCGAATCAATTTAGTTGTCCTATTTGCTTGGGCACGATTATTAAGGATGGTGTGAGGTCCATTAAAAAGGGTAGGGTAGTTAGATAAGTAAGGTATATGAGGATATATTCGTAATTACGTGTGTGAACTAATAATATTTAGGTAAAAAAAGATTAACAAAAATAATGTAACAACTAAAATAACTTTGCCAAATAAGAAAATAGAACAACTAAAATATTTCGGAGGGAGTAATAGGTATCAAAATGAAAAATTGATACAAAATAAATATCACGAAAGGTTCATGTAACTCATAGTGGAGAATACTCTTACAAGTTTGGTCTACACTAAATGAAGAATACTTTTACAAGTTTGGTGATGGAATATATTGCTCGGTCCCTATAATTTGAAACAAAGGGAAAACTATTGTTTTTAAAAAAAAAAGTAAATAGTGATAATAAATAGAGTGAGAATAAATTGTATAATTGAAATTAAAAGAGAGTTAAAATATATAAATGAGATTAAAAAAAATACAAGACTCTAACCTGCAAATAAAAATAATACAAATTAAATAAAACAGACCAAAATAAAAATGTTTCAAATTAAATGGATTGAGGGAGCATTGAAAATAATGTTTGTTTATCATTGATTGCGGAGAGAGAAAGTTAATGAAAAAGTTAAAAAGGAAAGATTAAGAGAGAGAAAGAGCGGTTGAGGGAAAAAAGTACTTTTTGGGCTGCAAGGATTTCTGGAAATAATGAAATTGCTTTAATTGATTGAGTGACATTAGAGATGATATATTGAGAAAGAAAGTAGCTTTTTTAGAGAGTCTCGTGTCAGGTTTTTCTTTCTCTCTCTTCTTTCTCTCTCTATTACTCATTTGACTATCTTTTTCAATCTCTTCTTAATTACTCATTAATCCTCTTTAACTATTTTCTTAATCATCCTCCCGTGTAATGCACTCTCTAATTAAGTTGTGTGAAGCTTTTTGTTTGTATACCAATGTCCAAATAAACTACTGTCAAATTTTGATTAGGATTTATCATCGATCTATAAGAAAAAATATATTTATGTTGAATCTTGTTAGATTCGTCTTAATGTATATTTTCTCAATATCAACTATTTAGAATTTTTAAAAACTCGCACACTTTGATTTTTAAGTTCGCATTGAAATCTGAGAAAAAAGTGATTAGGAATTACATATGAAAATGGAGGAAGTACTCTTCATTCTTTAATGAAGTTTTCACAAGCAATCTTCACGAAAATTAAGAAAAAATAGAATCTTTTAGATAATAAATAGATAAATTATTTTAATGAATTAATAATTTAAAGGAGTAAAAGTGAGACGATAAAAGCTAAAAAAATATTTAAAAGTTGGTGGAAAAATATGGAGATCATATTTAAAAAAATATTTTCATGAAGTTAGTATGAAGTATATAGGGACCGTAAAGAAGACATAAAAAAATTTAAATAAATATAGTGGAATATTTATGGGATAAACATAATTAAAATATTAAAATGAGAATAAACATAATTATTTTTATCTAAAATTCATGATATAAATAGAAATATTTTTTATGAGAACAACAAATAAAACATCTAAAATAACAAATGGGAACTTCTTTAAGGAACGGGGGAGTACTTGTCATTTGTAAATAGACGTGGTCAATCATATTATCAGGTTGATTTCAACTTAGATATTTTGGTTTGGCTCAAAATCAAATTTTGTACTAATTTGGTATTTATATAATTGTAAATCTAGTTTTTAAGTCAGGTCAAATTGATTCCATCTATAAGATCGGGTATATCAGATTGTTGAGTCTTTTTGGAACCTATGAACAATTACTTTAGAATTCTATATTTTAGTTCTATCAATATCTTTTTATACGTATTTAAAGTAATTTTTTAGGAAAAATTACCGTAAATAATAAAATTTTTTATTAATTTTCTTACAATAATATCAACTTTTAATTAATTATAAATAATACCAAATTTAGAAAATGTTTCCCTCTAGCATCCAAGTAAGTCGCCCAACCAACTGTTGTGGCTTGTGGGTAATCTGATTAATAAATAAAGATAAATATAAATATAAATAAAATTAAAATCCCTCCCCTAACCCCTTCACCACTACCAGTCTACCACCCTATCCTCCATAGCCTACTCACAGTCTTGCAGGCGGCACACTTAATTTTCACTCATCGCTCGCCCACGTCGGAGACCCACCCTATTGCAAGCCTACCCTTACCGGCAAAACCAACCACACCTCCATCAATGATAGCTAACCTCTCATTACGTCTCCATCCAATTTCCCAAATCTGCTTGCCCACCATCATAGCCAACCCATTTCTACACCGACCAAACCCTCACGTCGGCCCTACTCTAGCACCACCAGTTGCGAACCTTTCCACCTGGGCTTAGGGAGGTGGAGGTTTTCGGGATTGGAGAAGGTAGATATGTAGCTGCCCATGGGGATGGAATGGAGGGGTACAGTAGTCGGTGGTGGTTGACGTGAGGAGGAAGGGGAAGGGGTGGATGGTTATTTGATTTTTGAATTTTATTTTTCTATTTTTTTTTCAAGGAAATAACATGTTTCATAGGTAATAAGTTATTCCAATCCTTAAACATCGCCATTATTTTCATTTTATCGCAACTCCCCTCCAAATAAAATTACGAATTTGCCACTGATTTTTAAAAACTTACAATTTTACCACTCCCTACAAATTTCTTATTTATAATAATAATAATAATAATAATAATAATAATAATATTAATAACAACAATAATAATAATATTAACTTTTTTATATTCTTTTAAATAATAGTATAATAATAATAATTATAATAATAATAATAATAATAATAATAATAATAATAATAATAATAATAATATAAATGAATTAATAATAATAATAATAATTATTATTATTATTACTAATAAAATAAAAATAAATGAATTATTATTGTTGTTATTAATATTATTATTATATTATTATTGTTGTTATTATTATTATTATTATTATTATTATTATTATTATTATTATTATTATTATTATTATTATTATTATAAATATTCCAAAAAGAAAAAAAAAAAGTGAATCACCCGGTTTTGTGCGATTCAGTTTTTTTTTTTTAAATAATAATTATTAGTTTTAATTTTATTATTGTTGTTATCATTATTATTATTATTATTATTATTATTATTATTATTATTATTATTATTATTATTATTATTATTAATTTTATTTATATTCTTTTTGAAGAATATAAAAAAGTTAATTATTATTATTATTATTGTTGTTATTATTATTATTATTATTATTATTATTATTATTATTATTATTAATATTATTGTTATTATTATTATAAATAAGAAATTTTTAGGGAGTGGCAATTTTGTAATCTTTTAAATTTCAGGGGCAAATACATAATTTCGAGAGGGGGTGGCGATAAAATGAAAAGGGGTGGCGATATATAGTAACTCCCTAAGTTATTTTGCATATACTCACTGAAAACGCCCCCTAAACTTTGTATTATTAAAAGTTGGTAATATTATAGGAAAATCAGTAAAACGTTGTACTATTATTTACTGTAATTTTTCTAATTTTTAATAAAAAATCATCATTTACCCGAATATTATATAATTGTTGGTTTTTAGAGTTTAGTTGGTCAAAAAACAAAAAAGTAGTATTTGGTAACTAATTTTAATCTAGCTTTTAAGCCAAAATCGAAAATTATTTATAATAACTTTTCATTAGTTTTTGACTTTTACTCTACTTTTTCTTCATATATAGCCAACATTTAAATAATTTTTGGGAAAAATTATTTAATGTCGATTAATTAATAATATACAACCTTGTTTTAGTTGGAGGTATCCAAGAAACAAATAATTTACTATTTAATTACATATAAATATTACTAATATAAAATTTATATTATTTAGTGTTACCAATTTTAAAGTGCATCATGTCATGCATGTTACCTATTAGTGTTAGTAATTTTTCAATTGTTACATATCAGTGTTATCAATTGTTAAAGTATTACAAATTAGTGTTACTAATGGTTAAAGTGTTACATATTATTGTTACCAATTTTAAAGTGTTACATATTAGTGCTACCAAATTTAAAAGTGCTATATATAAGTGTTACCAATTTTAAAAATGTTACATAATTATATTACTTAAAAATAAAATATCTTCAAGAAATTGGATATCAAATTGTGTTACTAATATGTGTTACATAACGACATTTTTATACTAGTGCTTGTGTTCTAGTGTGTGTTAGTGTGCTCCTTAGTGTACGCTCTGTTTTCTTTGGTTTTTTACTTTTTTTCTTCTTGTTCTTCATAAAGAGGTCTTTTCTTGATTTATTTTAATTTTTACTAATAAAAATATTTTTACTAGAAATCTAGTTTTACATACTTTATATATTAATTTTAGTTTTATGTATTAACTTGAGTGTGTGGATAAAACTTAATTTAATAAATGAATGGACAAAACTTAATTTAATGAATGAATTTTATTCTTCGCTGCAATTTATCGCTAATATGTATTCTACTCACTAATGTCTAATTATTATTAATACAATTTATGTCGTATCAAATATTTTTCAGTATGATTTGTATTGGGATGCATATGATTCGATTTGGTCCAGCCTGAAACTAAAATTATAGTCCCTTCAATTCAGAGCAGATGTTCATTTTGATTTTTCGATACTATTCATCGATTACTCTTAATTTGTATTTTATTTTTAATCATGATGTCAAAATATAAGTGGAATCTTGTTTGATTCGTTTCTATGAAAATTTTATCAATATCAAATTTTGTAATTTTTAATTATGCATAGTTATAGATATTTAAAATTGAATTAGTACATTGGATAAAGTGTAAAAACTAAATGGGACAATTGGCGCGAATTGAAGGGAGTATCAAACAAAAAAATTGATCTAAAATAATATCTCTAGTCAGATTGAGTTTAATAATTGAGTATTTTAATCTTATTCACACATTTCATCTATTTTTCTATAAAACATTCTTTTTACGATTTTTATTCATTTTTCTTAATTTTAAATTTATTATTTGTAATTCGAGCGCGCTATTTTTATGGGATTAGACCTAGCAAAACTGTTGATCAGTTGAGTTTTAGGGCGAATCAATTTTGGTTGGGTCATTTTCGAGTCAATTTCGAATAGGATCCTTTGCAAGTGGGATCACTCCGGATTTTGGGCAGTTTCGGATTTACCTAGCGGGTTACCATTTTATTTTTCTCTTTGGTTAAATTTTTAAAAGTTGTTAAATATCTTATTTATCATCGAATTTGAAAATAGATAATCTTTTATTTTGAAAAATTATTTACTATAGCATCCAGCTAAATCACAATAAAATAACTACACAATTTTTAGAAGATCATGTACCGATAATTCATAATAAAGAAACATTAAAAGTCTACAAGTAATCATATTCATATGTTCTTTTCTGTTTGTCTACTTTATTTTTTTTTACGTATTTTAACCGTAAATTTTAAGCCTCGATATCTCATAGTACGCATAATAAAAAATTGTAAAAATAATATATTAAAATTCCTTGTATGAAGACGAATCTAACAAGATCTCATATAAATATATTTTGTTTTGAATATATACTTTAAAAATTAAATATAAATTTCTCTCTCATAAAATAGAAAAACTTAAATTGGACAAACAACAAGAAACGAAGAGAGTATAACCATATATATTAAGATTAAAAAAGTAAAGAACATGCTAAGAAACATTAGTTCTGTTATTTTGTTTGTGCACCCAAATGAAAAAGTTTAACATTTTTTAAACACCTACACAGCTAATGGGTCCAACCTGATTCTATTCGGATCGATACGTTTTCTTTACTCGTTTCTCGGGTTAGGTTATTTTGGAGTTTGGATCGAAATTTTTGGATAATCTAATTTTTTCGGTCAGATTTCAAATTAATTTTTAAGTCGGATCAATTTTTCTTGGGATGTAGGAAGTATGATAGTTCCTCTATTCCATTATACTTGTTACATTTGATTGTTTATGCAATACAATGTTATTTTTTTCATTTATATGTTGAATTATATAAATTTAAAAATTATAAAAAGTTAATATTATAAAAGTATTCAATCAGAGGATTCAAATAAAATTTCACTTAACTTTATTTTAACTTACACATTAACCGTAATATATAAAATAAATTTGAATAACAAGAAATACTCACAATTGAAATGTAGAAGTATTTCAAGTATTTCAAAACTAAGTACAAAATAAGGGAGTTGGGTTGCACGGAGGGTAAAAAGAGGGTAATTGCAAAAAGTAGAAATAATTAGAGTCGGGGTTGTAACCAATTTTATGCTTTACACACGCAACCAGCAACCTACTGCAAAAGCTATCGCACGACTTCCACCTTTTCATACTTTTATCATCTCTGTTTTTTTTTTTATAAGTTCTCACTGCTCAGTTTAATTATTACTTCTCCTCCTCAATTAACTAAAATATTCTGTCACTTTTCAGGCCACTCTCACTCTATTATTTTATTTAGATTTTTAAGGTTAGCCTTTTAGTTTGATTACTCTTGCAAGCTTACTATTCAAAAGTCTTTTGATCGTAGATAAATGGCTGATAGTTGATTATAATGTTCGATTTGATCAGCTGAGTTTATTAATTAATTTGATCAATTGTTTTTGAATCAGCTATTCATAGTTGCTTTTTAACACGTTGCTATGAACATCGTGTTCAAAAGAACCTTAATCATAACAATAAGTTGTTTCAACCAGCTAATTTACCAAACATTAGCATTGGCTGGTTCGACCACCCAACCCTTTCATTGTATCAAAATAAGCTAAAATTGACCAATAAGTTATATAAATTATTTTGCTAAGCACCCCCTTATAAGTTACATTGTACTCTCTTTGTTTCATTGAAATAATATCATTGACTTTAATAAATCTTATTAATTAAGTCAAATGAAGTAATTTCATTGGAACAGAGTAAACATATTTATTACCTTTTTTGGTTTTTAATAGTTACTATACTTTTGTTTTTTATGCTATCCAATGCACAATTTTAATCTTTAATACTTATTTTTAATTTCATAAGTTAAAAAATTCTAAAAAGTTAATATATGAAAAAGCACATTAACACGAATGCAACAAGATTCCACTTGACTGTGTATTATATTATACACGGAGAAAATATATAACAAATAAAATCAGTTGATGAACAGTTGTTGCTACATCAACTGTAGCAACTAATAAAATCCAGAGGAAGTACTTTTATTTAAATTTCCAAAATTTTGGCCGCTTCATTTTGTTTATCTATCTACTCATTGTATTTTTTGTATTGTTTTAGACCTAGTATTTAGCTTGTAGTGTTTTTTTGCGAGTAGTTTTACTCTTTAAATAACGTTGTTACTCATTTACCTCATTATGCAGAGCTCTTACTCGGATAAAATTGACCACATTTATCTAGTTCCCTTTGTGAAGGGGATACGAGTTTGAATTACGTCATCTTTCTTCACTCAGACTCTTTTTGCGAACAGCATATTAGATATGATGATGATAATGATGGTTGTTTATTTAAATCGTATTACATCATTTTCTTATTTATAAATCCAAGGTACTATATTTTTGTTGATTCAATCCACATATTTTAAATCTCTATCATCAACAATTTTATTTTCTTCATATCATTTATTACCAGCTTTTCATACTCTTTTTTAATTTCACAAATTTTGTTTTTGATTCAATTTTATTAGGATAGATAATATTTAAAATTCAAATTGTATGCTACAAAAGGAAATAAAAATCATTCATTAATAATATCAGATCTTTTTTGTGCCATTATATTTGAAACATAAGGTTTTGATTACTATTTATTATATACATTATGATAAATTTGTGAGGAAAAATATAGTTAATTAAATTCCTATCTAAATTATCTGGTCGTATAATATTAACTTTAATTTTGTTATGCATAACTAAAGATTTAACAGTCAAATTAATTCACTGAATTATGTAAAAAGTCAAATATAAATAAAAATATTTGAAATAAATTTCGGGGCCTACACATGTACAACATTGCTCAATATTTTAAAGGAAAATGATATATGCAGCCCTAAGGGCTGTATATTAGATGAAATCTTGTATTTTATCTATGTAATTTAATATTAGCGCATCTCCTGAGAGACCGCTTTTATAAGAGACGACTCTCCAGGCCCAAGCCCAACAATTAAGAAAAACGAGAAAAATCTAAAAACTGATGCGCGCGTTAGACCCTATCTGGAGTTAGTGTTATAACCTATTGAAGTTGGTGTTAAATTTATTGAAGTTGGTATTATAACCTATTAAAATTGGTATTTGGAGTTGGTGCTATAACCTATTAAAGTTGGTATTATAACCTATTTGGAGAATCCAACTTTAATAGGTTATAATACCAACTCTAATAGGTTATAATATCAACTTCAATAGTTTATAACACCAATTTCAAATAAGATTACATAGCACGCATTTTTCTGATAGTTGTTTTTTATTAATAATGGGACGACCAATTTAAGACGCGTCTTTTATAAAAACGGTCTCAAGTAAGAATTTGTAATTTAATATTATTTTTTCTTTGAAAACATAATAGTTTATTATACTTTATTAATTTAGCATTTACTTTTTCTTGAAAAGTTAAAATAATTATATAAAATATTTAATTTTTTTATTTCTAGATTAGATTTTCTTGAAAAGTTATAATTATTGATGATAAAGAGGAGTTGTTAATTTTACTCATCTGTCTTGATAGAATTTAATCAAAAAGAAAGAGGAGGAATTTTAAGAAAATGGTAATAATGAGGAGAGAAAATGAATTGTATGGATAAAATTAAAAAAGAGTTAAAATGTATAGATAAGATTAAAAGAAATGATGGGCTATTATCCAAAAATAAAAATAACGCAAATTAAGTGGAACAGATTAAAATGAAAAATGTTTTAAATTAAATGAGAGGAAGTATATAGAACTCTTATGACTGTTATAAATTTGAAAATCATACAAACTGTTTATAATGTGGGAAACTCCCATTAACTTTCTTAAATCTAATACAGACTCCCTAAACTTATTCATGCAATCTGTAATCTTTCTAAATTACAAGATTTTATTATAGTTATTTTTCTAATGATACTAATATTTATTTAATGTAACTCAAAATTTGGAAGAATATCATAATATTTTTCTGAAATTATTAAAATTTGAAAAGTGCATGTATTTAAATCAATTAAAAAATAACAAAAAAAATTTTCTTGAACTACATTTCAATCATATCACCATACTATAATCTAAAAAGCGAAGCCATAGCAATTTAGTCGAATAAATAACGTAGAAAGTTTAATTTGCGGCATGATTTTTTTATAGAATCAACTTCAATTCAATTTTTAATTTTTTAATTCAAACCAATTTCTCATCACAATCCAAATCAAACAACATCAAGTTGAATGGGCTTAAACTTTTTGTGTTAAATCCAAACCAAATTCCAAACTTAAAAACAAATTAAATTTGCAAACTTAATTAGAAAACCAAAATAGTAAAGCAAAAATTGAAAAAGTGGGATAAAAAAACAAAACTTTAATTACAAATTCAGACTGTAAGAGAGCTTAGTCTAAATTTGAAATTAAAACTCAGTTTGAAATTTTGGATTTTTTATATTTAATAGGCTCAAACCTAATTTAAACTTAAATATTATTTTATTAGATTTCTAAAATCCAATTTAAATTATGAAAATATTTAAACCATATTTGTTATTCGGTTAAAATGATATACTTTATAATTTTATCTTAATAGAGTAATAGACCAATATGATGTTGAAATTTCATGGTATACTTGAAACGTGATAATATTAGCCTAGTTATTAGTGGTTCAATGAAGCTAAAATATTATTTCCTCCGTCCCTATAAAATTACACCCAATTTATATTTTTGTTCTTTTCGGTTTTTTTTACATAATTTTAAAAATAATTTTTAAGTTTCAATATGTCTAAATACGGATCAAATAAAATTTTAAAAGTGTATGATAAAAAACTATGTATTAAGACGTATCTAACAAAATTCATATGAATATGTTTTATTTTATATATTTCTCTATAAACCTTGATTAAATTTCTCACTTTATAAAGTGGAATATTCCAAATGAGAAGAATATTAGAGAGTTGAGAAAATATTTTACTAAAAATGTTATTTTTCAACACTTTGTATATGGAATTTAGTAGTGTAGATAAATATGTTTAAAACATTACAACTTGTAGCGTTCTAAAATTAAAAACAGTGGTTTTAGATTTTCTCCATATTTTTTTCAACAAATTATATTTCAACAACTATTCTAATTTATACTTTTACTAGATAATATTAATATACACAGCTAATTAGACAACTAAATATTTAACTATAACTATAACTACTTTGACAACTAACAGCCACCCATACAACTGCTTTACTTCGGATAGGCCTTTAATACATTGCTTAAGTTCAATCATAATAATTTTTTATTGCTCAAAATTATTTTTAAGCTTTCATTGCTCTATCGAATTCATTTATTCCTAATAAAACCAAACTAGATTTCATAGTATTAAACATAAAAAAGCATATAGACAGGAGAGGATTTGGGGCGCATGTGCAGGCATTAAAATTTTGAAAAAAATTATAATTAACAAGGATTGACCATGATATATTTAAAACTATAAATGATATTGTTTCTTTCTTCGTTCTTCAACTTCCTAGAAATAAAAAACATCATACCCATGATAAATCATTGTTCTTGTTGACAATTTTTTTATTTTATTTTTTCAATAGAATTCGTTGTTGGCAAATATAGATTTATTAGTACTGTATTTTTTCTTTTTAGTCTCACAATTAAATTCCACATATATATCCTTATTAATTATTATAATTAAACTCGTAATTCATTGGTTAAATTACTTCATTTATTATTCTATGAATGAAATTTTCTTATTTTAATAGTCCATAGGACAAATACAAATTAATTAAATAACCATTTTTTAAGTTTTTGAGTTATTTTGTTTGCCGGGAATTAATTCATTATTATCATCATAACCAATATATTTCGTTCGTAAAAATTATGATTAGTGTCTGAGAGTATTGATGGATTAATTTTTTTCGACAAAAAAAGACTTGTTTGTAAGTTGTTTGATTTGTATCTTATTAATTACTATGCGGTTCAAGATACGAAAACTCGTTTATATATATCGTAGAATATCATTTTCTAGAGTTCAATCGAAAATGTTATAAATATTTTTAATTTATATGAGTATTAAAATGAATTTCCTTTTATAATTTTTATTGGGTACTTCATGTATTAATTGTGCTCTCACTGAATGCGAGTTTTGAATTCGCCACTGCATATAAATGCTACATTAATTTACCTATTTATTAGATTTGTCCCACCAAATATGTTATATTTATACTTTTCAAGGTGACCTATATATATTTTCTTACTAATTCTCATCATCAATTTTCATATTTTTTCATATATTCATACATTTAAACTTTTTTTTTCAAAATAAAATAAACAAAGAAAATTCAACAAAAGTAAAAATTCTAGGATGACTTAGAGGTTAAAAATTTTACTTCTATCTATTTGATAAGAATTCAATTATCACCTTTTACAAATAAGTTTATTGTTTATCTTGAAATTATTTTTAAGAATTGACAAAAATAACTTAAGCAAACTTAAAAAAAAAAGAAATAAATACAAATATTCTCTCTGTCCTCTTAGTTATTTGCACTAATTATTATTTTGGGTTGTCTATATAACTTCATGGTTTTCTAATTTGGAATAGGATTCCACAACTTTTTTAATCTAAACATTTAAATCTCTTATAATGCCATCCATACATTTCAATCTCTTTTTATTTAACATCATTATGTATATATATTTTTTTTGTAAAATATAAATTGTTTCATAAATTAGAATCAAAACAAGTACAAAACTAGAGCTGCCAACCCAAACTCCATATTTATTACTTTAAAGAACTAAATATTATAATTTTTCGTATTTCCTTAAAAATATTACCATTTTCTCTCTGAATGCAAATCAAATGAAACATAGGGAGTATACAATGATAAAGCACGCACAAAACTGTTGAAGTTGGGCAAAAAGATGAGGAATGTACAAAAGTGTGCGGATTAGAATTAGAAATAAAAATTAAAAATACTTGTCTTAGATTTTTTTAATTGGCTCATTAATTTTGACTTATTTTATTAAAAAGATTATCTAAAATAATTCAATCTTCTTATGATTTTTCTACAATAATCCTATCTATTAATTAACAATGAATAATCTCAATTTTATGGGGTATTTGCTTAGAGTAAACTTAGCTAATCCATTGACCTTCTATAGTAGGTAATTCACTAAAAAAGTAAACTGAAAATTAATATAAAGTTAGAGAAAAATTCTAAAAAGAATTTTGAATGATAAAAAATCAGAATTTTTTTTAACACTTTTTAATATATTTTTTTGACATTTTATTTTAATTTATGTTTTTTTAAAAAAATAAAACTTTTTATAGCAGGTCCACGGGTTACCTAAATTTACTCTAGGCAAATACACCTAAAGTTGAAATTATTTATGGTTAATTAATAGGTAAGATTATTGTAGAAAAATCATACAAATATTAAATTATTCTAAGTAATTTATTGTATTTTATTTTGATCATGATACTTTTTCTTTAATCCTAATTTTAAAATGTAATTCATACATTTAACTTTTCTTAATTTTCGCATATAAATTTGATGGACCCATCAACTAGTTTGATTTGGATGAAGTGGATCCTCCCCGGTCCCGTCGCTCGATTAACGAGTAAAAGGCAAGTTAACCAGTAATCAAAGGTCTTTAAGAGGGCGTGCGATGCCAAAAAGGGAATATCATCATCCTCTTTTTTTCATTGTTTCTCACAATTTCGACTCGCTAAAAGTTGTGCAAATTTCATTTCATGTACATAGAAAAACTATTTTTAAATGTTAATAGAGAATATTTGAAATCTCTTTATCATCATCTTTTGCTTTTGTTAGATTTCATAAATTGATAATTTTTTTTTTTTTATTATTATTTAATTAACAAATTCTATAAGATCAAACCGTCACGGTGTTTTAACACATCTCATATATTATTTCAATTGGAAAATAATTGAACTCTTGAAAGTTGAAACATACCACAACTCTTTAGTGGTTCTTATAATATATAATATATTCTGCAGCTTCAATTATCAGTTTAAACTTTTAGTAGAATTGACTTATTGACATGATATCAGAAGTCAACGTGACAAAAGATCACGGGTCAAATCTCAATTACCCCTCAAAATCAAGTAGAATATTTCACACCAGATATAAGGAGAGTATGTTGCATCCACATTTTTAGGCCAAAGGGCTCTCACGTCAGGGTGAGTGTTAGAATATATAACATATTTTGAGGTCTCAACCATCAATCTGAGCTTTGGCTCTGATACCGTATCAAGAAAAGCAATTCAATAAAAAATTTACGTTGATGGTTGAGGCTCCTATATACTCTAAAAATAACATATTATATTAGTGTGTAGGTAATTGCAAATGAAATTGGATAATAGGAATACTTTCCTTCATCTAAAGCTAATAGTACTATTAGTGGGCATATGTTCAAAATGAGTTTTGAGAATATTGCAAATTACTCCATTGATGTTTAAATAAACTAATCCTTTTTTTTTCTACGTAAACTTTGTACTTTATACCTAACAACACATGCATACATCTATTTTTTCAATATCTAAGACTAATAATCCAAACTAAGTTCGATTAAAATACTGTTGGAGTTGACAAATTAAATTGAATAAATTCATTAAATGAGCAAATACGATTTTCACGTGAAAAATTTAAAACCATAATCCACTTAATGTATCATATCCAGTTGGATCCATAACTCATTTAAATTGAGTTGACTTCTTGATTTCAAAATTAATAATTAACATTTAAGAGAAAACAATTGGAGTTTTTAGCAAACCATTGATGGGTAATGTTGAATATAATAATTTATTAAATTTCTAAGCGAATAAGAAATCAATATTTAAGGTAGATCAGGATCAATTTACAAAGTGCATATGCATTAATCTTATGATGTTAATATAATAATTTAAGGTAGATCCGCCACCGTAAATACTCAATTTATTTATTTATTTTTTTAATATTATCTCAAAAGGATGTAGTAGTAAAACTATAACATATAAAACTATATTTTGTGATACAAAAAATTATTTATATTACTTAAAATAGTATTATGATGGAAATCTATGATTAAATTAGGTGTTATCATTTGATGTCATTAATATTTGATGTTTCTTTTTAAACTTATATTATATACATAACTTGTAGGTAAATCTTACAAATTGATAAAAGAAAGGGATCTCATTTCATAAAGAACAATTATTATAATTTATTAATTCTTTTCAATAAGGTTTATAATATTTTATAGTATTTTATTTTTTAACTTCTTATATAGAAGTACATATAGAACAATCATTATAATTTATTTCTTTTCAATAAGGTCTATAATAACTTTCTCATAAAGCATCATATAATTTATCTTTTAGAATTGCATGTAGTGTTCTTTTTTCATAATTAATTGCAATTCTTTTTCAAATTCTGTCTTGTGCGGAATAATGAAAATGTTCTTTAAAGTGTAATTTTTTTTTTCTTATTCCTCTTCTTAATTTTTCAAAAAGGGGAGGGGCAATGGGCATCTTTTGCCTAATTAATACCATGCTAATTCACTCAAAAGGAGGCTTAGAAAAAGAAAAGGGAGCTTCCTTTTTTAAAAGGGCATGAGTAAATTAAACAAAGTCAGATGTTTGCAAAGGGAAGGGTTTCTCCTATGTAAAAATTGCTTTAAGGGAAAGACGCTACCCCAAACCTTTTTATAGTGTTCAACTTTTTAATTAGTACTCTGCTTATTTCCCAGCTGTTGTGTGAGTGTTTGTTGTCATTTCTTTGCTTAAAGTTTGACCCAAATGACATGATTGTCTTTCACGTAGGAGTACATTGGCTTTTGTCAAGGAACCAATTTAACCAAAAGCTTAAGCTTATGGTTGAGGCCTCAAGATATGTTATATACTCTAACAGCTTTCATTAGTAAAAAAATAAAATATTTTTAATAAATGATTTTTAGGTTGACTTTTTTTTATTGATATTTGTTTATTGACTAGTTAAAAAGTTAAATTTTTATTTAATAGACAGTTTTTTGATAGCTAAAAAGTTAACTTTTAAACCCAAAAAATTTAACTTAGTTGTTTTTTCATTGGTTTTTTAGTTTGTTTTACTTTTTTCTCTAATAAACAATCAATAATCTATATATAATTTCATCTAACATTTGTTTGAACATCTTACTTATCCAACTAATTTAAAAGCAACTAAAAAAATCAATAATTATTTGTCAAACATCTGATAACATCTCCACCTTTTGAATAATCATATTCTTTCAATTTGGAGTACCATAAATGTTGGGATGAGTTATCCTACATCGATAAATTGAAAATGGTGTGCACGCTTTATAAGCTATTAGAAACCTTCTTCCCATTGCCATATGGTTTTGGGATGGTATATATCTCCTTGGCTTATGAAGTGTGTGCACTTAAGTCCCCCCGTTAATATGCTGGCATTCACAATAAGTCCAGCCTAATTTAATATGGTATCAGAGCCGATGGTTCGATCAATAATTTTTAAAAAAAATGGTAGGTTCGAAAAGAATGGCGTTCCTACCCTAATTGATTACTCCCACATGCGAACTTGACGGGGGTTCGCATGCGAGGGGGGGTGTTGGGATGAGTTATCCCACATCGATAAATTGAAAATGGTGTGCACGCTTTATAAGCTATTAGAGACCTTCTTCCCATTGCCATATGGTTTTGGGATGGTATATATCTCCTTGGCTTATAAAGTGTGTGCACTTAAGTTCCCCGTTAATATGCTGGCATTCACAATAAGTCCAGCCTAATTTAACAATAAAGACTTAAGTGGAACCGTTCTATCAATCAAAATAAAGTTGAAATTGTGCGCCGAGAATAATCAATTGGGTACTCTAGTTAATAGGTACTCTAGTTTATATGATCGGAGTAAGAATGAGCATGGTCTTAAATTCTAAGGATCTAGATTCAATTCCATCCTAATTGAAGTGTCTGAATCCACTTATTTTTAGACTCTATGGATTCGGGTTCGGATCTGTGTCCATAACCTTAGGATTTGGATCCGAGTCTACACGTTTGAGACCTAGATTTGACCTAGATCCGACATGGATCCATTTACATCTATTTTATAAAGTTATATATTAGTTATCATGTGTACTTAATTGTTTGATTTGAAATTTTGTTATATTTTCGAACATTACGTGATTTCAAACTTTGTCTGTTCATATAATTTGAAATATTTTCACTGTATCTATACTTGAAAATTTAAAAGACATGATAAATATTTCGTTCTAAGAACTTGAATGTTTGAAAGCTTCATACAATTATATGCTTAATTAGTATAAAGTATTAAAAAATCCTTATTAGTCGAAAATGTTTAAATAATTTTTTATGAATGATTGAAATTTGTATAATATATTTATTTTGACCCAGATTCAGACCCTAAGGGTCCGAGTTCGAGTCAAATTTTTACAAACCCTATGAATTTGGGTGCGGGTCTGGATCCATAAAAAAATTAGGGTCTAGATCTGGGTTAAGCTGGACTCAACTCAGATCTGATCTATGCCCATCCCTAGATCGGAGTACTAGATTACCTTTATACTTCTTTAATACTTCAAGCTCGCTTGTATTGAGTGTATACTTTTAATGAAAAAAAAATCAAATTAATGAAACAAAGGTAATTAGAAGCGCAAATTAAAGTAATGTTGAAAAATGGTAGAATGAGAGTAATTTAAACTAAAAAATATATGAATATAAAAGAAGAATGATTTCTCTTAGGAAAGAATTATCTCCTCTCCTATAGGATAAATTTATAATCAAAATGAGAAAACTTATTGCTATTTATACCATAACCAACTTCTTTTATTTTCTCTTTCTAAGGACATAACCAGAATTAGGGGTAGTTGGAGACGCTTATTCATATCTTAGATCACTGATACATTCTCACTTACCGATAGATCATGTTTTCTACAAATTTTCAAAAACAGATTTTTTAATTGTATATCATTAGTATTGTTTAATATTTTCTTTAACTTTAATTTTTTTTCTATTTACTTTTCTCATAAAGTATAAGGAATTTATTCCAACTCTCGTTATCTCTTTCACTTTACAAAAACTTACAAGAGAACACTGCCAAATCTCGTGTTGAAATGTCTTTGATACACAAGGAGAGTATTATAACATCATCAATTCTTTTAACTTTCACAAATTCTCAAATGTGATAGTTTGTCTATAAAATTATATTGTTTGTCTATAAAATTATATTAGACTGATTCAATATATATTTATTATATTAAAATGATTGTATACAATTTTAAAATAATCATTTTTTAATTGTAAAGTAATCTCTTAATCATATTTTTAAAAGTATCATTTATAATTTTTGAGTGATCAATTTGAGAAATTAATTGTTTTAAGCACTTCTTATAATAAGACGATGTTTGAATTTTTTTAATATATAAATAAGTAACGCTAATGAATTCTATAGCAGAAAATTCCACTGAGAAGAGGCCCATAACAGAAAGTTACTTTAACTTTTACACCCACTAATTAATGTATAATAATAATATAAAAATGTCTTTATTAAACCCTAATCAACTAGACTTTACCCAGAAGCATCAACTTTATGCAAGAGATTAATTAAGCATATACTCCTATTTTTAATTATTTTTTTTAATATTTTCTCTGGAAGGCTAATTTTTTTTTTAAAAAAAATTATAGGATAAGCTAAAGGAAGAAAAGTATAGATGAGAATTGATTCCAAAACCTTATCCAGAAAAAATAATATGTGCTCTAACTGAGATAAGATTTAATTCTTATTAGCCTATTAATTTAGTATATAAAAGCAAAAATAGCTAATAAGAAAATAGATAAATATATACATTAAAATTTAAAAGTACTTAGACTGGTAATGGGGTCACCAAACCCAAAGGGTCTGGCTTTAATCAAGATATGTTGTTTAAAGTTGCTGCATAAATTATCTTTCGTTCTTAGAAAGTACAAATAATTCCTTAAAAGGGGATTAAAGTGGTTTCTTTAATTTAATTTAAAGGTTTGAAAAGGTTTTAATTAAAGTTACTCTATATTTGTCTTCTTTCATTAGTTTGAAAAGGTAATACTTTTGGCAAAATAATAATGTATTTTTAAAGCTCAAACTATCAAATAAAATAAATTATTATATTTTACTATTTGAGAAATTATCAATGGTGCCCTTAAGGTTTTGCACTTTATTAATGGTACCCTTAAGTTTTTTCGATTATCAATGATACCCTCGTGTTATTGTGCGTCTTACAACCGTAATATTTTCTATATTTTTTCCGTCCAAAATCGTACAAAACCATTAACTTTTTTATTTTACTTTTATTTTCTTTATGTTTTAAATTGAAAAATAAAAGAAGAAGGAAAAAAGTTAACCATTTTGAACGATTTTGGACGGAAAAAACTAGAAAAAGTTACGGTTGTAAAACGCTCAATAATACAAGGTAACCATTAACAATCGAAAAAACTTAGGGATACCATTGATAATTTCCCTTTAATATATGATTTGGTGATAAAATTTAACTTTAAGCTATACTAAATTTATAATTAATGCTTATATAATTAAAAACTTAAAATATATTTTCTTGTATAATACTTAAAATTGATTTATATTCTCATTAACGAACACCTTAGGAGCGTTGGTTAGCAAGCTCTTTTCAAAATTAAGCTATAAAAATTGTTAATAACTAATGCTTAATCGAGCGTATAATATATCTTGAAGAATTAGTCATAACCTTGATAGTTGATACCAATATGTCAACCATTAAGAAAATAATTTCACCAAAAAAATTTAAAGAGATGTTCGGCCAAAAAATGATAAGTGGTAGCGTTTGTTTATTATTTATGTTAAGTCAAATATGGATTAATTAACAATTATCTGTTTAAGGTGGATACAAACAAATTAATTTACGATTAGTTAAAATTAGAGGTATTCAAAACAAATCTGACGATATTCACTCGACCTTATAACTAAATTCGATTCGATCAGACTTAAAAATGAACTCACAATAATGTAAAAATCAATATGGACACAATAACCAATTTTGAACCGACCTAAAACACCTGATTCAAAATCTACAAGATGTCTCAAATGAACACTTCTACTTAAAATTAAAAAATAAAATTTGGTCCAAAGATGTGTTATGTTTTCAATCTTTTAGTTTTTCCATGTTAATTAAGTTATCTGATCAATGGGCCATACTTAATCCTTCTTTCTTATTAATTAACTTATTCCTTCCGATAAGTTTCGTCCTCCTTATCATGAACATTATTACTTAAACCAAATTTAGTTGGCCTTAGTGATTGCAGATGGCAACCAAACGAAACTAAAGTGGACACACAAACTACAACTTCCTTAAGATATACGTTTAAAGTAGCCTTCCAAGTATCGGCATGTTATTATACACTTAAAACGATATAACTATATGTCATTTTCACTACTATCTAATACCTTAATCAACTACTCTCTAACTCCATCTTTCTCAATCTGCACAACTTTCTATCAAACGGAATAAAAATCAACAAATTAATTATTTGAAGTCTCTGTGTTATTTCAAAAATTACAATGTTTTCCTAACAACGTGGTTTCATTTAACACTTAACATAAACAACGTAATTTAATATCGGTCGAACATGTTGGACATGCTCAAAACCTCCCATGATTTTAATCTGTCTCAACGATTTGCACCCTTTTGCTTCTAGGCAATAGTTTGTCCCTCCTTCTTTTAGTCCCATTGATACTCATTATCATTTACTTGTTTTTTTTTGTCATATTCTTAACCCGATTTATGATTCCACTAAATTTCACGTAAAGAGCAACCGGTGTATTCTAATAGGAAGAGAAGAAGTAGATGTTATGGAGAGGGTCTTTAATTGCCTACTGGCAATAACTTTGAAACTTTCAGCATCTTGATCCTTTATGGTATGATGTGTAAGTAACACAAATTAGTTCCAAGTATGTGTAGCATTGGTGATTGTTGAGGCAATATATAATACACCACAAAGGGTAGTAGATAAAGTGTAGTGGACCATAGCTGGACTTTAACTACCGTAGTTTCTTAAAATAATATTGACATGCAAATTGAATTTGAATTTAGGTTACATTTAATTTATTTAAAAATAATATTCCAGATTTTGTAAATATATAATCATTTTTATTATCAAATTATTTATTAATTTATTGTAATTTGTTTCTTTTAATAACCATTTAGGAATCCCTTCAATCTCCTTAGGCTAAGTTGTGCGAACAGGCGATCAGGTACTTACAATTTTGTACTGGTTTTTTTAGCAGTCCGACACCGCCCAATCCCCGCAAGTCATACCTCCTAATCAGATAGGCTAATATAAATATTTCTTATAGAAAAAAAACTTGGTTGACCTGGTGGTAAACTACCCACTAATAAACAAACAAAATAATGTTATAATTGGCCCGTGAAATTTTATAGTCTTTAATTTTTATTAGATTGTATGAACTATGATATGTTATGATTAGCATTTTTAATTCTATAATTTAAATTGTCTCAAATTTTTAATTCAGAGACTTGAGGAGTCCACAAGTGTCTCAAATAATATTTTCTTTGGTATATTATTATTAAAATAAGACAAATATTTGATCAATCACTAGTTCTTTTAAATTAACATACTGTTGCAAATCAATCTTAGTGTTACAAAATATTATACTAGGGTGTTTGGCAAATGACTGATTTAACCAGCTGATTTTATTAACTGGTTTAACCAACTGATTTTGAATCTGCTACTATAAGCAGCTTGTTCAAAAACAGTTTATTCGTATCAATAAGCTGTTTCAACCAGCTAATTCACCAAATACTAGCATTAGCTGATTTGACCACACAACCCTCTATTTATATCGAAATAAGTTGAAATTGCTCAATAAGCTAATTTGCCAAACACCTCCTAATACTTTATTATTATTATTATTATTATTTTATTTTTATTGATATTGATTAACAATGAATAAAACCAATTTAGTAGTCATATCTTTTTGATTTGTTTAATTTATATTTTCATCTTTTCTTTTTGATTTGTCAATTTATTAATAGATGGCCAATTTAAGAGACATAGAAATGTGGCTAAGATATAAACAATTGTTGCGTGGCCAATATACTACCTATGTTAGCATTAAATTTGCCTTACGTTTATTTTGGGTCTTCCTATTAAATTCACACTATTCTTAGTTTTGATTATGATTGATATTTTTTTAAAAAAGATTATCGATACATTCAACTGTTTTAATCTCATTAACTCATTTAGGTTTCCATTAATTACTACTTATATATGGAATAAAACCAATTTATTTCGAGGTATATAAAATAATATTACTGTGTAAAAAATAAATTATATTCGATAAATCAATGCATTACATAATTTTTTAAAATACATGTACAAAGATATACGATGTTATTTTAATAATAATATATCCAATTTGAAAAACTAAAAAATAATATACTGTGTTGTTTAAATAAAATATCCAATTTGAAAAACTAAAAAATCATAGATCAGATCGGACCAAACCAGTTTAAATAGTCTGATTTAATTTAATTTTTAGAACGACTTAGTCTTTGATTGAAAAATAATTTTTGATTTTGTCTATAAGCATTTTAAGATAAATTGTTTGCAATTTATAATCATTATAAATGTTATGATACGTAATGCCAAAAAATTCATAGGAGGAATCAATGCTAAATAGTTATGTCAATTTCTTTTCTCCGAAAATAAATGCTAAAAAAAAATTGTAGTGAATAATGCTACGACTCCTATCACATACAGTAAAAATCCTAGTTCTGCTAGTATTTCATATGATTTCAACCCAAATTATATTACTCCTAATTATTAAAACTAAACTTGTAGGCTTGCAGCATACAATGAATCGAAAATTGTTTTGATTAAAGTAAGTATTATCTTTTTCAAATAAGAATTGAGTGATCAATCTAATTTAGCCCTATTTTTCTCTTAGCCTCTTTTGGAGTGTTTAGTAATTGTGTATTGTTGGCTTTTTAATTGGCTAGTTTGACCAGCTTAAAATATTAGTTGTTTTTGTTAGCTTTTAAGCTAACTGAAGAAGCCGACTAGTCATGGAACTTATTATTGACTATTGGCTGTTTATTAGATAAAAAGTAAGCCAATATGGCAAAACCCAATAAATAAGTTAATTATAATAACTTTTTATGCTGACTTAAAAGTCAGCTTTCAGTTGGCTTAAAGACATTTATAAACATCTTTTTTGGCTATTTGACCGATTAACAAGTCAAAAACAAAAACCAACCAAAAATCCAACATCCAAACGCCTTTTTGTTAGAGTATACTCCCTCCGCCCTATTAAATTTGAAGTTTTTTTTAATTTTTTTCTGTCCCACTTAATTTGCATTATTTCTATTTTTGGACAATGATTCATTACTTTCTTTTAATCTTATCTATACATTTTAACTCTCTTTTAATTTCATCAACACAATTCATTCTCTGTCTTTATTTATTAGCACTTTCTTAAAAATTCACCTCTTTCTCTTTGATGCAATTCTATCAAGGTAGACGAGTATAAGATATCATGGTGCCTTAAATGTTAGCTTAAGTTTTTTGTTGTATTGGTTTCTTGATATGATATTAGAAGCTAATATGACAAATGATCATGAGTTCAAATCTCAACCACCCCTCAAATTCAAGTGGGATATGTCGCACCAGGTATAAGGACATGTGTTGTATTCACACTTTAAACCTAATAAATTATTAGAGTATATAACATATGTTGGAGCCTCAATTATTAGCTTAAGCTTATAATAGAGTCACCGGAATATATGATGTACTTTTAACACTTTTTGTCATAAAAGAAAAGTTGGAATATAGAAAGGGATAATAAGTGGTTGGAAAAGAAGTGAATGAGTGTACAATTACCCAACATATACAAGGAAAAGCTGTTCTGGCATTGGCACAGTCCACAGAGATTCCTACCAGACAGACATTAAGCATGCCAACTCCAACATGCCCATGCAAAGGTAAGAATATAAATCTACCCTCAGATTTTGCATTGAAACACAAGCTCAGATGTACCTTAATTATTGTTTTAAAACAAAAAAGTTAATTTTATTTTATGCAAAAAAAAAAAAAAAAGATAATAGGATAGGTGTAGTCTAAAGGTCTACCTTTAGTATTTTTGATAAATGTGCCCTAGCCCCAAAGTTTACTAAAAAGCCTGTGTGACCCAGAAACTTTCACATCACAATAATAACTATTTAAAGCAAAACAAAAGTAGCCCATAACTCCCAGTACATTCTCTCTCAAATAACTAGTTAAAACTCATAGATAAAAATATTTCCTTCGTTTCAAATCGATTGTAACATTATAAAAATAATACTATTTATTTATTTTAAATTTGTAATTAATTTTTAATTTATAAATTAAAATATAGTCAAATGAAATTTTATTTGATTCGTCTCATTGTAAAGATTATTAATATTAAATTTTTATAATTTTTTATTATATATAATTAGAAATAATAAGAATTAAATTAGTGCATTGGATTACGTGAAAAAGCAAATATTGCAAGTAATTTAGAACGAAAGTAGTATTGGAAAAAAATAAGAAAAATGACTAAAATGTTAATACTAATTCTGTTCTGAAATATTTACAACTAATTATAATATATTTTGTGGAAAGATATCACAATCAGATATAAGTATAATAAAAAAAAATTATGAGAAAATATGAGAAATGCGTGATTTTCAATCTCTTTGATTTAGCATCAGTATGCAAGAGGAGTATGTTTAAGAAATGGTGGATATTTAATATTAAAGAAAAAAAGAAATTAATTTGTATGGATGTCATTAAATTAAAAGAAGTTAGAGTATATGGAAGAAATTGAAAAAAATATTGAATATTTTTGTTTTGTTAGAAATAAAAACCAATTATATTAATAAGGTGAAGTAAAATGTGAAATCTTAAAAAATAATTTAAAAAATGAGATTTAAAAAAAAAATGGATATTTTAGTTTTTTTTTTTAATTTCAGATATTCTATTTATTACTCCTACTTATTTAAATAAAATTCTAAATAAAAATTTTCTATTCTCAAACTGAATTAAATTGAATTTCAATATAAAAAGTTTTTGGCACAGTTGATAGTACAGAAAAGTGCAACAAAATTAAAAGCTCTACTTTTGAAAAATACTATAAATACAATAATAATAATAATAATAATAAACTCACTCACATTTGCCAGTTGCCAAATGCCAAATGCCAAAACATAATTGACTTGTTTTCTGTCCTTAGCTTTTCAAATAAATGCCATTCAATTTTTTATAAATATTTGGATACAAAGAGCAATTTTCAGGACTCTCAATCTCACTGTTCTTCAATTAATGCTAAAAGTTGTGCTTTGAGTACGCGTTGTTTACTTCCAACTTGTGAATGTAGCGTTGGTATTTTTAAATGCTTCCACTATTTATTCTATTACTATCTATTATGCTATCTTAACACTTACTGCACTGGGTTGACAGTGTCCATCAGGGGCTCAACCAAGACCATTGAGACCTCTTTTTAACCATTAATCCTAAAATACACATCTAAACTTTTAAAAAAAATAATGTTGATGAGTTTTGAACTTTTAACCAATAATTTAACAGAAAAACATGTAACTAACTATAAAGAGTTTGTTAATATATGAGACCTATGTTTTCTAGGGACCCTAGGCGGTCGAGCACCTTAAATGGACCTTAAACTACCCATGGTTTGCATGCTGGTCATGGGAACCTGAGGCTGCATGTGGATATGGCGAGATTAGCTTGTCATGCTTGCAAGCGCTGAATTTCTAGGGTGATAATCTCAGACCTTAACAGCTGAGTAGTCGGTTGTAACTTGTGAGAATATTTTAATAATACTTGTAATGTACTTTCTTCAAATATTTTAAAATTTTTAAACTCTAATATTTAAGTTCTTAGAAAGCTATTAAAGTGATGAAACAATAATTGAGTAATTTATTATAATATAAAGTAGCATCACGATTAAAAATTAGACTTCCGCATTAAACATAAGTAATCTTATTTAAGCAACTGTTTATCATCTGGCTATTACACAACTAGTTTGATTATTCCAACAAGTTTTTCATATATACAACATGAAAGATGGAGTATATTATAAAGGCTTAGGCCATGTACTTATTTTTGCAAGCGTCTCAAATTTTATCGCTATCTTGACTTCTTCAAACGATCAAACACCTAAGATATACATAGGTAGGTTATCTCATAAGTTTTAAATGCTTCTCAATGTCTTTAAACTATTATCGTTGCAGGAATCTCTTTTTCTAAGGATTTATTCGGAGCCGAGGTTTTTCATGGTCGCATCCTTCTTTATGGGTATGGGTTGCGCCTTTGCCCAGACTCTGATCATAGTTTTCTTTGAGTAAGATACACCTCATACACTAGGTATGATGATGGTGATAATTGTCAAGTAGTAACAAAAAAATCAATTGACGAAAATAAAGTTATCTTACATAATTTACATTTACCCAAAGCGCTTGTGGCTCAATGGATAGAGCATCTGCATGTGGAGCAAAATGTTTGGGATTTGACCCTACTGGGCGTAGGTATCAGTTGGGACCCTTGGGGGTTTCTTGACTGCGCACATCTCTCTTTACTTCCTCCTAGAGGAAACTGGTATACTTTGTCAGCACCTTTTAGGAAAAAAAAACCCTCTGCCGTGTGCGGGATACAAATAGTGGTCTTTACCTTTACCTTTACCTTTTTACATAATTTACATTTACAAGAACAATACTTTAACATACTAACATATTCAGTTTCCGCTTAACAAATGTTGAACTATATGCTTCAAAACGTAATTGTTAGTTTTTGATATTCAGTTACTATAATCTAGTTTTACAAAATGTTACTAGTGGAACTATGTGGGTTTGCCACTAAACCATGTTTAGCTTTATTTTAGTAGTAGTTTTTGTCATGTAAGCCTGTATAAAAGGATTTTATTTGTTTTTATTTCAATAGGTGAATGCAACATAATTATTATTTTTTTTAATGTTGTTTACAAAAATCCCAACAATATTGAACAAATTTTGGCTTGTGGCAGTGCCTTCTTTAATATATTTGACGAGTTGATAATATTATATGTTTATAAGGTAAAAGAAAATTATTATTGAATATTCTCTATGAAGATTTCTAACAAATTAAAACTAATCATCGAATGCTTATTAGTTAAACGTTTAGCCAGCAACATAGAACAATAGAGAAGTTGATGATACATTGAAGACATATTACTGAAGTATATGGACTTCGGAACATCCAACCAGTTTTAGAGCCCAAATTTATAGTTTCAGCATATGAAGTGGGCTATTGACAAAGTATTACAATGTGGCTTTTCATTCTTGTTAAACAAGTACAAGTATGATTACTTCAAACTCGTACGCCAAAAGTATTTGACTCGAACCCAACCACAAATTAATGCATCATATATCGGAAAATTTAGATCAAACTCGATAGAAAGCCGAACCTTACCTAACTTTTTTCTTAATTTTGACAAGTTTTTCAATTATATGTTTACATCATCAAATTTATTCGAAATAATAGCTAGTCTTGGACAAGACCGTCTCAATATGAGACGGATATACCCCAATCAGCCCAAAAATAGTTTTTCTCAATTTACGCTCAATACTTGATCTATTTAAGGTTATAATTGATATCTTTATTTTCAAAATTGATTTTTTAATTGATCATTTTTATCTAAATTGTCATTTTTAGATTAAAATTGAAAATTTTTATAACAAAACAGCCATGAACTCTTGATCATTTCCAAAAAGCATTCAGTTAGATCATTTTTAGATCATTTCCAAGATATTCATCGAATCATTTGGCAAAACTTAATCGAGATCGACACTTCCTCCGCCTTCACATCAAGGATAAACAAACATTACACCTACAACTTTATCTCCTACTCCATTATGTACAGAAACTCTTGAGGAAAGAGTAATATCACTATTATTGATCAATGGTTAAAGAATACAAGTATTCTTATGTTCCATTAGAAAACCATCATGTTGCATTGAATAAGAGTACTTGTATTGTGCGATGTTTTAACACTATTATTTATAGTTTTATTGACCATTCATTTGTTGTTTGAAATTCATCCATTCAATGATAGAATAATACTATTTTATTAAACTTCGTTCTAAAATTGTGAAACAGAACCATATTTAGGTAGAAATTAATTAGTTTAACGTCAAAATTGATCACGTATAGGTCCAAATTGAAATTTTTTATTTTAATTGATCTGCTGAAGTTTTACTTTAATTTGAAATTGATACCTTTAAGGTCAAAATTGATAAATGCCCAAAAAATGAAAAAAACGAGGAAAAGCATGTGAGGCTGTTACACGCGCGGATTGGGCCAATCAAAATTGACAGTCTTATAATGAGACCGTCTTGTCCAACTTTTTGTGTAGCAATAATAAAATTTTAAATTATTTTTGAGTTTTGAATTAAATTTTTTGTGAAAACTTAAATCAATATAGATAGGTCTTATTTTTATACAAAAATGTGTTTGTACAAAAGTTATTATATATAACTAATCACTTTAAGATTAATTGATCACTTTTAAATTAAAAGTAAAAGAATTAACTCGTATATGTTAGGTCTCACTATGAGTCAATCTTTTTCGATAATTTTGTGTTAAAGATTATGGTGGTTATATAGAGAAAGTATTTCGAAAATTTGAAATGAAAGAGCAAAAAAATATAAAAAATTCACATAATAGCCAAAGTTTCAAACTATTTTTCAAGATAAGCAGTTTTTTCCCAAACTTATGGCTAGGAGCAGTTCACTGTTAGTAACAGCGAACAGGCACGGGGTTAAATATATAACAACCTTCTTCTTCCTTATTTTTCCCCAAATTAACAAACCCTAAACTGTAACATACGAAAATTAACATTCAAATTCCTCCATTAAAAAGCTTTAATTCTTCAATTCATCCCTCCCTCTTCCAAATTAACATCACCGAAGTGTTCTGAAACATAGTTGGACTGATCTAATATATTTTAGTTGATTTATGCTTAATTTTCGAATTTTAGGGTTTAATTTTCTTATTTTTATTCAAATGCAGGTGCCACATTTGCAAATCAATACTCCATAAGGTCATCCTTATCTAATTAAAGCATTCAAATGTTGATTTTATTTGTTATTTGTGTAGTTATTGAATGTATGGTTGTTGATGGTCAATATTTGTTAAATATTGAATGTGTAGTTATTCAATTTTTATTTGTTATTTGTTATATATATGTTTTTGTTATATCATTTGTTATTTGTTATATATGTACTCAATATTATTTGTTATATTTGTATTTGTTATATATGTACTCAATATACTCAATATGTATTTGTTATATATGTATTAGTTAAGGTATTCAAATGTTGATTTTATTTGTTATTTGTTATATATGTATCCAAATGGTGAATAATTTTGAATGATCTGGTAAATAGCTCATGAATGTAGCTGGTGAATATTGCAATTCAATATACTTGAATGTAGCTGGTGAATAGTTAATTAGGAACACAGTTTCCTCTACTTCACTATAAAACTAAATCAATAATATTCCTCTATAGTAGTTGGGATAGATCCAACAACGAACAAAGGAGTTTGGTCAAAAACAGTTAACATTTTTGTTCGCTGTTAGTAACAGCGAACAAAGACCTTGACTTTTTTTGACCAAGCTTCTTTGTCGCTATTACTAACAGCGAACAAGTTGAGCCTCTGCATTGAAAAAATACTGCTTATATGGGAAAAATTTTGAAGCTTTAACTAGATCTTAGGAAATATATATAGAATGTGGTCAACAAATCACAAATAACGGTTATTTGTACAAATCACCTATATGTGGTCACTACAAAAGAACTTTATATACCTACACTTATTTACCCACACTTAATTAAGTTTTGTGAGGTATTTGCATTTAGCCACGCTTATTATGTGTGGGAATATTAACCTTACTTATAAGTGTGGAAAAAGCATACATTGATGAATATATCAAATTTGGGTTAACAATTACTCACATTACAATCGTGACTTAAGCATAATTACTCACGATTATAAGCGTGGGTATTAACATATTAAAAGTAAAAAACACAAATACTATTCATTTAGGCGTGGGTTTAATTGTGCAGTACATACAGACTCTTGAACTTCCTTCCATAATCACTTTCAGATTTATTTCATGCGCATTACTCAAATTTTGCCCCTCCTAAAACCTCACTATTCAACTACTTCATCCTTCAAGCGACCCATCCCTATTTTCTTCCTCCTCAACCCCCGTTGACAATGATGAAAGTCGTCCTATGGGTGGGTTTCGTACCCTCACCGATACGTCGCTCAAGCCCTGATTCTCATTTTTTGCCAGTGCCGGGAAACGGTTCTTTTTTTTTCTTTTTCGTTTTTCCTTTTTATTTGTGAACAATTGATATTTTATTGTCAAACTTGATTGTTGGTTATGAGTTTCATATACTTTGGTGTTTTGAAGGATTGCCCAATTTGATTAATCTAATTTTGTGGTGATTTAGTTGTGTAAATTATAGGCCTTTTGTATGTTTTGTGATTGTTCCCATGAATTTTGATAGTAGATCTTGGTGATTTAGTTGTGTAAATTATAGCCCTTTTGTGAGTTTTTTGATAGAAATTTTGATTAATCCGCAAATGCTCTACTAGCTGTTTTTGAATTGCTTTTTGATGGTTATCTATTTTCTAGGGTTTGTAAACTGATGTATTTTCTAGGTTTTAGTAATTTAGGGTTTTTGTTGATTGTTAAGTAATAATATCACTTTTTCTTATGGAAGGAAACTGATTGCGGATATCAATTGATTGTTTGTATATGCCCTTTTTTATGTGTTGGTAATTGATAGTATCATTAGCTTAATTGAGCACACTTCCAATTTAATTTGGAAAAAAGTTGATATCTTTAGTGTATTGTTTTAAATTTTTTAATTGAAAATTTCACTTGTTCACATAGCCTTAGTGTATAAACAAATCCCTTTTAGTGATTATGAGGATTAATACTTTTTTAATTGGTCTTACAGGAGATTATTGATCAGGTACTTTATCAAAGAACCTGAACTATTTGAGAAATCAGGTATAAATTTCTTTAGCTGTTTTCTTACTGCTTAGGTATAAATTGGATTAAGGATTATGGCCAGTATCAAACTCTCATAAACTCCCTTCTTGTTTGCTCTTATTTGGTGACTTATGGGAGAGGATGAAAGTGGTTTTCATAACATTAAAGTGGCTTGTTCTGCTGCTGATCTGTAGTGCGTTACTAATTCGATTATTAATTACCATGCATACCTTTAATCAGTTGTCTTTTGTGGTAAGCAAATTTTTTCTCCCCGTACTTTTAATTGTTGTACTTGTAGTACTTGTGGGTGTAGCTGTTAGTTTCCTCTATTGTGGTATGATATGTTTAGCTGCACTATGTTATGTTGATCTGTTCAATTAGCTCATTATCTGAACCTTTTCTGGTGACTGAGCTCTGCATAACTTACCTGCTGCTGATATGTCCTTTGTCTTTGCTGAACAATTGCTAATCTGTCCTCTGTCTTTGTTGACCTGCTGCTGATCTGTGCAATTGGTTCATGATGTGTGCTCTTCAAAAACTCCTAATCAATAAAAAGAATAATATTAAAATAAACAATAAAAAAAGATAAATTAAAACAACAAAACTCTCACCCTATCACATCGCACCACATAAGGGTGATTTATGAACCTCACAAATAACCGTTATTTACTAAGACTTTCTCACGTGCTCTTGATCTTCTGTTGCTTGTGTTGTTATATGATATATTAATGATGTGTGCTCTTAATCTATGTAACATTGATCTTATTCTCTACTTTCTTAATCTTCATCTAAGTTGAGTTCAAATCTTATTTGGTTTCTGATTATGCTTTTGAACCTACTTTGTTGAGAAAACCTTTTACATTATTTGTCAGTTGAAATCTCTGAAACAATGTCTTCTGATTGGGTTGCTGTCTTAATACATGACTGTGACCGTCTTGCTTCCAACAATGGATGTTTAAGATGTCCTTGTGTTTGTAGTGATAGTTCTGTTCAATTCATGGTTTTGTAAAATATAAGCTTACAACATTGAAGGTTTACGTGTGTGTGTACTGTGTATACATATAGAGAGTAAGTTTCTTTCACACGTGTGTGTATATATATATATATATATGTATATATACATATATATATATATATATATATATATAATATATATATATATATATATACATATATATATATATATATATTCCATTTTGTAATGGAACTTAAAAAAATATTTCTGTATGTGTTTAGGTGACCACCAAGAAACGAATACGACAATCACAAGTACCAAATACAAGCATCCAAAAGCAGCTATGAAGACGTTTATATTGGTTTTTAAGTTTTGTATTGTAATATCATGATAATGATATTGTTTTTAAATGTTATTAGATATTTTATTTGTTACAATTAAAAAAACTTGTAAACTTAATGTAGCAATCAAATATTTATGTTTTGAAATGAAAACATGCATTATCTATATTTTGACCTTGTTTTTTTTAACTTTGTTAATATATTATTTATTAATAATAATTGTTATTATTATTATTATTATTATTATTATTATTATTATTACTATAATAGATAATAGAAAAAAAAATAAAAAAATAGTATAATTTTTCCAGCAAAATTAATTTTAAAAGTAGTTCCACATTACCCACGTTTATAAATGTGAAAAAATAGTTTATAATCAATAGAAATGTACTTAATTTCCCCACGTTTTAAGTGAGGATAATATCCCCACGCTTATAAGTGAGGCTGGAAGTGTATTTCTCCACGCTTTTAAGAGTGGCTGAATGTGCATTTCCCCACGCTTATAAACGTGGGCAAAATTTCCCCACAGAAATTTTCCCAACACTTATTTAAGTGTGGGGAATTACTTTAGCCTCACATATAAGCGTGGGCAATAACATTTTTAAGCGTGGGGATACAACTTTTTTGGTAGTGGGTAGGACTTAATAGGGTGAGAGTTTTGTTATTTTAATTTATATTTTTGATTTTGTTTATTTTATTATTATTCTTTTTGACTTTTTATGGTGATTTACAAATTATGGTTATTAATTAGGAATTTTTATATATATAACCGGAACATGGACATTATGGGTGATAGTGGTAAGTATTAGGTTTGACCAGCAATTAGGGTTTGTGGAAGGAGTCACGTGATAGGCAAGTAGGAATGAAAAATCACATAAGTCCCTTAATCATAAGTCAAGATCAACATAAAATAAAAGTCAACGACAGAGTATTTTGATAATTTCATAATAATAATTAAATATATAGATAGACAATTAAATGTTATTATAATGGACACTGTTTTATATATGTTACAATCGTAGTTTAAATTACACACCAATATTTCACACAATTATTATATTGATATATTGCAAAAACCAAATATTAACAATTACACACCAACATTTCACACAATTATTACATTGATATATTGCAAAAACCAAATATTAACAATTACACACCAACATTTCACACAATTATTACATTGATATATTGCAAAAACCAAATATTAACATTAGCTACGCTATTTGATGATAGTAAGGGTGGGTATTCTTAATTAAATGGTATTGGTAAAGCTTGGAATGCCAACAAGAATGTTGTTCCCACCATTGACAAAGTTCATGAGCCGCAATTGTAGGAAAAATTTAGATGGTAAAATAGTGAATGGATTTATTTGGAGAGGAAGATGAGTGAATATGTAGAATGAATATTGTTCTTCATTGCACAAAAAATTGATTACATCAATAGGTATTTATAGTGCAAATTTACTAAAATATCTTAGATATTTTTATTTTTTTAATTACTTTTCTAGGATCTTCCATTATATTATCTTAGATATTTTTATTTTTTAATTCTTTAGTTTAGATATTTTTATATTTAATTAAAATCCTAGATTTTTCTAGATTATTTTAACACTCCCCCTAATCTGAAAAATCTTGAATTCTAAGTTGTCTTCTGAACTCGATAAATTTATCAGTTGATATGGGTTTTGTGAAAATGTCTGCGAGCTGCTCCCCCGTCTTGCAGAATTGTAGTTCGATCTCTTTCTTGTCTACTAACTCACGAATGTAGTGATGTCGTATCTCGATGTGTTTTGATCTACTATGAAACACTGGATTCTTCGTCATTGCTATTGTTGACATGTTGTCGCAGAACATTGTTGTTGGTGTCTCTTGCTTATGTTGTAGATCGATTAATATCCTTCTCAGCCAGACTGCTTCACGTGCTGCACTTGTTGCTGCAATGTACTCTGCTTCTGCTGATGATAAAGCTACTGTCGCCTGTTTTTTTGATGACCATGAGACCACCTTGTTTCCAAGCTGAAATACGTAACCGCTTGTACTTTTTCTATCATCCACGCTTCCAGCCCAGTCGCTATCGGTGTATCCTGTGAGCTTGAAATCTTTTTCAGTTTCGTACATGATCCCATAGCTTTTTGTTCCCTTAATGTATCTGAGAATCCTCTTTGCTGCTGTTAGATGATCCTTGCTCGGTTCACTCATGAACCTGGATACGATGCTGACAGCGTTGACTATATCTGGTCTTGTATGTGTGAGATAAATAAGAGAGCCGACCAAGCTTCGATACATTGCTCCGTCGACTTTTGGTTTGCCATCGTACTTTGATAACTTCTCATTGATTGCCATTGGTGTAGCCAGCGGTTTACATTCACCCATGTTGAATTTCTTGAGAAGGTCTTCTGCATATTTCTCTTGTGATAGAAATATTCTTCCTGGGCTTTGTTTGATTTGTATGCCAAGGAAGTATTTCATTGTACCAAGGTCTGTCATCTCGTACTCCTTCATCATAGCCTTTTTAAATTCTTCGATCATCGTTGGGTGTGTGCCTGTATAGATTAGATCATCCACGTACAAGCATAAATTGAGAAAGTTGTTACCTTGTGTCTTGATGTATAGTGAAGGTTCACTCGGACTCTTGATGAAACCATGCTGGAGAAGATAATTGTCGGTGTTGCTGTTCCACGCTCGGGGTGCTTGTTTGAGTCCGTACAGAGCTTTTCGAAGGCGGTATACTTTGTCTTCTTGGCCTTTGATGACGTATCCCTGCGGTTGCTCGACGTACTCTTCTTCTTCAAGTTCTCCATTTAGAAATGCTGATTTGACATCGAGTTGAAAGACTGGTAGCTGATGCTGTGCTGCTAATGCCAGGACTGTTCTGATTGTCTCCATGCGGACAACTGGTGCATATGTTTCGTTGAAGTCGATTCCTGGTTGTTGCGCATATCCCTTTGCTACGAGCCTTGCTTTGTACTTGTTGATGGAGCCATCATCATTATGTTTCACCTTGTAGACCCACTTGAGTCCGATGACTTCCTTGTCTTGTGGTTTGTCTACAAGTTTCCATGTGTGATTCTTCTCGATCATTTTCATTTCTTCGTTCATAGCCTCAATCCAGGTTTCTTCTTGTGCTGCTTCTTGAAATGTTTGTGGCTCACTAGAGAAGAGAGCCATCATTGCTTGGTCACAATGGTAATCTTGTAACCATGATGGCGGTTGCCGATCTCGTGTTGATCTTCGGGCTTCTTGAGGTTGAGGAGTTGAACGTGATGTTTGGCTTCTTGAGCTTGGGAATGATCTTGTACTTTCAGGTGTACTTGGACTCGGAGATGATGGGTTTGTTGGTTGGTCTGCTCCGTCTTCTTCACTTGGATCTCTTAGGAGAGTATCTCCTTCACGAGCTTCAGTTTCTTTTTCTTTCCACGTCCATTCGGCTGCTTCGTCGAAAATTACGTCTCTAGAGATGATTAATTGTTTAGATTCAGGCTTGTAAAGGCGATATCCTTTTGTTTCGTGACTGTATCCAATGAATATGCATTTTTCTCCCTTCTCGTCGAGCTTTTCCCGATTCTCCTTTGGGATGTGGGCATAAGCTATGCATCCGAACACTTTGAGGTGTTCTACTCTTGGCTTTCTCTTGTGCCAGGCTTCATATGGCGTTAAATCCCTAACTGCTTTTGTGGGAGATCTATTGAGGATATATACTGCCGTGTGAACAGCTTCGGCCCAGTATCCTTTGGGTAGATGTTTACCCTGCATCATGCTGCGGGCCATCTCTGCTATAGTGCGGTTTTTCCTTTCCGCGACACCATTTTGTTGTGGTGTACGCCTTGCTGTAAGTTCTCTTTTAATCGCATGCTTCTTACAGAAGTTGTTGAATTCGTTGCTTGTAAATTCTCCGCCACGATCTGTTCTAAGAATCTTAAGAGAATGCCCACTTTGATTTTCTGTGAGGGCTTTGAATTCCATGAAGTGGGAAAAAGCTTCTGATTTTTTCTCCAGGAAATATACCCACATCATGCGGGAGTAGTCATCTACGAACAGAAGAAAATATCTTTTTCCGCCAAGAGACGGATTCTTGGTAGGACCCCAGATATCTGCATGAACAAGCTCTAGAGGAGCCTTGGCCCTCCAAGGTGCGGTAGGAAATGGCAATCTGTGCATCTTGCCATATATACAGCCTTCACAAATTTTTCTTTCATTTTTTATTGATGGTAGTCCAATTACCATTTCTTTTTGTTTTAATAGTTTTAGACTGTTAAAATTTAGATGCCCGAATCTCAAATGCCATAAGGTGGATTCATCATTTATTGAGCTTAAAGCCAATTTTTCTTCAAATGGCAATTTTAATGGGAATATTTTGTTAGGAGCCATTTCAACAGTTGTTATTATCTGACCCTTATTTTTATCATAGATTTGACATTTGTTATTCTCAAATTTAACCATATATCCTTTTTTAATTAATTGGCCTACGCTTAATAAATTTTGTGCAAGTCCGGGAACATAAAAAACTTCATGAATTAATTTTGATGATCCATTTTTTGTTTTAACGGCAATTGTTCCTTTTCCGGCGACATCTTCTTTTTTACGGTCGCCAAGTGTGATGTGTGTTTTAACATTTTCGTCAAGAGTGACAAAATAATTTTTATTGCCGGTCATGTGGTTTGAACAACCACTATCAATATACCATATGTCACTTACTTTTTCTTGTGCATTTAATCCAGTGTAAAATATTTGCTCTCCGGAATTATTATTTTCGGAATAGTTTGCTTCTTTTTGTCGATACCAACAATCTTTTTCGAGGTGAGAGTGTTTTTTACACCTCTTACATTTGTACCGACAATCATTAGTATTGTGGTTAGTTTTCTTACATAATTTACAATAAAGGTCAGTTTGATTATTTAATCGACTCCTTTGATTTTTAAAATTTCCTCTCCCCTTGCTACAATTAGTTGATGTTTGTCCTTTTTCATAATTTTTACAATGACTATTTTTATTTTCACCATTAGAAAATTTTAATTTAGCTTGAAATGCTTGTTCTAGTAGTTCTTCGTTAAATCTTTTTAATCTATCTTCATGTGCAAGTAGTGATCCCATTAATTCGGGCATACTTAATTGAGATAAATTTTTCTTGTTAACTTCTTCTATTGTTGTGGCAATAATGTTATATTTTTGTGAAAGACTCCTTAATATTTTTCGAATCACATTTTCATCTTCTATTTTACCACCATTTGATCTTATTTGATAAACTATATTAGTGACTCGGTCAAAAAATGAATGTATTGTTTCATTTTTTGCCATTAATAGATTATCAAATTCTCTCCATAGTGATTGGAGTTTAAAAAGAATTACCTCTTCAGAACCTCTGTATTTTGTCTCCAGGATCCTCCAAGCCTCCGTAGCTATTTTTGCAGACATGATCGTTGTAAGTATTGCCTCGTCGACTCCACGATATAATAGAGATAGGGCATAGTTATCCCTTATCCTATTTTGTTTATATTGTTTTATTTTTGTTTCATCCCAAGATGACTCTTTAGTGTCATCTTTGGATGGTTGCTCGTAACCTTCTTGTACTAATTCCCATAAATCTTGGGAGATAAATATTGACCTCATTTGCATAGCCCATTGTTCATATTTTTCTCCCTTAAATGTGGGAACCCAATTAACTTGGGGGTAATTAGTGGTTGAGGTCATTTTTTATTTTGTGGTTAGAGGTTTATTTTATTGTGGAGTATGTTGGTTAATGTGTTTAGGTTGTTTGGAGGTCTTGGTTTTAATTAGCTCTTGATACCAAATGTAGGAAAAATTTAGATGGTAAAATAGTGAATGGATTTATTTGGAGAGGAAGATGAGTGAATATGTAGAATGAATATTGTTCTTCATTGCACAAAAAATTGATTACATCAATAGGTATTTATAGTGCAAGTTTACTAAAATATCTTAGATATTTTTATTTTTTTAATTACTTTTTTAGGATCTTCCATTATATTATCTTAGATATTTTTATTTTTTAATTCTTTAGTTTAGATATTTTTATATTTAATTAAAATCCTAGATTTTTCTAGATTATTTTAACAGCAATAAGACCATTTTCCTTAACTATTGTGTTCTTCATATTCTTAATAACAATAGCCGAGGGAATTAGATGTGCCTCACCATCCCTTCCTAATGCATCCACCACCATATTCAACACCGAATTTTTTAAATTGTTCATACTTTTTCCCCGATCCTCAAAATACCCACTATAGTCGCGACAAATTGGATCTTCCGGGTTCACAAACAACCACGGAATCCAACTTCTTAGTGTAGTAAACGGGTCATTCCCATCATTTTCCGAACGTTTATTTTTTCTAGTTAAAGCGATTGAAAGACCCGTTTTCACAATTCCAACAGCCAAACGCGCCCCATTCCTCAAATGTCGATTATGGATTTTTTCGACAGAAGGAGACGCGTATGGAGGGTTGAAAAGATAAGTTTCTAAACAATAACCATGTTTAGCCATGTTTTTTCCTGTATGTAATGCGATAGCTGCACCTAAGGAATGCCCGGCTAACCAAATATTTTTGGGGTCTTCCGTTAGTAGTATTTCCTCTAAGGCATGGAATGCCATTTCATATCGAGAGCTAGTGTCCAAACCTTTAAGGACAATCTTGGCATCCAAATAACAGTCGCGAATTGCAGTTTTCTTTTTTAGGAGTGTGCCACGAAATGCAATCACATATTTAGGTGCTTGCGCGACATCTTTGATGGCAGAGTAATTGGTTTGAGGAGGTTTGTATTGGAATATGATTCCAAAAATTGAGGAGTCAAATTTGTCTTCAAGAGTTTTAACGGGTTGATAGTGAAAGAATTCCCACCATTTTGGAGCAAGCTTGTTGTGTCCACTTCTCTTCTTTTGTCGATCTATTTCTGTAACATATACTCCTTTAACCAAACTTGCTGCTACAGATCTTTTATGTTCTGATATACTCCTGCAACCACTCGAATTTATTATGGAAATGAGTATATGTTTTGATATCATATCATCAGTTGCATGTTACATGGTGACAATTCGTCAAATAATCACTTGGTGGGCTTAATCATTATGCAACAAATTAATCTTACCCATACGTCAACTAAGAAAAACCAGAAAATACTTTCTTCAGAATTTTTCCGTTGACGCCGCATTTTCCAGACTTGAATCTTGAAAACAATGCATTGTCTCCACTCATCAAAAAGTATCGTCAGACTATTAACTTAGGAACAGTAGACCTCCTGTCTACACTTTAACATCCTACAACGATCTTTCTATCTAACTTTCTGGGATATCTTAGACACAGACAAAGTCCATAGATCAAGTTTTAGGTACTATTAATAATCCTACTTCGGACCTGATATCGACCTGCAACAATCTCTAAAATACACTTGTTTATATTTAAGTTTAGTCATCATCACAACCTAAAAGGACCAACATCAACGAAGGAGTTTTATGATTCTGCTAACGGTATAGTGAGAATTGCTAATAAAAGATCGCTAAAACTTAGCGAACGACGGTATTAAATTGTCTTAAATTGAGACCATTTACATGGACCAGCCTAAATGTCAAAAATTAAAAAATAAAAATGACCCAAAATTCAAAACTTAAAGAATAATAATTTAATTTTGACTTTAAAAGTATCGATTCTGACATTAAACAGATCTATTCAATTTCAATTTAAAGTAAATCTTAAATAGATCAATTAAAATAAAAAAATTTCAATTTTAACCTAAAATGATCAATTTTGACATTAAAATGATTAATTTCTATTTACAAGTTTATAACCTTAAATGGATCAATTTTCAATTTCGATGTTAAAGTGATAAATTAAAATTTTAAATTGATCAATTATATAAAGTGATCAATTAAATGATCAACTATAATTTATAAAGAAATCAATTTTAACCTTAAATGTATCAATTGTTAATCGTGTATTATAAAAAATTATAATTGGATCAAGTAGACTATTGATCTCAATATGAAATGATCACTCCTTAAATTTGCTAATTTTTGTAAGAGATACCTCCAATCCAGGTTATTACAAAGAAGGACCGTAGAAAGACCTGCCCAAAAAAGTTTATATGTCTAACTTTTCATGATAAATTTTCCCTCTAATTGCATTTGGTGATATCATTGACTAACAAACTTACAAAGCACTGCAACACTATGTTTTAATAGGAGGAAACAAATCGAAAAAAGGGAGAAAATTTGAGAGATTATATCTCCTTTATTTGGATACCAATAGAGAAAGGAACAAAAATGGAGTGGAGAAAATTAATATGAAGCACTGTTTCACATTTTAAAAATCTTTCGATATTAAAAAGATTTAGAAAGAAAACACATTAATTTTCTTTATCCTTCCTCCCCCGAGCTCACTTCTGTTTTCTTTTAAAATCTTATATCCAAATATAGTGTCGTGTATTATTAATGTTCCTTCGATATATTTTATCTGTTCCAAAATACTTACAATGTAAGATTTTTTTACACAATCTAATGCACACTTCAATCCTTAATATCTTTATTTATTTATAATAAAAAATTATAAAAATTTGATATTAATAATTATTGAACTAAGAAACAACATCTCATTTGACTATGTTTAACTTATAGATTAAAGACCCGATATTTAGTTTTTTTTAAAATGAAAAAAATTAATTTACATAATTTTTTTCTAAAAAGAAACATTAAATAGACTATTTGTATGGAAATTCATTATGAGACAGTCTTATACAAGACGTGCTGCCCCAATAAATTTTAGGAAGAAGAGATGGGAAAACTCAAAATCAGTTAGAGGGCCAAGTTCATAGAACCAGTACAAGATGTTACATGGCACATTAAAATCATTTATTAAATTTACACCAAAAATGAATATTAAATTTTAAAATTTTTATATTCAATATTTGAAGACTCGATCAGATAGTTGGGCTTATTGATTGCAACAGTCTGATAGCTGGACAATAGTAAAATACCATGACTCATGAAGCATTTATGTTACACATTTTCATAGCATTATGAGATGTAGATTAAATAATAAATTATTACTAAGTATAATGATATAGACTTTTTATTTTGATATCTCTAGATCTTTCTCGAGTCGAGAGATTTTTTGGTTGTATTTTTTTTATGTGTATGAGTTGCCGTCTTTCTTAATCTCTGTTTAGACCCCGATCATAGTTTTTTATAAGCGGGATATACTGAGCAAAATGATGATGATGATGATGGATTTTTTAATTTATTTTGAGTCGTCTGAATGAGAGATGGTCTTTCATAAGAATATTCGTTTATGTCTTTGTTACAAAGTATAGTCCCCTTCCCCTGGTGTTGGTCCATTGAATTAATTACTTCATTGTATAGCAGTGTAATAATAAATAAATTAATTATGTTTGATTAAGAACATTAGCTAAACAAATAGTACCACTCATTTACTTCCTGTGGAGATTATAGAAAACCAACTAGTAAATAACTACACATCATCTTGGGGTTTTAGAGCGCATGGGTAAAGAGCTGTGGCTCAGAATTCCTAAAAACAAATGTAGATAAAACATGAGTTTCCAATATAAACGTAAGGATAAAAGTCTTAGAATGGAACATCTAACTGTGGTAGTTTCTAAAAATTAGTTGACATTAATTTCATGAACTAAAAAATAAAAAAGATACGTTAATATAAATTAATTAAAATTTTTTAAATGTGACGGTCTCATGGTAATATCATTTCTATTATGCTAGTACATATATTTAAAGTGATCACTTATTAATTTTAAAGTAATCATTTATTATTTTAAAGTGATCAATCAAAGAAATGAGTTAGTTAATAAACCTGTTTCATGGTGAGGCGTTATGTGTCATACAAGACGAGCTGATGAACGCAAATTGTAGTATGAGATGATTTAATAGTACATCTCATATTGAAAATATAAGTTTCTTATTAGAGGGTGATTTACCGAGGGCTCAAAAATAATTTTTTTTAATGGTGTATTGTTTCAGTGTTTGAATGGACAATAACTTGAATTTTGAATGTTCTAATGCGTTGGGCTTCCGTCACTATATAGGAGTAAATCTATTATTTAAAGTCAATGTGGTAAGATACGGTTTCACTACAAAACGAGTTTATATAATCATTTAAATATTATAATTGATTATTTTAAGATTGTAAGTAATTATTTTAGATAAATTTTTCTTTAAGACTGTTTTATTGTGAGATGGGTAAATATGTCATATTTAGTTATATACTCCCTCCGATCTTATGATATAGTCCCATTTGCTTGGGCACGGATATTAAGGGTTGTGTGGGGTCCATTAAAAAGGGTAAATAGTAAAGGGTAAGTAGTGAAGGATAAGTAGTGAAGGGTAGTTGGGTAAGTAAGGTATATGGGGGTATATTCGTAATTACTTGTGTGAACTAAGGATATTTAAGTAAAAAAGGATTGCCAAAAATAAAAATGGGACTAATTCAAAGGTTTTGCCAAATAAGGAAATGGGACTATATCATAAGATCGGAGGGAGTATTAATTTGCTTAATTTTTTATTTTTAAATCATTTAATGGGCTACTTGTATGGTTCCGTCTCACAGTGAGACGATCTCATATAAGGCTTGCTGATCATTTTAAGGATATAAGTGATCAATTTAAGAATCTAGTTAAGGTTATATTTAGTAATTTTAATATTATAAGTAATAATTTTAAAGTAATGTGATTAGATTGTGACTGTAGATGTATAATACACTAGCACAATAATAATGTTTTCAGAATTTGTATTTGAATTAGTTTGAACTTTTAACATACTCTAGTGACTAGTAGTTAATAAGGCAACGCAAACAGGGGCCCAGTCCATAAATTTCAAACTGCCTTGGTTTATACTTATAGCTGGACTTTCCCTACCATCTGCTAGAGAGGAACATTTGTGATGAGGAGGTAAGTTTTTCATGTGTTTAAAATAAATCTAATTTTGCCATATTTGTCGGATTTTATAATTGAATTAAAGTTTAAAAGGGGATTCACAATTATGAAAAAACCAACATGCAAACAAAATTCAATTTATATAACTTAAAACACTTGACTTGAAATCAACTTGATAAGCCGAATGAACACTTTAATTTTTCCCAACACTCTATCGTCTTTAGAGTCCGAAGACAACAATTTTTTTAATGGTTTATTAGCAAAGCTCCTAGACACGTATAACTTCATCGATTCTCATTTAAGACGGTCTCATTCAAGTTCATGTTATGTCATATGCCTCTTATTCATTATTATTATTTCATTTAATTTTGCAAGTTTTTCAATGTACTCTCAATTCTAAGTATCTCTAATTGTACATAAATTAAAAATTATAAAATGTTGGTCTTAATAAAATTAACAATGAGATGAATAATTGATTTCACTTGACTATATATCAACTAATTGATTAAGTATAAAATATAAGTTAAAATAAATTTAATAAATAATATAAAAAAACTAATTAAGACAATAATAGTGAATAGTAGAGACTATAAAGACAACCGTTTTTTACACTTCAATATTCTTAGCAACCAAAATCAACCTTATCTTTGCATGTAAAAGTACAAAGCTAATATATTACCTAGCGGCCAAAATCACCTTATCTTTGTATGCAAAAGACAACAAAGCTGTTGTATTACCATTTATTTATTTATTAAGTTCAATATTCTTAAAACGGGCTTAGTCGGGATGGGTTGGGTTGGGTTGAAAGGGTCTTGCTTACGTAGGCCTGTATTTATATTTAAAAGACTTAACCTGGTCTGATCCATTTTCAATTGCATCTGGCTCGTGGCATAGGTCTACTTTAGACTATAATTAGGTGATTGCCCGTGCTAAGCACGGGTTATTTATTACAACAAAAATATATCAAAGAGATGAATAAGATAAAAAAATTAATATTGGTACGCAATTTAAAATATATATTTGTGTACCATAATATACATTATGACGGAAAATAAAGTTAAACGATATATAAACTTAAGAAAATATGATATCAGAAATCAATAAATAAAGAAATTTAAGCAAATAAAAGAGATAAAAATGTACTAATGCAGGAGATATGACCCATTCATCGAGATTGGTTATATGTTTTACTTCTCTCTTTCGTTCGAATTAACTGAACCAAAAAAATCTATAAAGAGAGATAATTAAGAATAAAAAAACTCAATTTTTAGATATGAAAATAGAAGAAAAATAGAAAATTTTATTAGAAAAAGATAGAAGTAATCTTCCACCACAAGCAGCAATGATCTTCACAAAATGTGAGAATTAGTTTAATAAGATAGAGAAAGTCAATAATGTTACAGTAATTAATGCCTTAAATGTATGGATTATTATAGTAGATAATCTAGTATTAAAGGATATTTGAGGTAATAGCGTATTTAGTACTCTAGTTATTAGGCGGGAACTAACTCATGAGAAAATGACATGTGTCCTTATATAGAAGATTACATTTGTTAATGAAGTAGTATAATTTTTGTAAAGTTGGCTAGTTGAGTAATAACTACAATAATACTAATTCTCTATTGAGGTCATTTCACCATGAGACGGTTTCATTTGGGTTGGCCAAAACTATTAAAAAAAATGCTTATATAAGTCGGAATTCAGTTTTCATTATTATTTATATATTTTTTATTAATAAGCCTTTTGTATGGACCTGTCTCACAATGAGATGATCTCATATAAGACGTGTTGTACTTATAACTATATAAACAATTTAATTATTAGCTTAATTTTTCTTTTAAGTTGATCTCTTAACATCCTAATAAAAGTGTTGGGCAAAACTCATAAGTTTAAATCTCATCCTCCAATTATTTTAAGTAAAATACTTAATTAATGTTACGTAAGAGAAAGACTTATACTATATCTAGGTGTGAGAAACATTTGTGATTAATAAACTTAAATTTGAATTATAGGAATATAAAAATAAAGAGAGCCTTATATTAACTAAGTATGATTTATGTTTCTTATTATGACATCTTAATGTGAATTATTTAGCTTATTATTAAGTTTACACTTTTTACAAATAGAAATGCCAAAGAAGACACTTTTGAAGATACAACAAACAAGTCCATTACAGCTCGCTTCCTAATATTTGTTAGTCTATTAAGTTTGAAAAAACATCTTTTTATTGCTTGGAATTGCGTTAATTATTCTCCAAAGTAGTTATTATTAGTTATATTTGGTATTGACAATTGGAGAATTTTCTCTTTATTTTATGATATTGTTTGTCTCCTCGAATAGTGAAGTAATATCTAAAAGCAAAATAGATTCACTAATAATTAAATTGTCTATTCATGTAAAAGGAAATAGAATATATCATAAATTGAAAAAAATAAATCGTAAAATATCATAAATTTTAGTTATTTTCCATAACAAATAACTCTAATCAGGCTTGCTTACGAGATTTTAGTAGTCTTTGGAGAACTTAATATCAAATTGTAATAAAAATACGACATTCTATTATCCTTATCTCTTTGTGTGTCTTCTAGACTTTTACCTATGCAGGGCTTTTGAAAACAATTAGCAATAAATTTGAATATCCAATTTATGCGAAAGTTTAATGATAAACTTTAAATATATTTGATTGACATCATAAATTTTAATATTCACCTAACATAACATAATTCATGTAAATTCATCACACTGGCATATATAAATACACTTTTATCTACTATAACGTATTCTTCACATTTAATACAGAACTAACTTTTATCTTGAGCTACTTTTGTGAGAGACCGTTTCTCAGTAAAACGACCTTAAAATAAGAAGCTCATATGCTAATAATTGTATTTGTTGACCTATTCAATCCATGTATAGAGAACGTCTAACGATGAAACCGTCTCACACAAGAATTTTTTATCATTAAACCCAAGACGTACCCCTACCCAAATAACGCCCTAGCTCTATTAGTTGTTAGTTGGGTGTTTAGCCCTACTTAATTTACTACTTGTAGTTGTTACTAGCTAGTTGATTGCAATCAAATCAAAATCAAATAACAGTCATTTGTCAAAACATATTTTAAATGTCAACTTCAAAACATAGTTGAACCACCTAAAATTTATTTCACATTTAACATTTTTGCAACACTAATGCAAACCTCATAGTGTCAATTATTGGAAAATTTTGTTGCCACAAATTTCTTGCATTTCTAACTAAAATGATAGTTAGACAAATTAAAAAAAGTCGACAACACAATAATGCATTTACTATTTCCGTCTAATTTAATTTGCTACACGTAATATAACAAAAAATCTTATACTAAAGATGTAAATATAACATATTCAATGATGCATGAGAGTAAATTCGTGTTGCTAAAAGAAAGAACATAATGCAAATTTTAATCCATGAAAGAACAAAAGTACTTCCTTTTCTCCAATTCAACATGACTTAATTATAAAAATGACAAAAACAAGGCTAAATTGCAATAAAAAAAAATGAAGCTTGAAACATAATGATATGATCTTTATACATAATACAAAATTAAAAATTTAAATTCATATTTGCAAATCACATTCACAAAATTAAGTATCCTATTCTATTATCATTCCCTTTTCATTCCAATTTCTTATACAAACAACAAAACACCTTTCCTTGGTTTTCCTTTTCCTATTTTATGAGTAGATAGACCAAGCAACTTGTTCAAATGAGGATAAGAGGAAGGAAAAAATACCTTTAAATAAAGGATTAGACTAATTATTTGGAGATAAACAGATTGCGCCTATTTCTTTCTGTTCTTTCATTGGAGATGACACGGATATGATATGTTCGCTATCCTCGTTCTTAGAATACTGGGTGTTGACTCTAACTCTGACTAAATATTTGATGAAAAAGAGGAATTATTATGAACAATCTTGTTTTGTCTTCCCATAATCCAAAGCAAAGTTCTTCTTGAAGAAGATGATGTAGTTATTGGATTAGCAAGTGAATCAACACTATAATTACTTTGAGTTTCTTCATCAACCCCTAATTCACTTACATCAATCTCAAACTCAGAAATTGTCCTCCTTGAAGAATGCTCAAATTCATTCCCATTCCCACCATTCCCATTCCCTTTCTTGTTCTTATCTCCTCCTCTAGACCACATCTTAGAAATTGAAAAACTTTCCTTCTTACCACTTTCATTCCCAATAATCTTCCCACCATTTTCATGAATCTCAAGACTTCTAAAAGCTTCAATTCCATTAAAATCTCTCCTGGAATCATTCCCATACTCTGACATAACTGCTCTATACCCTGGTTTTATTCTACCTTTATTACCATTCCTCTCCTTCTTCATGGGTGTTCTTATAGGAACTTGTAATGAACTTGTTTCATCTAAAACATAAGCAAATGAACCCATTGAATAGCACCTTCTAGAACCCAAATCATTACTTCCATTACTTCCATTATCAATCTCACTACTCCCTTCACCTCCTTCAACATTTTTAAACTTACCCAATTTCACAATCACAATCTTCTCCTCTTTTTTACCAATTTCTTGACCATTTTCACAAGATTTTCTATTAAAATCACTTCTATTTGACCCAAACTCACATTCCCCTTGAACATCATTACCAGAATTAGTTGAATCTCTACCTTCCCCAAACCTCTCCAACTCTCTAGAACTTTCAACTGTATTACTAGAAGATTCTAGAACACAAACAATAGGAGAAAACCCATGATTGTTGTGGGTCCCAAAATCTTGCAATAAACTTGCTCTACATAATGGGCAAGTAGAATGAGAAAGAAGCCAAGTGTCAATACAATCCATATGAAAAGCATGACTACATTTGGGTAAAAGTCTAAGTTTATCATCAGGCTCAAATTCACATAAACAAACAGCACAATCAAATGGGTCTTTTACCCCAATAATTGCTTTGTAAAGAAAAATGGGTAGTGTATCAATATAAGATTGATCAACCCCTGAATCATGAAGATGAAACAGTTGTCTTAATTGACCTTGAAGAGCAGTTACATTGTCTAAATATTCATCTGGGTCTCTATGATTTGGTCTTAATAAGAACCTAACAAGAAGATGAAGTAACCCAGAAATAAAGAAGATTATTGCTAAGATTATTATGATTAAGATTATACTTGGGCTAATTTTATTGTCTAAGGTTGAAGATTGATGATTATTTTGGTGTTGTGATGGTGGAGGAAGGTAGTAATATGGTGGTTGTAATGGAGGAGGAGGAGAAAATGGTTTTTCCATTTATTTTATTTTGGGGATGAGATTTTGATAGTGGATCTAAGCTATGTGAAATGAGATTTACACATTTTTGGTAGTAATAAGATGGGAAAAATGGGTTTTTTTTATTTAATAAAATGGGGAAAAAAAAAGAAATGGAAGAATGGAAAGGAGAGAAATTTGGACTGATTATAAAGAAGGTAAGAAGCTGCAAGTCAAAGGAGAATTGAGAAGTGAGAAGGGAAAGAAGGAAGATGGTGATGTAAGACTGTAAGAGGGTAGTAATTTAGCAAAATAGCAATAAAAGTAAAATTATTGAGTGAAATGTGAGGTGAAGTATTTTAAATTGAATCCACACATACCAAAGAATAGAAAGAGAATGGAAGCAATGAATTCAGCATTAAAAGATCTCTGAGTACGCTAAGGTGTAATTTCAGTCATTAATCACTCATTGTGGGGTTGACAAATTTTGGTTGTTTGGAAATTGGTTGTTTAGTGTTTTTTTAGTTTGCTTATTTGACCAGCTAAAAATATTAGTTGTTTTTGTTGGTTTTTAAGCTAGTTAAATAAGTTAATTGTTTATGGAGATATTTTGTAAATTTAGGTATTGACTGTTAGGTTATTTATTTAGAAAAAAAGTGAGTCAATAAGTCAAATGCTAACAAAAAAAAACTAATTAAAGTAATTTTTATTTTGATTAAAAAGTCATTTACGAAACACTTTTTTTTGTTGTTTTACCAATCAATAAGTGAAAAGCTAATCAAAAATTCAATGTAAAAGCCAACATCCAAATACCCTTACTACTTAATCTTATGTCAGATTCCCACTGTTTTATTTTTTCGGTTATGTTTGTAATATTCCATATAAATTAAAAAAAATTGAATATAGTTGTATAAAAATTAAAATGTAGTCACTTGACATTTTATTAGATTCATCTGGATGCATTATATATTATATGCTTTTTGTGATTTTGATGAATATATCGAGTGTTATTGACATTTGAATTATTTTTTATTGTGTTTGGAAATCATGATTTTATTTAAGAATATAAAATTAGCTTAATCACTACAACATAATTTACTTTTAGTGGAATATATTTAGCGACATTTATATTAAATGTCGCTACTTCAAATTTCTAATAGTATATATAGAGGATTTAATGACATTTATTAGCCTCTTTAGCAGCATAAAAAAAATTTCACTAAAGCCTTTTGCGACATAGATACTAGTAATATTTCTCATAAATGCCACTATAAATTATAGTAATAATTACATATGCCACTAAAGACCAAATTAAGTGGCACTAAATCACTTTATAGTGGAACTTAAAAAAAAAACCTTAAAATATAAATTAGTGTCATCTTTTTAATGCGATTAAATCCAATATCGCGAAAAATTAAATTTATTGTAATGAATTTAGTATTTGGCAAATCAAAATTTCAAATTTGAATTTGATTTAATTTTGCTCTTGTTTTGTTAAAGTAGTTAAAGTTGAAAATTTAAGGATGCCTATTTTAATCTTTGTCTTTCTCAAATTTTTTTTGTGAATTTGTAATTGAAATATATGTTTGAAATAAATTAGTTGTTTCCAACTATAAACTTAAAATTGTGCAAGAATCAAAAGTAACAATCAAAATAAAATTGAGGGACTACAATAAATTTGCAACATTGTGTAAGTGAGGCTATTTGAAAGGATCGGAAATGTGAAAATTTAGTATTGAATAAAAAAAATTAACATGTATGGATGATATTAATCAAAATACTGAATGACATCTAAAGTTAAGATAATGAAGCAAAATAGGAACCACACAAAATAAAATAAGGCAAATTGAAATAGATGAAGACACAATTAATCACCTAATTAAGTTAATTATCATAATAAATTAAATAAATTGTAAAAATGATTTTTTTTTTGTTAAAGATGAACTATTGATAAGAAATGTTTAAAAAACACAATTTTGTCAATTAAAATCACTTAAAACTATTTATTAGAATAAAGCTTTTTATTTTTTTTGACTTTTTAATATATTTGTTCACAACCATGAGCTAGTCACTTGAATTTAAAATTTATTGAATGATTTAAAAGCTCTATCTCATATTCTCATCTTATTAATATCCACATTTAGATTTTTCTCCTATTTTAGCCTGGAAAAACTTATCTATTAATTGTCTCATTATTGCTTTCTCCCACCTACCTAAATGCTCTTTGATTAGATTGATATATAAGAAACTATCTTTTTAAAAATTGGAAGTCATTTAATTAGGTTGACTGAGAAAGCAATTAATTAAATTGAGGAAATAATATTTTTATTTTTTTATTTTTACTTTTAAATTTTAAAAAAATCTTTTAATAATATAACGTATAACTTTAACAACAATAAAAACGTGCAATTTGAAAATGTCTTATAATGTATTCATTTTAAATGACAATTTGCATATGCCTCCATTGGTTTCCTTTATTTACATATTAACCAAGATTTTATTAGAAATTTTTGCCACCAAGTGTTTTGAATATTTTTTTTAATTTATAAATTGTCGCTTTTAGATGAAAATGAAAATATTATTATGACTTTTCATATACACTTTTCACCAAATGCAAGGGGTTAGGTTGACTTTAAGTGGTCAACATATGGGCATCAAATCCCATGCTTAATTACTTCAATTAACATAAAATATTAATTAACTTATGCTTATATGTGGGGTTAGGTTTCATGTAAAGAAAAAGGAAAACAATAAACAATAATAGAGTGATTTAGAGGGAAAGAAATGCACCAAGTTTTGAACGTAACGGAAATGTGATCTGTTTTTTGACAACTTCCACATATTGTGGCTAAATATATTAGCCATTAACTGTACTTTGTTTGCATTCGTTGGTCTTCTTTTTTGGTTTTTTTATTCGTATCTCCAATCACATAAATAAATGGGCTTTTTATTTGCATGCTGACAAATCAAGCATGGAAGACAACGCTTTTCAGATTTTAGTGTTGTTTAACAACTAAAAAATCACATAAATACTTTCGAATGCTTTTAGGGATCTAGTTGAGTACTTGTTGAGTACCACAAATTTTGTATGGTTCTTTTTAAGTAGATGTTTAAAACAAATTTGACGATTTATTATTTATTTGATTTGTAATTAAATTTGATTGAAAAATAAATTTTAAAATATGTAAAAATATTGTGAATACAAGTTTGATTTTAAATAGATCCGAAACATTTGATTCGAAATCAACCTGATGATTCAAATGAGCATAAAAAAATAAGCAAATGTCAGAACAATTTAAAGGGTTAGTGCAGATAAGAATTAAAGAATCCAAAATAGAATTGTTGCAATCTTCTCGTATAATCATCTTTTTTTTATTTGTTTAGATCGATTCTCATGTTGCTCTCTAATAAATTTTAAATATTTAGATCATCTATTACTTATGTTCAGTGGCTCTCTAATAAACTTTAAATATTTAGATCATCTATTACTTATGTTCAGTGGCTCTCTAATAAACTTTAAATATTTAGATCATCTATTACTTTGTTCAGTGGTGGATCTTGAATAATTTTTATGAAGAGGTCAACTTAAAGTAAAATCAAATGATTATATTATATTTTACGAGGCTAAGGGCCAGAGAAATTATAATTATTAAAAAAATATTTAGATTAACTATTTATTCACGTCATTTTTTGACTTACCTCTTCTTCGTCTACTCTTTCACCTTTTCAACCATTACTTAACTGGTGAATCATCAATCTTTTTAACACATAATCAAAACAATAATTTTTTTTTTGTCATTTCATCTTCAATGTAATAAGCAAGTACCATGTCAAAATACATAATGATTTTTAAACCGCTTTATTTTTCATTTTTAACCACGACTTTAAGGCCAAAACTCAAGTAATAAAACTAAACCAAAACTATACTCAAACCTAACATGTAATCGCACTTCCTTCACACATCCTCATTAACCACCACCCAATATATGATGGCTCTTAACTAATTTTCATGCCCAAAATGTGTTAACCTTGACCATAGACTCCACTTCCTACGTCTCAACCAATATTTTATTTATTTTGCATTATTTTCATATTAAAAATAGACGTATTAATTTTAACTTTATTCATATATTATAATTTTTTTAATTTCTATTCATTCATTCATTTTCTTTTTTCCAAATATTTATATTTTTTAATAAATAGCTCATTTTCTTTTTGACACTAGTGGAAAAAACCTTATACGTTGTGCAACATATGCTACGGTTTTACAAAAACACAGCATAAAAGTAGTAGAAAAATTAGGCCAAAAAAATAGGGTATATGTTGCGGTTCTTAGAGAACTGCAGCATATAACACATTATATGTTGCTGTTGTTGTTGTATTCTAAGAACCACAACATATAATGAGAACTGCAGCATATACTCTATATTTTTTTTTTGATAAACTCCCCCCTTCATTCATACAGCACATTCAAAACCCACGAAAATATATTATCTGTTTTCAAAACACGCCTTACTTCGACATTTGCTCATTTCTCTCTTCATCTTCTTAAATCCTCTTCTTCAACCCTTGAAAATTTGTTGTTCTTCCTCTTCTTCTTCTTTCTCTTCAACTTCTTCAAAACCCACTAAAATTGTTGTTGTTGTTGTTGTTCTTCTTCTTCTTCTTCAAAACCCATGCAATTGTTTAGGGCTTCGTTTTCTTAAGGTATAATTTCTTCTTCAAAACCCACGAAAATTGTTGTTCATTTTCTTTTTTTAGCTTTTCAAGTTTCATGGTGTTTTAGGGCTTAATTTTTGTATGCTAGTTATGTGAATCTCACTTAGGTTTTTTGATAATAATGGTATTTATTGTTGTGTTTGTTTTTTGATGCAAGGTATGTGAATGTATGTGAAGCTATTCTTAGAAGCATACAATAGGAGGGCTTTTTTAAACAGTCTAAGGTATAATTTCTTTAACCTTTTAGTTTTTCAAGTTTCATGGTATTTAGGGTTTATTCAAGCTTCAACCTGTATAAGTTTGTTTTGTGTATAAGTATGAATTTGTTTTGTATTAAATAATGGGTTGTGCTTTTATTGATTGTTTTTGTTATGTGAATCTAAGTTTGTAATTCTAAGTTTTGTAAACAATCTAAGTTTGTTTGTCTTATGTGAATCTAAGTTTTGTTTTTGTTATGGATTAAATCATGGGTTGTGCTTTTATGGATTGTTTTGGTTATGTGAATCTAAGTTTGTAATTCAAAGTTTGTTTATGTTATGTGAATCTAAGTTTGTAATTCTAAGTTTGTTTTTTTATGGATTAAATCATGGGTTGTGCTTTTATGAATTGTTTTTGTTATGTGAATTAAATCATGGGTTGTACAACGAATTTCTCGTTTTTTGATGCTAGTTATGTGAATCTCACTTGGAATGTTGGTAATTTGACTAGTTGATGGATATATGATGATAGAAGAATTATAGTATTATGCATGTATAAGTATGAATTTTAAAGTTTAAGACACAATGAAATTGTGTTGCATTTGATTGAAAATAGTAGTAGGTTGTACAAGTATGAATTTTAAGGTTTAAGCCATATTATTTTTGTTGTAATATTAAGCTTGGCATGTACAACGAATTGCTTGGTAATTTGGATGATTTTGCCTATGATTGTGGTGTGTTAAGTGGTGATTTTAGAAAGAATTTTAATATATATATTGTTGAGCGATTTCATGTGTCATTTGTAATTAGATTGAATAAGTTAATTCAATATAAATCGCAATATCAGTTTGAGCCATATTTTTGGTGATTTGCTTATGTTTTGTGTTTTGCTTAATTAAAGTGTTGGATTTTTGTTTCTTAACATGCATCAAGTCATCGATGAAACAAAGAGCAAGCTAGATCGATGCGTTTCAACCGAATTTTTGCGTAAGGTAGTAGATTGTACATGTATATACATATATACATTAGTTTAGATTCTTCTATTATATATATATATATATATATATATATATATATATATATATATATATATATATATATATATATATATATATATATATATATATATATATATATATAAAAGTGATAATTAATTTGGATGATGATTGGTGATGATTCGGGAAAATATTGAATGATTATTAGTATAATAATTATTATGTATATAGTTATTAATATTTATGGGCGAATTAATATAAAATGTAAAAAAAAAAAATTGGGTTATATGTTGCGGTTCTGAACCGCAGCATATAATATTGTGTCATATACTGCTATTACTAATGTTGCATGTCAAAACCGCAACATATTATGAAGATAAAATCGCAGCATATAAGATTTTTTCCACTAGTGTGATGGCGACTCATACAAAACAGTACATTAGTCTAGGATAGGACGAGCTCCACATATTAGTAGGGTTGTAGTGGACATAGATTCCTGCGCAGTGAGCCAAGAGAAAAAGCCTACAGAAAAGAAGGTTCTGTGCTTGTTTGTGTATCCATACATAGTGGCCTTTTTGGACATTGGCTTTTGTACCTTTTTTATAAAGTTAGGAATAATTATTCTTACAATTTACACATTTCCATTCTCATGATTTTGAGTAATTTCATGTTTCAATAACTTTGACAAATGTCAACCATTAGCGAAATATTGTACCAAAAGTTTCACCGACTTAAGAAACAATTTGCCCGAAAAATGTCAATGGTAGTTATAATGAAAAAGCTAACCAATTTTGGGATGATTGTTAATAAGAATAATAGTAGTATGTTTAAAAGAATAAATTAGAAGACAAAGTTAATGATAGAAATAATACTCATAATGTATTTTAAAATGTGATTTGGCAATAGAATTTAAATTTTATGTTATATTTCCTTTGTTTTTTAAAGATGTTTCTATTTTATTATTTTTGGCCGTTCTATTTATCGTTTTTTTACAACATCTTTTTATTTACATTACAAATTTTAGACATAATTAATTTTACAGCCTGTATTTTATGAGACTGTCTCACTGTGAGACCACCTCAAAATAAAAAACCCATAAGCTAAAAGTTTCTACAATTGGGCTATTTATTTAACGAAGTATGAGGCATGTCTCACGGTGAGACCGTTTCATACAATGGAAGAATTCGTGTTAATTTTATTCATCTTAATTTTAGTATTTTATTAATGCTTATGGTTCCTATGACCCCACGTATTTTCTATTAACTTTCTTTTAACATTTTAATATTTATTATGCTCCCCACATGTTTTCACTAACTTTATTTCAATATTTTTTAATAATTGTGGTCATAATATTATTTTCACTAATTTTATTTTAATTTTTTAAATGGTTAGGGTTCCCACTTTTCTCTATTAAATTTATTATTTAATAAAATAATATATTTACCATTTAAAAAATTTTATTTTCATTAATTCTCATAAACATTCCTTATGTGAACAACTTTAAGAAACAAAGAGAATATTAAATAAGAAACACTCCGACAACATTTGTTAGCAAGATCTAATTATATTATTACTCTATAATTTAAGTTAAAAGTTGGGTACACCAAATAACGGGATTTAATGGTTTAGCATGGGCAAAATGACTAATGAGTGATATGGAAAGCTGATATCACTTGATTTTTTTAGATTAAGTAATAAAGTATAAGTATTAATAACAATTTAAAATCTATTGATAGGATACTTCTATATAATTAACATAACAAAAGTCAAATTAGCATGTGATGGAGGAGATTTCAATTCTCTAATAGCTCAATCACTAGCATGTACCATTGAAGAAAGTGTTAGGAGATACATTTGGGTCGGAGAACAAGTCCACAACATGGACTGCTTACTAGGTGCTCGAACCAGCACTTGGTGCCTGTGGGTTTCTTGTGCATTTTTCATATCGTTGTTTTCATTGGATCATCTTGTATTTTTTTGATGATTTTTTCGCTGATTTCATAGGTATTTCAGAGGCCAATCACTTCAAGATTATTGTATGGTGGCTAATACACTGTGAGAAATAGAATTTAGAAGACTGAAGAAAGTTTTATTTGTATTAGAGCAAAACTCCTTTAAAGAAGTTATCTTTGAGCTCTGGTTAGTTAGTTATTTGATTGTGAGTGGTATTTCATTAATATATTGTTAAATAGTTGATGAATATATTACTATATTTTGAAGAAGAGGTATCCAAGATATCATTAAACAATTGTTGTGTTCTAGCTTTTGTGTTTTATTGCTCCATTCACTATAACATAATTTACTTTTAGTGGGATATATTAAGCGATATTTAATCTAAATGTTACTATTTTAAATTTCTAATAGTATATATAGTTGATCTATTGACATTTATTAGACTCTTTAGCAGCACAAGAAAATATCATACTATGCTTTTCGCGACATAGAATCTAGTGACGTTTCTCATAATTGCCACTGTAGACTAGTAACAATTACATATGCCACTAAAGGACAAATAAAGTGTCACTAAATCACTTTATAGTGGAACTTAAAATAAAAACCAATAATTATTACACTAAAGCCACTATATATCCAATGCCGCGAAAAGTTAAATCTTTTGTAGATTATTGCTCCATTTTTCTCTTGTTTACCTTCTTTTTCATCATTGTTCATTGTCCAGGTCCAAATATTTTCTTTCAAATTTTAATGATAAAGTTGGAAAAAAATATTCCTTACCAAATACAAATTTCTTTCTGAACTATTAATAACAACGAAAAAGTATATGGCTTTGTTGTTCAAAGAAAACTAAACTTAGATGCACTTAGGCTCGGAATTGATTAGGCTATGATATGGATCATATAGTGAAACATTGTATTAATATGAATACTTGTGACATATAACACACAAGAATGCTAATTGAGTTGTTTCAAGTCTTTCAACGCATTTGCTGAGGTTGGGTTCACCTTATTGTAATATCCTAGATTATTTATCCCTACTATAATGATTTCTTAATTACTAACAAAACCAATTTCTATTAATTCGAGAATATTCTTTCTAAATTATATTTTAATTATTCAAAATATAACAATTTCATTAAGCTATTTTGAATTGTTGACATTTTAATTTTGGAAACTACATATCATTACTTCTACTTTTATTATTCATGTAACAGATTGAAATTCGATCAAAATCAGGTTGAACTTCATAGACTAAGTAGTGTGTTTATTGGGACGATATTTAAACTTGGTTTTCATCTAATAAACTTTTATTTATTAGTGACCTGAAAATTCAATTACTTAACATGACCTCCTTTAACTTTTCGTACACAAGGCACCCTTATCTAATGTTAATACTATACATGTGGCAGCCACACATGTCAACAATGAGCTGTTATTCAGGTCACCAACATGTAAAATCATACGTGTTGGATGAATATTAAGTTTAAAGTTTGTCCAAATGAACAAATAGTTGAAGTTTCACCTGATAAACTATTTTGTTGCCATAATTCGACCTATTAAACGCACCTTCAGCTTGGTGTGAGTTTGTTATGAGGGTTAGGATCTTATATGGTGTTGGTGCATGAGTTATGGTGTGGAATTGGAGTAGTGTTAACATCCCCCCTTAAACTTGGAGGGGTGTCAACCATGCCAAGTTTGGATAATAAAGGAAGGAGTTGGGTAGAAGGTAAGGTTTTGGTAAGCATGTCAACAAGTTGCTGTCTAGTGGGAAGGAAGGTAAGATGTATTAAGCCTTCAAGGACCTTAATAATTTTTACTCGGTTATTAATAATCGGTAAGTTTGAAAACGGTAAAATATAAAATAAATACTAAATGACGTCTTTTGGACATGAAAATTTTATGAGACACTTATATAAACAGTAGATACATGTTCAAAAATTTATATGGATTTTCGTGACCATATATAGACATAAATAAATTTTATTCGGTTTATCGGTAAAATAATGATATTAATTATTAAAAATACCCCACATGATTTTTAATGGTTATTTAAAATTTTATATCCCTTAAATTAGCTTCTGGAATATCATACAATTTTTATAATATTTTATTCGGACTCAAATAATTTAAAATCTATTTTATTCTATTTATCGATAAAATGTCTATACAAAATAATAAAACATCATACATGAGTTTTATAAGTTCAAATGGCCTAATAAACATGTTATATGACTTCTGAAACTTTGGTTTAATTTTATAAAATAAATTATTAATTATTTACTAATTTATCAAATTAATAGAAAATGTTTATTTATTAAAAGGTGTAATATTGTTAATTAAATTCGGGTAAAAATAGACCTATATAAAAAAATCTATAATTATATTAACAACCTATAACCTCATAGTATAAATTAAGTTTAAATTAGATGATTTATAAATTTTACGGATTTAAGACACCATTTAAATAACGGTAAATACCCAAATTGTGGAAAATAATTGTAAGATCGTTATAAATTCGCATAACCAATTATAATCTGATGGGACACCTTAAATTCATTTTAAATAAGGTATTATAATGACTTGACTAATTTGGGCCTTGTTGGAGAATTAATATGTACTTTGTAAATCAATTATTGATTTTATAATCTTGGAGTAGTGTTGCCATAATCTCGTATTGAAGAAAATATTGTTTTATAAAATCTTCTGTCGTAATGATTTTATAGACTTATGAATCATATTCTAGTTGTTTTGAATGAATTTCAAAACCCTTTTAAGTTATATTTACTTTAAAAAGGATTGAAACGAAATATTTTAGTGGTTTCCTTAAAAAAAATCGTATTGAGCTTTAATTACTTTTTGTTACGATGCATTTCCATATATGCTAGTGATGCCCCAATATAATACAAAGGTTATGTTTAATGATATGATTATGCTAAGCATGTTTTACCCATGTGGGAAATATTATGATTTGATTTTGCTAACTTGCAAAAGTATGTTTTGCTGTGTGCAAATAAAAGATGTTTATCATATGAAAAAGTTAATATTTTTGACTTTCAAATGCTATTAAAATTACAAGATATATATTACGTACAAAAAAATGTTTTAGCCTAAATGGCGGGTACATATGCCACAACAAATGTTGTGTGCATGATTAAACGGCTCACCAATGCTGAGCGCGTATTGTTCACAATACCATTGTGTTACACTTGCCGGACATGTCGCGGACGGTAGACTGACTACCAAACGAGTCACAGGATGACTCACAGAGTACCCATGTAAACTTATGATATGAGTTTGAAATTGATTTGGATCTATTGAGATCTTATGATTTATGATGTAAAATGAGAATTTGAAATGACTATAGAGCCATTGAACTGGATTTGAATCATAATATGATTTATCAAATGAAAAAGCATATTTCAAAATGAATTTACGCAAAAAAAAAAAGATTTTAATAACTTGTTTGACGGACACCAGTGTGTTTATACTCAGCCTTTTTGCTGATATTATGCTTTGTATATTTTTCCAATAGTTTTGTATTTAGAGTAAACCCCTATGGCACCTCGACGGAGAATGGATATGCGAGCGGAAGTTGAACCCGAGTTGGAGTATGACTCCCCTTTTGTTTAGATCTCTTTATTGTATTTGAGAGACTATTAGTTTAGATTTAGACTAATTTAAGGATGTAATTTGAACTTTAGACTTATTTCGATTTGGTTGTAATTTTTCCTATATTTTGGACAGTTAAGACTTCCATTATATTGCTTGGATATTGGTTTGACCTTTAAGTAACCTCTTAATTGTGTTGGCAAAAGTAAGCTTCCGCTTGATTAATACTAAATTACAGTTAGTGTTTGCCTTCATAATTCGAGGCAGTTACAGCACTACTTCAAGAAAGGTGGCTACCCTAGCTGCCTAATCAAGGTCGACCTAAGGAAGGCCTACGACACAATGGATTGGTCTTTTCTGCACGATATGATGATTGCTCTTAACTTTCCCCCTAACTTTTTCCGTGCTGTTATTGCTTGCATTGAGTCCTCCCACTACTCCATTATGCTGAAAGGCACCCCATCTAAGACCATCAAACCCCAGAGGGGGTTACGATAGGGAGACCTAATGTCTCCCCTTCTCTTTGTGATTGATATGGAGTATCTTTCCCGTACACTAATGATGATTGGCTCCCATAAGGACTTTTAATTCCACCCCAGATGTAGAAGAATAAAGCTAAATCACTTGTCTTTTGCTGATGACCTTATGCTTTTCTGCAAAGCAAATCTCAAATCTGCCCAACTCCTATGTCAAGGGTTGGACTTGTTCGCTGCAACTTCTGGCTTATGCGCTAACCTGGACAAATCTGCCATCTACCTAGCTGGAATCCCTATGGATAGAAAGGTAATGATAGCTCAAGAGGTTCATCTCCCACTAGGCTCTCTCCCCTTCCGCTACCTGGGTATTCCCCTCACATCTAGGAGGATCTCTGCAGCGGATTGCAACATTCTCATTGATAAGATGGCATCTCGATTCTGATCTTGGTATGCCAAAAATCTCTCCTATGCAGGCTGCGTCCAACTCATCACCTCGGTACTCACAAGCATAAGCTCCTACTGGTGTATGATGTTTATCCTCCCAAAGGCGATGATTAGGAAGGTAAACCTTATTTGTCGTTCTTATTTATGACACGCTAATGGAAACAATCCTGCTCCAGATAATGTTGGTTGGAAACGCATTTGTTGTCCGAAAAAAGAAGGAAGCTTGGGCATTAGAACCATTGAAACTTGGAACCTTGTAGCAATAGGGAAACTTGTATGGCATATCCACCATATGACTGAATCTCTGTGGGTGCACTAGGTGCATTGGATTTATACCAAGGGTGCCAACTGGATGATCTTTGATCCTCCCCCAACAACAAGCTGGGTTCTCAAGAAGATCCGTAGTGTTAGAAACAAGTCATCACAATGGGTCCAAAACAATAATTACAGTCTGCAAATTGTCTACAGTAAGTACACAGAAAGGACACCAAAGGTATCTTAGAGCTCTTTTGTTTGGAATTGGGCCTTAGTCCCACAAGTTCGTTTTGTTCTATGGCTTGCTATACAGGATAAACTCAAGACAAAGCATAGACTTTCTCAAATAGGGGTGGTTGATAATAACGTATGTCCTTTCTCAAATAGCTCTAAGTGTATGGACAACTTGAAATCCTGGCTGGGTATGAATATTCAAAAGCACTCCTTGGGTACCATCATGAAAAGGAATTTGAAGGGCTCGTGTTTCTGGAGGAAAGTTATCATAGCCTGCATTTGTAGCCTATGCTACCATATATGAAGAGCTAGGAATGACGCTGTCTGGCATCACTATGCGAAATCAGTTCATCAAGTGATGCGTTGCGTCAACGTGATATCAAGCTAAGGATCACCGCGCTATACCCTCAAGAGGCGTCCTCTCGGGGATGGTTTAGAGATCTAGAGTAGTAGCTTGTATTTTGTTTTCTTTGATGGGATCTTCTCCCTCCTATGCACATAAAGAGTGAGGGAGTGCAACCCTTCCTAGAAAGTAGGGGTGTTCAAAAAAACCCAACCCGCTTGACCCGACCCGTCGACCTGCTGACCCGCATCTTAAATGGCGGGTCAATTCATAAAATAAATAAAATATTACAAAATAATTTTAATCGGGTACCCGTCGACCCGTTATATTAGATTTTTTTTTTAAAATTATTGCCTGACTTATTTTGTATTCTTTCACTGTAATTTTTCCCAATTCATGTCCCTAATATTAGACCATATCAAGATAGTATAGATCCCACTTCTTTATAAGATTATTATATGTTGTTTTTCATAAATCTTTATCAACCATCATTAAGTAATTAATTCTTTGCGCTATTGGTCTTAGAAAGTTAGAATAGTTTGTTTGGTTTGGTTTTTCTATTTAAGTGAATTGTTAACTCTCAGCTTGTTTAACTGAAGTTTATGTTTCCTTCCTCTTATTATTGTGCTTTTTGTGCTGCTTCTTTAAAGTATTGCAAATCATCTGTTAACGTTCTCAATCTTACATAGATAATGGTACTTTTTGTTGTGCCACACAAATAAAACCGTGTAACCCGCATCCCGATTCGATTTATTCGGGTACTCGGATTAATCGGGCCGGGACACGAGTCGCTAAATAGTTATCCGACTAACCGGGCACCCGACTTTTCGGGTACCCGGTTATAAACACCCCTACTAGAAAGTGGGTATCCCTTTCACACTGATGCAATGATCAGGTTGGAGTGTGTTTCCCTGTTTTGTATTGTATTGTATTGTCTTTGTTTTGGTGAAGAAAATCTCAATTTCCAAAAAATAATCATAAACTATACTAAAACAATAAACTATTGTGACACGTGTCACTACCACAACGCATGCTTTCCCGCCCGTATCATTCATTCAATTCAGTCTGTGTATCATCATAATCATAAACTATACTAAAATAATAAACTATTGTGACACGTATCACTACCACAACGCATGCTTTCCCGCCCATATCATGTATTCAATTCAGTTTGTGTAGAATATTTTATGCATTTATTTTTTCAGTTTTACAATTGAATTCAAATTATTTTTAGAAATATTCTTAATTGACTAAAAATTTACTAATTGCCTCAATTCAACTCATATCATGCATTCTCATATAAAAATATTTTGAATATAGATTGTAAACTTCCATAACTTTTGCACCTAGAAACTAAAATTATGCAAAATAATTAATAGAGTCAATCAATATATTAATTTAATATTCTTGATTGAATGAGTATATTACGGATTTTAAAGCTATTTTACAACTTTCTAAAATTATGTCTTTTGAGATCAAATAAGCAAGATTACAAATGATATTTTTTTGTTATTTCTGACAAATTTAGGTTTTATTTTTATGCATTTATTATTTTAGTCTTACAATTTTAGTTCATATTATTTTTAGAAAATATTCTTAGTGGACTAAAACTTACCTAATTGCATTTATTCCTGCCCATATCACACATTCTTCATATAAAAAGATTTTGAATATAGATTATAACTTTCCAAAACTTTAGCATCTACAATCTAAAATTATATAAAATAATTTAAAAACGTCAATCAAAATATTAATTTAATATTCTAGATTAATTGAAATGATTACATTTTTTAAAAATATTTTACAACTTTCTTAATTATGTGTCATGGGGTTAAATAAGCAAGATTTCAAATTTATTTTATATTATTTCTATCAAATTTAGGTAATCAACTGATTTCTTAATTCAAACAATCAATTCAAAGTAATTTAAGACAATATTTACATTTTTAAAAAATGTGTATGCTAAGGTGGATGTGTGGGAACACTTTGATGGATCGAATTAGGAACCAAGAGTTTAGGGACAAATTAGGGGTAGCCCCTATATCTAAAAAAATGCGCGAAAATAGATTGAGGTGGTTTGGACATGTGCAGAGAAAGACTTTCGACACCCTTGTGAGGAGGGTAGAAAGCATTATAGTAGAGGGTAAGAGAAGTCGAGGAAGACCCAGGAGAACTTAGGACGAGCAAATAAGAGTTGACTTGCATGAGTTACACCTCTCTGCGGACCTGACTAGGGATAGGAATAGTTGGAGACGTCTTATCCACGCCTTAGATTACTGATGTCCTCTTAGTGTCTCTTTTGTGTCTTTAACCTCTTGCTTTTCTAGTTTTCTTTCTCTATGTTATGTGTTTTCTTTTGTAGGGGATTCTCCGTTTTATTTATACGCCTTTTAGTTATCCTACACGTGTATCTACGTCTCTTTATCTTCCTCGAGTCGGGGGACTCCTTTGGCCGCAGTCTTTATGGGTATGAGTTGCCGCAATCTTTCCCTCCTCAAATCCTGTCCTTAGTTTTTTATGAGCGAAAGCGACCGGGTCGAATGATGATGATTTACATTTTTTAAAAATTGTGATAAGCTTTGAAAACCTAACTCACTTTCCACTTATCATTAAAAAGACAATTATATTTTTGATTCAATACCATCTTTAAGATTGAGACAATTATTACACTCCTATTGTTACTGATGTTACTTATTAAGTTTAAACAAATATATATTTATGCAAGGAGAATGAGTCCGACATGAAGAGGCGAGCACTAAACATAGTATTAATGAATGAAAAGGTATATTATTTAATACTCATATTTCATTTATTTTATTCAAATCAATAACAAAAATAATTTAATTTTCGTAACTAATAAATTTTAAATTTTATTATTTTTTTTCTTGTCGAGTACTATCAAGGCAACAGTTAAATTCAACTACAACCTTCATGCACATAAAGTTTTTAAAAGTGGTCAATATTTAATGCAACGTTTTTCGTTATATTATAATGATGTTGGTTACAAAACAACTAATTAAAAGTATAAAATTTTAGGCATATATCGATTTCAATTTTGTTTTCTATTTTGTAGTGATAATCACAATTTTTGAGTTTTTGATTTCAATTTTAAGTGTAAAATTACATATTAGTTTTGTTGATTTTGAAAATTTTTTTTAATCAAACATTAAAAACAAAACCATTGAATCAGTTTAGATTAATTAAGAATAGTAGAGAGGGAAAAAAAAGATTGGTATATATCTTGTAAAAACGGCTACCTTAAGGATAAGAAATTGATTGTTCTATCCTAAATAAATCATTATATATGAAGAGGAGAATAATTAGATTTTTCATTGGGTCTAATATGTGATGGGCTAAGTTTTGCAGAAACTTGTGATAATGTTCGGTCCATTACTATTTAAGAAACAATGGAACAAGTTTAGTCTTACTAATAAATTCTTGGAAAAAACAACTAAGCCCATTTAACCCATGCTAAATAATGGTAAATGTAAACCATAAAAATGAAAGAAATTGTGTATTGAAAATAAGAAAAATTGTCAAATGAGACGGTGAGACTATCTTTATTCAAATGGTCCAATGTGCATATAGAGTCTTAAATAGATTACTTATAACCTTAAAGTGATCACTGACAATCTTAAAATGACCAATTATAACCTTAAAGTGGAGTCTTAAAGTGCTTACTTATAACCTTAGAGAGATCACTTACAATCTTAAAACAACCAATTAGATAAATGGATTGATTATATGAATCTGTATCACGGTAAATCTAGAATAATCTTCAACTGTAACTAAAACGTAAGATTTACCTCTTATGCTCCGTACACGCATTGGATCACATAGATCAATATGTAAGAGTTCACATGGTCTTGAAGTACTTACCATTTTCTTCGGTTTGAATGAACTTCTTACTTGTTTTCCTCTAATGCATGCGTCACATGTAGGTACTGTGTTTGTAGTCAAGATTTGGAAGTCCCCCCTTAACTAGATCTTTACTTACCAACTCATGCATGGTAAGAGTATTAATCTGACCAAGACGTCTATGCCATAGTTTTAGATCATCTGTCATAGCCTTCAAGCACTTGAAATTCTGAACTGCAATTTTGTTAGTATTCAAGGCATAAACATTATCATGTCTAAGGGCGGTAATAAAAGTATCTCCAGTGTTAGGGTTTTTAACAATACAATTTTCTTTATCAAAGATTACTTGATTACCTTTATCACATAGTTGAGACACACTTAGCAAGTTAAATTTTAGACCTTCAATCAAATAGACATTATCAATAGTTTTAGACGGATTTTTACCAACTTTGCCAACACCTAAAATTTTGCATTTACCTTTATCTCCTAGGGTGATCGAGCTATTGCATCTTTCCTTAATTTCAGAAAATAAAGAAACTTTACCACTCATATGTCTTGAGCATCCACTATCTAAGATTCACTTTTGCTTTTCCTACAAAACAAAAGAATAACCTTTCTCAAGATTACTTGGCTATCCAAGTGACAAATTTGGGATCGTATTCGGGGTAGACCATGTTAGGTGGTCTTGTCCCTTTGGGAACCCATATTTGCTTTATCTGTCCACGTAATTCAAGAGGAAAGGAATTATTAATGATATATTTGTCCTTACGTCTATACGAACATGAAAACTTAATATGTCCTTCTTTGCAACAATATGAGCAAGTAGGTGTACGTCTATGTTTGTATGCACTCTTAACGAATGTGGTTTTACTCTTATAGTTATGTGTGACATTATTATAACCTATACCACGTTTATCATTGAGTCCTTTTTGGCGTGTAAGCATTTTTGTGAATTTAGATTCGGATTCATTTAACTTTGTTAATTCTTGTAAATTTTTCTCAGACTCATGTCTCAGAGTCTTGAGCTTGGATTCAAGATCATTGTTTTTCATTCTTAAGATCAATGAGCTTTTTCATTTGGCTGAGATTCTGTTCTTTCAAGACTTTGACAGTCTCTTCAAATTTTACTGTTTCAGCCTTTAGCGATTCATTTTTCTTTATAAGGTCTTCACAACCTTCAGCCTAATGACGAACTCTATTTTCTAAAATATCTTTCTCATCTTTTAAGATCTTTTCAATTTGAAACATGTCAAAGAGAGCTTTAACTAGTTCGTCTTTAGAACAAGAGTTAAGAAAGTCAAGTACCTCTTTAAGATTTTGTTCTAGATCATCATCTTTATCATCATTAGCCATAAGACATAAGTGAGCTTGACCATCTTCACTTTCAGGTTCGATTGATCCTTCGGAATCACTCCATGTAGCAACCATTGCTTGTTTCTTCTTGTTTTTCTTGTAGGATTCCCTTTTCTTCTTAGGGCATTCCTTTACAAGATGTTCTGTAGATCCACAATCAAAGCAAGAAAGTTTGTTAGTTTTGGAATTAGAGTTAGAGTTAAAAGACTTACCTTTGTTTCTAGATTTAATTTTTTTAATCTTTTGCGCATCTTCATGATTCCTTCTAGACCTTTTGTGATCAAGGCAAATGGATCTTCCTTATCATCACTTTGTTCATCATCGCTTGAGGATTCATGATGTTTCTTTGCCTTTAGAGCAAAATTCTTCATGGAAGCTATTACATCACTTTCTCCATCATTATGTAGGGTAAGTTCGCGAGTTATGAGTTTTCCAAGGAGATCGTCAAGTGATAGAACTCTCAAGTCTTAAGCTTCTTCAATGGCGGTGACTTTTGGACCCCATTTGGATCTTGAAAGACACCTCAAGACCTTCTGGACTTTTTCTGCATTAGTAAAAGTTTTGCCAAGAGAATTCAAACTATTAGTAATCAATGTAAAACGAGTAAAACATATCATTAATATTCTCATCCTTTTTCATCTTGAACATTTCGTATTGATGCATGAGGATGTTGATCTTTGTCTCATTTACTTGACTTGTTCCTTCATATATCACAACTAACTTATCCCATATTTCCTTAGCACTTGCGCATGAAGAAACTCTATTGAACTCGGTACCATTCAAAGCACAACATAATTGATTCATTGCCATATAGTTCTTGGAAACGGATTCCAAATCACTTTGTGAATATTCAGATTCGATTTTTAACACATCATTTCCTTGAGCGTCCTTTTTCATGGGTACCTTAGGTCCTTTAGTTATTATGTCCCAAAGTTCAATATCTTGATCAATTACGAACATCTTCATCAAAGTTTATTGATGAGAAAAATTTATTCCACAAAACAAAGGAGGCCTAGAGCACGAACGTCCTTAAGAAAACAACCCTTCTCCTATCGAATCCATCACAAGATATTAATCTTTATATGTGAAACTCAACTCTGATACCAATTGAAAGTTGATAGGAGGGTCGAATACTCTCTAGGGGGTGAATAGAGAGTATGGGCGTTTAAAATTTTTTCCTGGAAAAATATCTCAAGAGATTGAGTAACCTTTCAAAACTGTTTTCTGAGACAGTTTTAGGTAGATTTGCAAAACTATAACGTGTGTGCAGAAAATAAACTTAAAGAATAACACTCGATATGTTAACGAAGTTCGGGTCTAAACAACCTACTCCCTGCCTATGGGTTCTCTTTCAACCCGTAGGATTTCAACGCCTTTTTTTAATAGACTTTAAGACAAACTAGAAGATCTCACTATCTTCTCTCACCACGTTCTTCCCTATGAAGAAACGTCTTACAAGTCCCTTTAATAAAATCAAATCCCAATCTCATAATAGAGATTACAAGTTGAACACTATGAAAAGTATTCTAAGTTAGGCGTATTAAACTATGAAATAATCTAACTCTTTTTAACACTTAAGCCTATTACAAACTGTAAGAGCTAGATGAACTAAGAATTACAACTCTTTTGAATACTTATAGAATACTAGATCTTAAGTCAAGAGAGAAAATTGTAAGAAGAGGTGCATCCTTAATTCTGAAATGAAGCCTTGTATTTATATATGTCACGCCTCAACATATCCTTGAAGAGCAAGAAAGCTTCATCCGTTAATTTTATTGATCTGGATATTCTGTGCCAGTCTTCAAGATCTTGAACTTTAAATCAAACTAACGTTGCACTGACAGCTCATCCAATTTCGTCATTGTGTGCTGTAATTTGTTTTTAACAACCAATGTTATGCTGCCACGTTAGAACTCATATAAGATAATGAAAACTCAGCAAAAACCAGATAAAATAACGTGTAGAATAATATTCAAAATTATTCCTATTTTAAGCATTAATTTAAATTGTCATTTTCTATTTTTAGTATCAATTTAAAATATCTCCTTATTTATAGGAAACTCTTTAATTAGCTTAACAACACATTTTAAATTCAAATCTTAACGTGTACTAATAATAACAAAACGTGTTTAGCTTGTACTATGGATATTTAATCATCCAACTATTTTAAGCACATATTTTAAATTCAAGTAAAATATTCATAAGTTAATAACAAACGTATAAACAAACTTAATTTCAATATTTTAACCTATTGAAATAATTCAAAATTAATTTTAATGAACCTTGACCTATTAAAATATTTCGAAGTTAATTTTAAACTTTGACCTATTAAAATTTTCAAAAATAATTACGAAACTAACCTTATTATAAACATAATCACCTTCAAGACATTGAAACTAATTTCAAGACTTATAAATTCAACCTTAAAATAAGCTTAAGTTATTTAAGCATACTCCAACAATTCAAACTTAAACATATATATCAATTATTAAATTTATATCTAAAATGATTTTAGACCAACTTAAACAACTACATGTAATTACTTAATTTATTTGTTTAATTAATATGTGTTTTGAATTATCATCATTTATGAGAGTTGAGTTTTCAGATGATGATGATGATGATGATGATAATAATAATAATAATAATAATAACAATAATAATAATAATAATAATAATAATAATAATAATAATAATAATAATAATACACTAAATGGTAGAAGTATTATTATGTTATAAGTTCAATAACATAGCTTAAAGTATCACTAATCAACATTTGGCTTACTAGTTGGAGAATGGATGTAATATTCATAAGGTCTTGGGTTTGAAACTTTCCCAATGTATTTGTGTATAAAGCAGGAGGTGGGTGCCACGTTGCCGCCACATGGGATATGACGTGGCATATCCCTTTCATCCAATTTATTTATTTATTTATATATTTTTTCCGACCAATCAGATGGTCGGAAATTTTTAAATAAATTTTTTCTTGTCATTTTGGGATAAATTCTAAAATAGTGGTTTCCGACTATTTAATAGTAGAAAATTAGTCGGAAATTTCCTACTATTTTCTGACTAACTTATTAGTTGGAATTTTCGACTAATTTTCCGACTAACCATATTTAGTCGCAAATTCCAACTACTTTCCTACTAAAGTGAATTTCCGACCATTCTGAACCGACTATCCCAAAACAGTCGGTGTAGCTCTATACCAACTGATTTCCGATTGTTTTAGGTGGTCGGAAGTTGCTGATTTTTTGTAGTGTATGATGATTCATTAGTTCAAATATATTCAAATTAAATATTATTTAATTCGTCTCAATGCGTATTTTATTAATACCAAGTATTTTATATTCTTTAATTATGCAATTTAAAAATATTAAGGATTAAATTAGTGTATTAGAGTAAAGGATAAATGTATGTAGCAAATAATTTATTATGGAGGAAGTATATTGTTTGTATTTAAAGGGTCTATTTATGCAGTGATAGATTAATGATTCTTGTAAGAAGGGTCAAATTTAAGTAAATTTGTAAGATAGAACAAAGATTATTTTGCATGTTTTTTTAATAAAATTGTCAAAATTATCTATTTAATATGTCGTAATCATCATTAGCATCTGCCAACTAAATTGCACTCATTTAATTTAATAAGTAAAATATAGGAGTAATATATAAAATTCAAGTGCCAGTACAACAAATTTAACTTTTTGCGACATTGAATTTAGTGGCATTAAATAAATGCCACTGATTTAAATTTATAGTGTAAAAATTATTGGTTTTTATTTTAAGTTCCACTATAAATTCATTTAGTGACACTTTATTTGGTCTTTAGTGGCATATGTAATTTCTACTATAGTCTATAGTGACATTTATGAGAAATGTCATTAGATCCTATATCGCAAAAGGTTTTAGTGTTATTTTTTATTATGCTGTTAAAGGGTCTAATAAATGTCTTTAAATCTTCTATATATACTATTAGAAATTTAAAGTAACAACATTTAAATTAAATATCATTAAATATATCTTACTAAAAGCAAATTATGTTATGTTAAACAAAAAGTCTCGATTCTAATACAACTTAATATTTACACCTTTCATAGTCGCTGTAGTTCAATGGGACACAACTAATCCTTTATTTTTGGTATCTTATAAATTTAACAAGATTTTTTTTAAGTTCATGAAACTTATCTATAGTATAAGATTACTCGTTAATTCGAGTCACTAAATTGATTTCGTATTAGGTGTTGAGGTGAAATATAAATTAGTCTTGCGTTCATATATATTAATTTTTATAGTTTTTAAATTTATTTTGAATACAAATTAAAGTAAAATTCAATTATAAAATTAAGTAAATATTGAATCACTAAATATCTTTTAATCAGAGCTAGGTTTCATAAAAGAGGGTATTTATGAGTTCTGACTACTGTGTGAGAAACACCTATTTTATTTGTATTCCTAGTAGTTTGTGATTTTTTTTATTTATCTGAATTATTTCCGTTGCCCAATTTTCTGCGGATAAGTTTTTTGAACTAGGAAGTAGGAACCCCAATATACAAGTTTTTGTTTTAATGCACGTAGTAAATTTCATCTACCCGAAAATATGATTATATATATATGATTATAAATAGATAGAATTGTAGAGTCACTTGTAGCGATTAGGTGCGGTTTTAATATGGGTTGTAGCGAATAAAATAGTTTTGGACTTTGATAGCTAGTTTTAAAAAATACTCCCTCCTATTCACCTTAGGAGTCCCATTTGACTTTTCACGGATTCTAAGAAGAGTTAAAAGTGGGATCCTAAAAGTAGGAAAGAGAGTAGTATTATGGGTTTTTAATATAAGGGAGAAAAATTAATATGGGTAATAAAGTGTATAATTGAAAATAGGATAAAGCTATTAAGGGCATAAAAGTCAAAAACCCATATCAAAAATAGAATTGGGACAATTAAGGTGACTTGACTATAAAAGGAAATGGGACACATAAGCTGAATAGGAGGGAGTAATATATTATTTAATGATTATAGTATTATACATGATAAATATGAGTATATGTATATTGGTTGGATTACTATAGAAGACACATTTATTAATTTGAATAACGTCTAATATGGGAAAACTAAAAGAAAATAAGAAAATATATCTATTTTTACAGGATTTTCTCATTCTTTGTAGTTCAAAGATCTATATTAATTCTTTTTCCTATCAATCATAAATTATTTAACTAAAATAAATTTGTGGCATTATAATTAAAAATTTGACCCAACACCCACTTCTTTGTTTTATACTTTTATGATCTAACAATAAGTATGAACAACGTCTGAGTGTACTTTAAGATGGATACTAACGCGATCTTACAACATAAGCATCCATCCTTAAGCAAATTGAGTTCAATTGTCATAAATGGGGACTAAAATTGGTATTCACCTACTTTTGTTTGACTATCTTTTGGTACTTTAGTTGTTTAAGGTAACTGAGTTTAGTGCCCATCTATTTTGGAGTATCTGAATACGCATATTTCTCTTTTTCTTCTCCTTTGAAGGAATACGGGTATAGTTTATTCGTTATTTTTTTTTCTCCGAACTCTGAGTTATGAGGAATAATGAATTGATGACTATGTTTATGACTTTGACTGTAATTATAAATATGAGTTGCTTAAGGTAACTAATTAGTAGTTAGAATATGATCAAGTGAAAGCATATTAAAATTGGTTTTATAAAATACTTTAATAAAAAATACCCTATTAAAATTGGTTAATATAAATGTTTTGACATTAATTCAACTCCATCTAATCCAATGACGAAGGAACATATGGAGGTCCCGAGAGTCCTAGCCCCTTCCGGTCCAAATATGTTGCCCATTGTATTTTTTATTAGACCTCAATAACTAATAGTAAATGATAATATATACTAATATATATGTACGTGCAATGTATAAATTTTTTAATGTGTATAAATAAAATTAGAAAATTTGGCAATTGTATACATAATCTTTTAACGTGTTTAATGACGTAAAAAATAAAATAACTACATAATTGTTTAAATATGTTATATTACTAAACAAACAAATCAAGCAAAATATATATACGTTACAAAGTCAAAATGAAATGCAAAATAACATATTAGAGCTTATGAAAAATCTCTGGGTAGGAAACATTATTAGTACTGGTGCATGTGTTAATATCATTTAGTTACCAAAGATACTTCAACTAAAATTGAAAAAAATATCAATATTGAACAGAATAAAACCTAACTTTCAAAAAAAAAAATGAAATAAGGTATAGCAATTAATACTTTTTAAACAAAATAATATTATATCTAGATGAATTAAGCTTTGTTGAACAGATTGATTTAACTTATCGCAATTTACTTTTATTGATGAAAATTGATTTTTACTGAGTAAAAACTTTCTAACACAAAAAAAGTTTACTAATTAAATGACCTTATATATTAAAAAATTAACAAAACTCATACTCCTACAAAAAAGCATCGCCAAGAAAAAAGTACATAAACCAGTTATTAATAAGCTGAAAATCAGCGAATCATCATCATCATACCTAATATCTCGCTCATAGAAAAGTATAGTTAAGGTTTGGGAAGGGAAAAAAAAATAGCAACTTACACCAATAGAGGAGAGTGGGGTCAAAGAATCCTTCGGCTCGAAAAGGATCTTAAAAGAGAGAGAAATCAGCAAAGGGCTAGATTAAAACTTTGAGGGAAGGAAGATCAGATGGAAGCAGGAGCAACTTTTATTGCTTCTGCTTACTTTTGTTTTTGTAATAGATTTTTTTTTTTTCATTTTTTGATGTGTAGCACATGCTCCCCTAAATTTGTATATAGATATGCCTATGCATACATTATTTCTAACGAAATAACGTTTAGGGTTCATTTGTTAAATAGTTTTTGAATTGATCAAAAATTACAAAAATTTTTAATTCATAATTTTTATGTTAAGTAAAAAAAACTAAAAATAACTTCTTTTTATTGCCTTTTAACTCACTTTTTTTCTTATGAACAACCAACAATATAATCAATAATTAATTACTAGCAACCAATAATTATTAGCCAACCAACCGCTAATATCTCAAAGGTCCAAAGTGATATGAACTAAATTGAAATGATACTAAAAATATAAAAGTTTAGGTAATGTATTAGATTAAGTGTCTGAACTAAAATAATAGTAAGTAAAGAAAATAGACACTTATTCACAAGCCAAAACCTATCTATTCGTTATTACAACCAAATCAAGTTACTATACCAGAAGTAATTATATTACTTCCTCTATTCCATTATACTTATTATATTTGAATTTTTACGCGATTTAATATGTTATTTTGATCATTTATATATTGAACTATACTCTTCTAAAAATTATAAAAACTTAAGATTATGAAAATATGCGATTAGACAATTCAAACAAGATCCTACGTACTTGGCTATAGTTTTTCTAACACATTAAACGCAATATATAAAATAAGCTTGAATGATGAACAATGTCAAAAAATCGTTATGTAGCGAGTATTTCAGAATGGAGGAAGTAATAACCGAAAAACATAAAAGTCACTCCATCATGGTAAAAGTGTTGAGTTGAAGTAAAATAAGACCTAATAATAGTGGTTCTCGTTACTAGCCGATTTGGTTTCATAGTTAAACCAACATTATTAAGTATACAATTAATATTATGTTTGGATAGTAATTTAGAAAAGAAAAGAAAATAAGGAAAAGAAAGAGAGGGAAGGAAAAAAAAGGGAAGAGAATTAAAGAAAATAAACTCTTATTCGTTTAGGAGGAAAAGAAAATGAAAGAAAGGAAATTAATAATTTTCCCTTTAAATCTTTTTAACTTTGAAAAGATTGACATCTAAATAAAAAACATTCCTTTAAGTCTCTCAAATTCTCCAAATTCCTTCCCTTCGAAAGAATTTTCATTTCCGAGTATTGAGAAAGATAGTCTGCCGAGAAAAAACAGAGACGCTGGTAAACACTATGAAACAATATATAACACCATCTGATCAAACAATATATAATAAAGTGAAATATATAAATTTAATAATTTACCTTCCGATGAGCAATATGAGACACAAATAATAAGTTTCTCTTCTAACAGAAAAACTATGAAACCAAACAAAAAATACTCCTACGATACGTTGAAATATTTTAAAAAATGATACATATATTTTTAAAATTGAGTCTTGTTTCAGTTGAAATAGTTAAAATAAATATTATATTTTTCAGGAAAGATTATAAATTTGAATCTTATTTAATCATTTTGTTCCTTTTTCTCGGCCTACCTTACAATAATAATAAAAATAATGCATTCATTTCATTGTAAATTGTGTTAGCGACGTTAAGTTGTTCACGTTAATTGTGTTGATCAGCAAGTCTTATATAATAAGATCGTTTCACCATAAGACGGACCCATATAATTAGTCCATTTTTCTAATTGATCACTTAAAGATTACTATTGATCACTTTAAGGTTATAAGTAATTACTCCAATCTATAAACGGTGATGACTTTAAAAATATACGTAATTATTTTAAGGTTATAAGTGATCAATTTAAGATAATAAGTTTACATTGAATCAACCCAACAAATATAGTCTCACCGTGAGACAGTCTAATTTGAGAATTTGTGTTAATCCATATGCTTGCATTCTACATTGTGTACACTTCGCAACCAAACTTTATATACAACTCAATATGGGCTTGGCCGAAAGGTTGCCAAGATATAGCCCACTTCAACATCTTATCTTGTACTCCTACATGGTTCGGGTTGGCCTTTTTCTTCAAATTATAACTGTTTACTGGAAGTGGCTAAACTTTATTGAACAAAAAGGCAAAAATTCCGAATCTCCTATTCATTTTACTATTCCCGTTTGCTTTTTTATGCCTGTCCAGATAACATTTCACTTTTAATATCTCTAATTGTGTATAATTAAAAATTGTGAAAAACTGGTTTTAGTTATCCTTGCATTGAAATAAATGAAAGAAAATTCCACTTGACTATATTTTAACTTATAAATTAAAAATAAAATGCAAATTAAAAACGATAGTGAATAGTGACAAAAAGAAAATGAAATAGGTATGAAAAATAAAAGGAAGTATTACAATATTTTGAAGGTGTTATTATATACTCCCTTAGCCCCAAAGATGTTGCAACAATATGCAATGTCACTACTGTTACCTAATGAGTATTGACTGATCCCATATTCTCATTAAATTACGTGGATATAATTAAAAGTGCGACAAACTAAGAAGAAATATATGGATAAGAATTAAAGAAAGTGATGAAAACACTATACAAAATATAAATATTACAAAGTTAAAAAGGGTGGACGATAATAGAAATTGTAGCAATCTCTTAGGGATAAAGATAGTAGATATTATTTTTAGAAAGAAAGTTTCACCAATGATTAAAAATGGATATTAGGGATGATCATAAATTCAAGATCTTATTACACCCGTCTTAAACAGTCCGTAATTTTAGGTTTGGAGTACAGTTTAAATTTTAAAGACTCAATATGTCTATATCTGAGTCCCAATCCTAAAAGTAAAAAAATAAGTTGGAAATTTGGGTCTAGGCCTCTAGAGTCTTTAGACCCAAACATGTTTTAGACCCAAGTTACACTTGTGAAGACTTTAAAAAACATTTTGGGGTTGCAAGCTTTGTTAGAGTATACATGTCAAGGAACCAACTCAACTAAAAGCTTAAGCTAATGATTGAAGTCGCAGAATATGTTATATACTCTAACAAGCTTCACGAGAGGCTTTTTTTTAATAATTCTTTCACTATCTTCCGAACTTCATCAGGTCCCCAAGCTTGCACCAAAACGGAAACTTTCGTTCTCTACACTTTAATTTCCACCATGTCTAACTTTTTCAAGCTACACAATCACATGTCATACTAATGTGTAAACTAGTGGGACTAGTTTAACTAAAACGGGGGAAACCCAAATGAAATACTTAAAAGAAAAGAAATTTGTTTGGCTTAGAAAGAAAGATGGTAAGAAAGTGGTATATGTGTAGCTATTTATGAAGTTACGAAAAATAACAGTTTTTTGTTTGAAATAGCTTTCAAGAGTTTGAAAACGATTCCAAGATTTTCTGGTTAAAAAATTAAGGATTTTCAAAGATATGGTAAAACACATAAACAAACAATTATGTTTGATAAGGAATACTCACTTGAATCAAACTAAAGGATATGTAAGCAAGGAACACTCACTTAAACTTACTAGGTTGTAATATCAATTTAAGGAACACTCAACTCAAATTAGAATATTATGAATTAAAATGTATGAAACTCTCACGAACATTTTAATCTCATCACATGTAAGAAAAACTCACAATTTGTATAAACATTCAATACCTAAACACAAGTATATGAATAAGAAAAGTTTTACAACTTTTATTGGAATTTCGGTTTTTGTTCATGTCGTTGTATTGCATATATCCTATTCATCAATTATGCCTTTATATAGGCTTACAAAGCATATGAAAAGTCATAGATTAAACTAAACATTTACTTGAATACAAACCATTCAAGTAATTACATAAAGACACGCTAGAATCCCGAGTAAATTTGCTAGAATACTAAGCATTTAGGATGCTAAATCAAAAGACTATTACATAGCCAAAAACGGCTCTTATTCTTGCTAATAAAAAAATAGAAATAATAGACTTTAGACTCCTACCATTGAATGGTTTTTTTTATCCCTTGTTGATGATGGAAAACGTAGCCCAAAAATCATGACCTCTGAATTCTTCTCTAAATCAGTTTAAAAGCTTTAAATGCCCTTTCCAGCAGCCATATGAATAAGCAATAAAACGACTTTGAATGCTTACCTTGGATGTTCTTATCCATAGAATAACTTTGATGAAATATAATCACTCTTGAACCAGCCACATCGAACGAACAAATGAATGATGGAAATTAAAGAGAAAATCAACAATAAACCCTCATAAAAACCGTGAGCAATAAATCTCATAAAAGAATAAAACGTTGCCTTTTGGATGTTCTTTTCAATGGTTATCACAATGAAATGAATGAACAATATTACTGCAGCTATTAAAATGAATGATGAGAACAATAACCGTGTGATTTAAGACAAAATTCATAGTTGTCTTATTCAGCCTTTCAAACCTTTGACAGAATAATCAAACCAGCAGTAATTACTCTATTCTATTCAATCCTTTGATAGACGACTATAAATGAAATTATTCTCTTTGAAAACTTTCTATATTCAAGGCAAGAAAATTACCCCATTCAATTCAGAATTAATCACCCATAAATCACCAACTTCATTAGCAACTTAATCGATCATCCAATTGCCTTATATCATGCATGCTAATTTAGGTAACTTTTGTGGCTAGAATAACACCTCAAACTTTTGGCATCCTTTAGAAAACCGTGGCTTTTTATACATCAACAAGGATAAAAAATTATGCTACCATTCCTTACAAATATTTGAGTAATCCCATACCCATGCAATTCGAATGGACCATGCAAGTATCTTCAAAAGTGACTTGAATGATATAGCTTTGAGTAGACAAGACTTTGACCATATTTTCGACCATCTTGACACCGACTTCGAACATTCGTCCCAACGTAAACGAGTTTAGTTTGACCATTTTTAGTCATTCCCCTCAAACACAAGTTCTTGAAAAGTCTTTCCATGTAAAACGAAAAAGTGGTCATGATGGATTTTACATGACATACACAAGATAAATAACTTGTCCATTTGATGATAATTCTCTTGTTATATTTTCATTGTTGGGACTAGGATTTTTGGCACAAGACTGGAAATTTTAGAATTCATTTACCTGAACAGACTACAAAATTGTCCTTATTCGCTGAACATGTTACAAGTCTTCCAGCTACATACTCCTCCAACCTGATAAATTTGCCCAATTATTAAATAGTAATATGGAGATTATATAGTTGGGTATTGTGGGTTAAAGTAGTGTTTACTTTAGAAATTACAGAGACTATAAAAGTGCTGAGATTACACACAAGAATAGAAATATGACAAATTCTTTTTGCGATAGTCCGTAAATTGAGGTTTAAGGAGCCGATTAAGCTGGTGTCCAAGAGTTCGATTGAGGCGATCATCGTCCCACGCTGAGCTCCATAAATCTTTGTTTTGTGCTCTAAATACATACTCCATATGTCAGCGATTGAATTTATCGTTCATATGTTTTTTGTTTATAAAATATTTACTTATCAAAAAAAAAATACATATATATGTTGTTACAAGCAGTTGTGATAAAGTGCCCATTGTTGGTCACAAGTAAGTTATGCCACATCACAAAAATATATAGGAAAAATTACCTAGAATAATCCAATTTATTCATGATTTTCCTACAAAAATCCCACTTATTGATCAACCATGAATAGTCCTAACTTTAAAGAATACTTGCCTAGAGTAAACTTGGGTAATCCGATGACCTGCTATAGTAGATAATTCACCAAAAAGTAAATTGAAACTTAATGTAAACTTAGAAAAATATTTTTAAAAAATTAACATAAAAGAATCCTGAATAATAAAAAAATAAATAAAATTTACTATAACAAGTCATCAGGTTATCGGGTCACTCTAGGAAAATACCCTCCAAAATTAGGATTATTCATGGTTAATCAATAGGTAGGGTTATTGTAGGAAAATCATAAAAAGATTAAATTATTTTAAATAATTTTTCCAAATATATAAAAAAAATATAGCACTTTATAAATTTAAGGATCAACTCCTAACTATCACTATCAATTGGTTTTAACAGTGAACCTTCCTTAAACTTATAAGTACGTTACCTTTTCTTATCCTGGATTTTGTTGCTGAAGCTCATTTCTTAAATTCTATCAAGTTGAGTTGCTCCACACTTTATATTCATTGCTGATCAATTCAATAAAAATTCTTCTTTAGGGTTCCTTGTATAGAAAATCGTTGCAAGATGATCTAAGTAATTTAGAACATTTGGTTTATCTAAGGATCAATGATTAGAATTTAGAACCCCCAATTTATTTGGGGAAAAACAAGATTAGAAATTCTAATTGGAGCTAACAATTATGCTAAAGCATTACAAATGAATTAACATGCTTCATCTAATGTTTTATTTAGTATAAGAAACCTTTTAAGTTTGTCTACAATGGTGGTTTTTGTGTTTGAAGAGAAAGAGAGGGTTTAGTATCGGATTACAATTTGACAATAGAAGAAATATTAGAAGTATTAATAATGCTAACATATGTGTAATTGTTTTATTTATAACACATAGTTGAATGGACTTGCAATAAATCGCCGAGCAAAAACAAAGCAAATGGAAATCAACTTTCCTATGGCCAACTAGTTAATCAAGTCGACTTTATATGCCGACAAGAATTTAAAATTTACCATTTAAAGTTGAGTCAGCTTTTTGGACCTCCGCACAACTTTATTTTCGTCTAAATTCACCTATTTTTCTATCTATTTAAATAAGCCACTAGAATGATCTCATTAATATTCTGGGCATACCCTCAAGGCACCCAAAACTTCAATAATTTCCACTTTGACTTGAATGCGTGCACTAGCCATATCTCACAAAATACAATGATATTAAACATGTAACACCAAACTACAAAAACATAATTAAGAGCTAGCATAATATACAAATCACTTGTATATCAACGATGTGTAAATCTACATATAACACAAATTTGAACATCGTTTGAAATCAGTTTTTGACTTAAAAAAAACAAAGGAAAAATTACCAATAATAATTCAACCTATTCATGATTTTCCTACAATAATCTCACCTATTGATTAATCATGAATAATCCCAACTTGAGGGGTGTTTTTCTAGAGTAAACCCAATGACTGGATAACTTGCTATAGCAAAATTTATTTTTTTTTTAAAAAAAATAAATTAAAATAAAATGTCAAAAAAAATTTATGATTTTTTTATCATTTAAAATTTTTTATGTAAATTTTCAAAATTTTTATCTAATTTTAAATTAATTTTCAGTTTACTTTATTGGTGAATTACCTATTATAGCAGGTCATCGAGTTGCCCAAGTTTACTGTAGGCAAATACCCCTAAAGTTGAAATTATTCATGATTAATTAATAGGTGGGATTATTGTAAGAAAATCATTTAAATGTTGGATTATTCTAAATAATTTTTCCAAAACAAATTCAAAGAAATTAACCTATATTTTTCTTCCATCCGGTAAAGTATTGATATGGTTTATAATTTATATCATATGCTATTTTATGTTTGTTATAAATGGTGTGACTTGAGTGCACATTTGGTGTGTGCATTCATGTGTGACTCTTGAATTTGGAATCCAATGAATATGTTAATGTAGGTGTATTAAGTTGAGTCTTGATGATTGTGGTTTATGATGGTGATTAAGAGTATAGATTAACGAGGTAATGAAGTATGAGTTATTCATGGGAGTTATGGGACTTAATGAAGAAGTGTAAAGGTTTAATTCAAGATGCTCTACTATGCAAGCCGAGCAATACTGTCAGAAGCCTTCTGAAGTGCAGCTCGACCGAGCGAGCTCAGAATGGGTCGAGCAAGCATACAGAATGCAACCAGAAACTTTTTGTAGCCTGCTCGACCGAGCAAGCCCTTGTTTTGGTTGAGCGAAGTCTCTGGTACTCCTAGAATGCTGTTTTTGACTCTTCAAGTACTTGGGGATGTTTCATTATCATTTATTCATAGTTTTTAATGTTTAGTGAGATCTCTCCTACAAATAGAGAGCTCTCATTCACACATAAAGCATCATCTACAAAATACACCCCAAGTCAAACACTAGCCTATATCTTTTCTCTATTGTAATTCTCCATATTTGAGAGTTCTTTGAACTCCTTTGATAATATAAGAGATACTACACACCGGAGGACGTAGCCTAAGTTGGGTGAACCTCGTTAAATTTTTGTGTCGTTTTATTGCATTACTTTCTCCTACAAAACATCGATATTATTGATAGCTTAATTTGTTTGTCACAAAACCTCATACATTTGATCTTGGCAATATTGGAGTTTGAAACACATTGTTCGAACTCTAATATAGCATCGTTTTCAATGTTTATCAAGTAATTTTGGGTCCTAACACATATTAAATTAACCTCACTATAAATTAGTATAAAATATCTTTATCAACCTTATCAACCAAGCAAACACACAACAAAATTCATTTTAAGGAAAAAAGTTTTTTTTTTTTTTAAAAAAAAAAGCAAATCAAGAATCTTGCAATAGAGAACTTTGGGGTTTTCAAGCTTTCAAAGGATTGAACCTAGCTATGTTATGTGAGAGTCTGACAATGGCTATTCTGAAGACTTAAAAATTAATAATTTTTCCTTTAAAACTAGTAAACACTAAACTTATCTTTTCATTTCTTCTTTCTATTTATTTTTCGAATACCTCAATATAAATTTAAAAATCAAACAATTTTAATAATGAGTTTTTTAAAAGTTCTAAAAAGCTAATATTTAGAAACTACTTCCATATATTAATACGAATTAATTAAGATCTCACATAAATATATTTTTTTCATATAAATTAATGAGAAATTATAATCAAAATTTAACTCTAAAATTTACAAATTCTATTTAAGAATAACATATGTAAATAAGAGTACTATAAAGTATGTGATATACACATTCTATTATACTTATAATTAAAATGATATTTTTTACATGTATCACAATCAGTTACAACTTGTCATATCTCTAAATAAATGTATTATTATAATAAAAAAAATGTCATTTTCAATAGAACATGAGAGGGACACAGAAAGTTGATGTTAGTCTTCTGTGTTTGAGGGTAGGGGCCGTATCACGTAAACTCGGCGGTGAATCTTCCCAATCAAAATTATGACTATTTTAATGGTGCAAATAAAAATTCAGTGGATGTCAGCATTTTTTATTTCTAATTTTAAACCTATCAATGCTCAAAATTGCACGTGAGAAAGATTCATTAATCTGCAATGCATTCTTCAACATTTTGGTCTGTACTAGACTCCTTTATCTTATCTCAGTCACACATCAAATACTCCAATGATGGCTCTTAATCAGTTCAAGTCATCGGGTCGATTTCAGATTAAATATTTTAATTTGACTTAAAATTATGTCTTGTATTCATGTTGATTTTAACATAATTATTTATCTATTTTTATGTCGATTTAAATCAAATTCGATTAGAAAGTCGAATAAATATCAAGTTGATAGAGTCTATTCTAAATATTTTTCTACCAACCAACTATAGTACTCGTCTTATAGAGTCTAGGGTCAATTGAAAGAAAAATATTTATTTTTTAATTAGTGTCATCCATTTGAATAAGCATCAAACAAAAATTCTGTGTTTTTTTTATAAAAAAATGAATGTTTTATATTGAAAAAAAATAAAATTATATGAATGAAATTAAAAGAGAGTTAAAACCTATGAATGTAATTATTAAAAAGTGTGGTAGACTATTGTCCAAAAATATAAATAATGCAAATTTGCAAAATAAATAGGACGAGATGACTACTTTTCTATTTCTATAAAATCGCACTATTTTTTATTTGTAATATTAATTTGTAGTTAAAGTATAACATAGAAGACAAATGAATGGAATAATTGTTTTATACGAAAGGATATTTTATGGATGAAACTAAAAGAGATTTTATAGCAGTGAGGCCTTTAACGAAAAAACTATTGGATGGGACGATTAAACACTCATTCTAAGATCAATTTAAGAAGGACAATCAAGCAAATCAATACAAAACTCTTAACTTAAAAATGAGTCCCCTACAACATACTAAAAAATGAGACAAATCAGACCATAAATGAGTCCCCTACAACATACTAAAAAATGAGACAAATCAGACCATATCTACTCCTTTATTTCATATCTTGATTTTGTGTAAAAGAGATTTATTAAAAATATTGTGGAGAGCTAAAACATCTAATTTTTACATACAATCTATATGTTAACGCAGTTGCAAAATTCAAAAACAACTTGACTCTAAATCAATAACGTCGGTTAAAATTTAATCAGTAGTCGATTTTTTAAGACTAACTTTAGATTTTAACGAGTTTAGTACCACGCTCATACATTCTTTATGTTCAACTATATGTTATACATGTCTCTACTCTCGTGCTAAAATTTCATGTCTCTCGACTATGTTGATAATACTCTTGATACTTAAAGTTGACAATGTTGTAAATTTCTCTTACAAATCACAATACAAGAAAAGGTCTCACAAGGTTTAAGAATCACTTTAAGCTTTCTTGCACTCTTCCAAACACTTTATCTAACCCAAAAATACCTTTTTAGACTTATAAAGATGAATGAATTATACACAGAAATTTTTAAAAAATACGCACATGTCAGTAGATTGCAGCAGACACAAGGTCTGATATGTTTACTAAAACGAGTGCACCACTTGCTCGTTCAAGCAAAGTATGTCTCAATTATTTATGTGTTGTGTCCTCATCTTACTCCAACAAGTGAAAGAATGATTTGGTTGCCTTTCTCATTAGGAGTAATGGTAATATATGCAATATTACAAACTATACTTTAGGAAACTAAATATTTACCTAATATTCTACACAATCATATTGATTATACAAAATATTCTAGTAATCAAAAGATATTATTCTAACACACCCCCGCAGTCGAATCGGGAGGTTTACAGACGCTGAGACTGGAACGAAAATCATCAAATAATACTTGAGGAAGACCTTTGGTAAAAATGTCAGCAATCTGATGACGAGTTGGAACATGAAGCACCATCACCACGTTTAACTTTTTCACGAACAAAGTGAATTTCGATCTCAATATGTTTAGTGCGCTGGTGATTAACTGGATTACCAGCCAAATAGACGGCACTAACATCGTCACAATAAACTAGAGTAGCTATAGCAATAGGATAGTGAAGCTCAAGAAGTAAATTGTGAATCCAACAAGTTTCAGAAACAGCATTAGCAACACCACGATATTCCGCGTCAGCACTAGATTTGGAAACAGTAGGTTGTCGTTTATGTGACATTTGGGAATTTAAAATAAATAAAATCATTTTGGGCTTTAAACTAATTAGAAAATTACCATGAATTAATTTTGTTAAGTAGGTAATAATAATAATAATAATAATATATATATATATATATATATATATATATATATATATATATATATATATATATATAAAGAAATTATATACCCAAACCCCCAAATCAGAAACCTAATTCCCATTTTCCTTCCCGTCGCCTTCTCCTAAACAGACATTTCCGTTTCCCATTTTCCTTTTCCTTTTCCTTTTCCTTCTTCTTCGAGTAACCCGCAAGGAACCAAGACCTCCATCACCTTCTTCCTTCTTCTGAAAATTTCGAGTGTCTACAAGCGAGATTCATCCTCTTCCTCTTGACCTAAGCTGGTCCTTCTTCTCTGTGCAGTCACGGTGCTTCCCCAACCCTAACCGGCGCTCCTCTTCTCGTTGTTTGTTGGTGTAAACAAACTAAGGTTTGAATCTCTTAATTTCGAAGTGTAGTTTTATTTTACTTTTCTTGAATAATCTGATTTTCTTCTCAAGATTCGAACCCTAGCTTTTTTTTTAATTGGAATTTCATGTAATATCTATATGCTTGTAGAATTTTATTCCATTGAAGTAGAAATTGGTAAGATAGCAATCGAATCTTTTTTTTCCCAAGCCTCTGTCCCGTTGAATTGGGGAAAATAAGTAGAATTTGGTCTTGTTGTTTAAGCATCGAAAATTCAAGAAACAAATATCAATTTTGATGAAACTGGAATTTAAGTTGAGTATATAGGTTCAATTAGTAAGTGGATTCTTGTTAGTGTTGATTAGTATTGGTTATCTGGGTTATTTGAATTCTAGTATCAAATTGAGTATGTGGGATTCTGAAATTTCAGTTTATAATCTGAACATTCTGTTTTGTACTTTTCGGAACTGTGTTGATTGTTTTTGGGTCTTGGTGTATTCATATGCTTTGTAGATCTTCAAGTCACGGTCGCGTAGCCACTTAAATCGTCTCATTTGGTTTTCGTATGAGTGAGTTATGCTTGTTTTAGTAAGAGGTGTCCTAAAACCATTACGGGATTCCTAATTGGGATCAAGAGATATGGAAACTATTTGGATGAGTTTTGTTGATTGAGATTATTAGCTGGGTATAAGATATTGAGTTATTAATTGGGAAATTATGGGAAATGTGTATTAGTTAGTTATGTGATGATGAGAATTTAAGTGTAGATTAGGATCTTGGTAGTAGATTATTTGAATGATATAGTTATGTTTAGTTCAGTGTCCCTGGATGTAATATTGACCTTTTTCAATTATGGTGATGGTTAAATGTTGATTGATTGGTTGATCTTGAAAGTATCTAGGGTTTGTGTGGAAATTATTAGCTGAATGGATAAATTAGCTGAGTCCTTCTCTTTGGATAGTTCGTTAATCTTGCTTAGTTTCTTGGTTTTGAGTCTAGATAGATATGAAAGTGTTTGAATTGGAGTAGAGCTTGCACTATCTCTGAAATGGGAAAAAATATTAGAAAAGAAGATAAAACTAAGATGCGTTCTTAGGATGAGACGCAATAAACTATATGAACCTAGTCGTAGTACCGTATGCTTTGTTGTGATGCTATATTTGTTATGCTTCAGGAGGCGACTTTATCGAAGAGCCCTTCTAGTAATCGCGGGGTAGCAGATTTGGCCTCTTGAAGCGTTCTTTTAGGTGAGTAGTAACAGTCCCTTAAAAAGGGGTCTGGCCAGGCTACCATTTGTAAAATGTTTATTTAAAGTTTGTGAAATTTATATGAATGTGATAAATGTTTATGAATGATTATGCTGATATTGATATGGTCAATGGATCGGGCTTGCGAGCAGGTCATTGACGGAGTTGAGGAACATGGTTCCCTACTCCCTGTTTTTGAAGCGAATTGTCATTGAGATATTGACTAGCTTCACCCGAGAGTGACATAGCCTTAGAGCTATGGATGTTCCTCTCAACTAGACTCCCTATGCGCACATAGATCTAGGAAACTGATGTTGCTTTTAAACCAGGGTTTTGAATTGATGTGTTTAATTGTTTTAGATTGTTGCTTCTCACTCAGTTTAATCTGATTCCTTGTTGTTTCCATCTTTTAGCTAATTACAGATCGGATCCGGTCGGAAATAATCGGGTTAGCAATGTTGATGAGAGTGCTAAGGATGTCCTTTTGAGCTGAGGTCGTGGAAGCTTATAGTTTGTATTAGGAATTTGTTTAATGTATATTAGTTCTGATTAGTTCTGATTATAATGGACTCGTAGTGAGTTGTATGGTTACTTCATGTTTAGATTAGATATTTTGTTTGAGATTTAGCTGTGTTGGTTTCGTTATAGAGCTGGTGATTCCTTTGCCCAGGTTTTGGGATATGATTTAAGTTTCTTGGGAAATAATCCCCGTGACGACCCTATTTACCCAGTCAACGGTAAGTCGGGTGGTTATAGTTTAGCGAACCAAGAAATTAAATTATCACCCAGAAATACACAATAACCAGAAGTAAAGCGGCGAGTGTCAGGACAGCCACCCCAATCATCAGTATAGGACAAAAGAGTTGAAAGATTAGAACGATACAACTGCAGACCATAGTGAATAGTACCTTTGACATAGCGAAGAATGCGGTGAATAGCAGCCATATGTTCAATTCTAGGATCATGCATATCAAGGCAACCCTGCTGAACAGCATATGAAATATCTAGGCGGGTGAAAGTAAGATACTGCAAAGCACCAGCCAGACTACGATACAATGTAGGATCATCACAAGAAGAACCAGCATTAGCACAAAGTTTGCCGGAGGTAGCAACAGGAGTAGCAACAGGTTTACATTGAGACATGCCAGCCTTTTCAAGAATTTCAGAGGCATACCGCTGTTGAGAGAAAAAGAGGCCCGTAGATGTACGATTAACAGCAATACCCAAAAAATAATTAAGAGGACCCAAATCCTTCATGGCTAACTCAGAGCTAAGTTTGGACATAAGAGACTCACGAAGTAAATTAGAAAAAGTCATAAGAATAATATCATCCACATACAACAGCAGATAAGCAATATCAGAACCATGACAGTAAACAAAAAGAGAATTATCAAAAATGCTGTTAGAAAAACCAATAGCAGTTGCAAAAGTGCAAAACCGGTGGTACCAAGCACAAGGAGCCTGTTTGAGACCATAAAGTGACTTACGAAGAAGACAAACATGATCAGGACTAGTAGAATCACGAAAACCCAGAGGCTGATGCATGTAAACAGTCTCAGTCAAGTGACCATGAAGAAAAGCATTTTTAACATCTAGCTGATGAATAGACTAAGACCTAGAAAGGGCAATACTTAAAACAATGCGAATAGAAGCGGTTTCACAACCGAAGTAAAAGTTTCATCACAGTCAATGCCTTCCCTTTGAGATTTACCATGACCAACAAGACGCGCTTTATAGCGCTCAAAAGAACCATCGGACTTGGTCTTGACACGAAACACCCACAAAGACCGAATGATATTAGCATTAGGAGGACGAGGTACCAGATCCCAAGTGTGATTCTCAATTAAGGCATCAAATTTCTCTTGCATGGCTAACTTCCAGTTCGGGTCACAAAGAGCATGAAGGGGAGATTTGGGTAATGATGAAAAAGAAGCAGATAAAGCTTGGGAGTGGTATTTGGGATTGGGTTTGAAAATACCATGTTTACTACGCGTAACCATGCTGGGTGGTGAGGATGGAGAGTTGGGAGTGAAAGAGGAAGAGGAAGAATGAGGGTGGGTTTGGACTGGGCTGCGTAAGGCAAGCCCAGTAGAGGTGGGTGGGTGAAAAGGGGAAGAGGAGGAGAAAGAATGAGTGGGCTGGAGAGTAGCTGGCCGGAAGCAACTAGAGGCCCAATAGAGGAAATAGGCAGGCGGAGGGATGGGTGCCGTTGGGCTCAGCTGGGTAGGGGAGGCTGTTGGGCTTAGTGCTGCTGATGGACTTAAGGAAGGAGCAGGCCCAGTTGGTTGCTGGCGCTAGGTAGGGGAAGAGGGGACTGATAGGCTGGGCGTAGGAGCAGGCCTAGTAGAAGAGGAATTTGTTTGGGTTGTTTTGAGCAAACGAAGGGAAATATTATCATCTAAGAATTGGTAGTTTTGGGGAGACGGTGAAGAGGATTGAGAAAAAGGAAAGGTGGCCTCATCAAAGAGAACATGTCGAGATATAATGATTTTACGGGATGAGAGATCATAGCACTTGTAACATCTATGAGAAGACGGGTATCCTAAAAAGATACATGGAGCGGAACGTGGGTAGAGTTTGTGGTTAGTAGTAGAGGGAAAGAGAGGAAAACATAAACACCCAAAAACCCGTAAATGAGTATATATAGGAGACTTACGATAAAGAAAGTGGGTGGGAGTGAGATTGCCAAGAAGTTTAGAAGGGAGAATATTAAGGAGATAAGTAGCTGTGTTTAAGGCGTGAGGCCAAAAAGACAGAGGAAGGGAAGCATGACACAAAAGAGTACGAATTATGTTATTGATGGAGCGGATTTTGCGTTCGGATTTGCCATTTTGAGAAGATGTGTAAGGACAAGAAAAAGAAGAGTAATACCCCGACTAGTACAAAATTGATGAAACATATTATTGTCAAATTCACCCCGTTATTACATTGGAAAGATTTTATATTAAGCTCAAATTGGGTAGTAACAAAAGTATTGAAATTCACAAACACATCATAAACTTGAGATTTGCAAAATAAAGGAAAAGTCCACAAAAAATTAGTATAATTATCAAGAAAAAGAACATAATATTTATATCCCGATGGACTAGAAATATGAGATGTCTACAAATCACTATGAACAATATCAAAAGGTTTAGAAGTCATAGACATAGAATTAACAAAAGGTAATTGAATGTGTTTCCCTAAAGGACAAGAATGACAAACAAAATGAGGATCTTTATTACATTGAATTAAACGAGAATACAAGGAATTTAAAACCGTATTGCTCGGATGTCCTAAACAGGAATGCCAAATACTAGAAGAAAAAACGGAAAAAGCCAATGATGTGGAGGACGGAGGAGAAGCTCCATGTGTAGATGGGAAAGGATAAAGATCACCCGTGCTATTAGATCTCAGAACGATACTCCCCGTGGCCAAATCCTTCACAGAAAAGCCAAAAGGATCAAATTCAACGGAAATCATATTATCATGAGTGAATTTACGAACAGAAATAAGGTTTTTAATAAGTTTAGGTGCATATAAGACATTTTTTAGGGTAAGGGATTTTTGGGAGGAAGGAAAAGAAATATGCCCATGACCAAGAATTGGAATTAAATTACCATTACCGACAACAATAGCATCATTGAATTGATGCTTTAAAGGAAAATAAGGAAGTAAAGTACCTTGAGATCGAGTCATGTGGGATGTGGCACTGGTATCCATATAAAATTGCTCATCCGGAGTAGACAAAGAGAGAGTGTTCATGGCATGATCAATGTCCGTAGGAATATAATTCATAGAAGCACTAGTCCCGGTATGATAACTTTGTGCCGGTCGCAGACCAAGAAGACCAGCAGAAGGTGCATTGCTTGGAGAAGAAGGAGCCCAAGGTGTAGTGGGAAAGGGAGCAGCAGGCTGGGCCCAATTCTATCTGGCCCAGTAAGGCCAACCAGAAGAAGAATAAGAGGGAAAGGAGGGTAGACCAGAAGGGGTTCTGTTGGGCCGAGAATGAAAAGGAAAAATAAGCCTGGAATGTTGCTGCTAGTGGCCAGCAAGACTGGCGGAGCCAGGGTGGCTTCCCCAGTGGGTCCGGCCACCACGACAAGAGTGACGGTGGCCACCACAGTGGTGGGGAGGGCTGCGGTTGTTAAAATGAGCGGAATTTTCGGGAAAAGAAGCTTTGTTTGTGGTAATAAGGGCCGAATCTTGAGCGGGAGAATTGTGTTTATGGTTGGAGCGCTCTTCCAATTCTAACATAGAATGAAGAGTATCAAAAGAGGGAATGGGATTCATATGTTGAATCAAAGACCGAAAATTTTTGTATTCCGAAGTCAAGCCATGAAGAACTTGGAGAGCCAATCGATTATCGATGATGGAATTGTCAAGATTAGTAAGAGAAGTCGCAATAGTTTCAAGTTCATTGCAATAAGATTTCACATTGGGAAAATTGGATAGAGAAATGTCATTAAATTGAGACTCAAGATGAAGAATACGAGATGTCTTATTATTTTGAAAATTGTTCTCAAGACGATTCCAAGCATCAAGGGCACAATCATCGGGACGAACAATAGATTGAAGGAGGGATGGACTAATAGAGCCATAAATCCATGTGCGAACAATGTCATCAAGATGTTGCCATTCGGAATCTTTAGAAACTAAAGCTTTAGAGGAGTCATCGGGAAGAATGTGAGAATCCACAAGGTGAGCTCTACAATGAAGCTTGAATAAAGTGACCCAAGTATGAAAATTGGAACCATCTTCATGAAGTTGGATAGGCACGCATGTTTTAATGTTAGTAACCAAAGTAGCGGGATGCATTTTTGTGGGAGAGGCCATGGAGAGGGCAACAAGTAGAGGTGGCGGAAGAATGTGGTGGCGGAAATGGTGGTATGGGTGGCACACTTGGGGAGCAAGGAAGAGATAAGAGGTAAGAAAAGAGGGAAGCAAGAAACCTAGGCAAATGATATCATGAAAGAATGATTTGGTTGTCTTTCTCATTAGGAGTAATGGTAATATATACAATATTACAAACTATACTTTAGGAAACTAAATATTTACCTAATATTCTACACAATCATATTGATTATACAAAATGTTCTAGTAATCAAAAGATATTATTCTAACAATAAGAAGCTCTAATACCGATTTTTGCAACCCACCTTTGCTACGATCTTCTTTGTCATGAGAGCTCTCTTGCTTCCTCAACTATGCCTTCATCAGTGGAAATTAGAACTTTCACTACCAAGTGCTCAAAAGTTTCATCCTTATTAAATGATTTGATTCTTTAATCAACGATTAATAATTCAATTTTATCACTAACAGCTTTTAACAACTTTATTACTTTTAAACAAGTAAGCACTTATTTAATTGAGCAATTTGAAGCCTCTTTAATAAAGTTTTGACTTATAATTTTATGTATTACTCACTTTTGTTTCATTTTAAATGTTCTATTTGCTTTTGGCATGTTTATTAATGCTTAGTTTTTATAATTTTTAATTTAATCTTGTTTAAGTATTACTCGCTTTGTTTCATTTTAAATGTTCTATTTTTAATAACGATAAATGTGTATAATTAAAAATTATAAAAATTAGGTATTAATAAATTTTATGTTGAGACAAATCAAATTAAACAAGATTTTATTTGAGTATGTTTTAATGTATGGATTAAGAATAAAACACAAATTAAGAGTGATTGATTAATAGTAATCTAAAAGCAAATGAGACATTTGAAAAGAAATGGAGAGAGTATGTGATTTATTTTGCTTGTAATAAAGCCTAAGAGTTACTCGTGATCGCTAGTTAAATGAAGGATAATTAGATGTATTTTGCTCCTAAACTCTACATAAAAGGACAAATAATAATTTAAGAATAAATTAAATTTTAATTGATTATAATAAACATTATTGTGTTTTACTGTTTTGCATCTAACTAAAATATATCTTCCTTCGTTTGAAAGGGTATATCTACGGTTAAAACTAAATCAAGTGTTCAAAACAAATATGATGACTTGATAAATATCCGATCTTATAATCGAACCCAATTTAATCCAACTTAAAATGAATTTAAAATTATGTAAAAATTAATATGATACAAGATTTGATTTTAAACCGACACAAAAACCCAATAACTTGAATGCTTAACTAGATGATCAGTGATGAAATATTACATTTTTAGGTTAAATTTCATTTTCATCAACACTGTATATCATTTATTTTCTCTGAAATATACTCTCTACCAGCTCAAACCAAACGTGACATTGTCTTTAGGCCTTTAATAAGTTTGCATACCAAATAGTGATTTGACACTAAGTTCCCGTATCAAGTTTCTTTATAGTACCATTTCGACTTGACATTAATTAAAAAAATGGTTAATAAAAAAATATTATTTATTTTTCTAAAAGTGTGAGAGTTAATAAAATTTAGAGTAAAAATAAATAGGGGTAAATAGGACGATTTATTAATTACTTTTTAATATAGCCACGTACCGATTATTGTAAAATATAATGAATGAAAAAAGACAAGCATACAAGTATTGTAAAACGTAAAAAAGTAGAATTATACTTGTTGTAAGAGTTTTAATTTGATATACTAGCTAGTTTCATTAACTATTCTCTTTTAATTAACACCACTTTTATTTTAGTCCGTCACACAAAGTTTTATATTATGTCCTATCTTTAGCAATAATAATGGCTCTCTTTTATTTAATTCTCATGTACATACTTATTGTCTCTACATTTGAACAAATTATTTATATGATTCACTGCTTTTTTTGTTTTATTCAATTTGCATCTTTTGTTCCTATAAAAGGAAATACTAAAAAAGAAGATACATCACAAATCACAATATCCAATTATTACCCCTTTTTGAATACTTATATGTTCTGATAGAATTGCATCAAAGAGAAAAATGTGAATTTATAAGAAAATGTTAATAAATAAAGTAAGAGAATAAATTATATGGATGAAATTAAAAGAGAGTTAAAATGTATAGATGAGATTAAAAGAAAGTGGTGAACAATTTTCCTAAAATATAAATAATACAAATTAAATGGAACGAATCAAAATGAAAAATATTTCAAATTTATGATCGGAGGGAGAGTATATTTATGTGTCAAAATTTTGACATGATATGTAACTTTCTGGAAATTTATGGGGAGAAAACGTATCAATATTTGAAACCCAGATAGGTACACATAAGGGTAAGGCTGTATGTTTACAATCACATACTCTATCTGGAAGATCACACCACAAACTATTGGATTGCAAGCATTTTAATTTAACAATAATTCTTATTACCATGCATTACAATTTTCAACTATATACATAAAAAACAAAAGCTTTAAAAAAAACATAGGAGTATTACTACAATCTATAGATACAATCACCATGTAGTAGAGCTAGTAAAATATAATCTAATTGGATCTGTAGACTTCAAACAAGTCTTAGCTCAGGAGGAAGAGTCGACCAAAGAAAAGATAGGAGAGTTGATTAACTTAAAAAAGAGAAATTGATGTAAGAACGGGTGAAAGGGTAGATACGAAAAAGAATAAATAAAAGAAAAGCCTTGCAAGGCCAAGAAAAAAATAAGACAAAAATAGACTAAAAATCTACATTTTAAAGTGCAGAACAAAAGGAAAATAAAAAAATAAAAAAATAAAAATTATGGAAAATGTTAGCTCAGAAAAGATAGCACCGCAAGGATCTTAATTAATCTTCATGAATTTGAAGATGTTGATTTTGAGAGAAAACACAAGCCTTTTTCTCTTGTTTATGGCAATACTTAGGAGACAAGTAGCAAGGATAAGGCATAGAGTTGAACATGGTATGAGTTTTGAGGAGGAAGTGTTAGTGTTGAAAGAGAAATGAAAATGTGGAGGAAGTTGTATCATAGTTAATAATGTAGTGAAGTGATAGAAAGGAACAAGAAGTTGATGTAATACTGAAGAGATAGATGGAATATTTATAGGAAAAAAGAATGAATGGAAAGGAAATAAATGAGGAAGTGTAAACTCAAGGTTGCTGTCATTACAAATAGAATTAGGTGTAAAGATGTTTAGCTACTGACTCTACTGGCTGTAGAGTGTAGAGGACCAAGTCCTTCTAAACTTATACCATTTAATTTTCAAACGGTTCAATACACTAGTTTAATCTTTAATACTTTTATATAGGACTATTTAATTATGTATAGTAAAAATATATAAAAATTTAGCATTAATAATCTTTACATTGATACGAATTAAACAAGATCCCACCAAATTATGATTTAACTTATAAATAAAAACTAATCACAAATTAAGGGTGATGAATGGATAGTTCATTATTTTGTAATGTTGCCAATAATAGGAATGGAGGAAGTAGAAGCAATTCACTTCTTTTCTTACATTATACAATTGCATTTGATTGTTTATACAATTAATTATGTTATTTGATTATATACTATGCACTTTTAAAAATTATAAAACGTTAATATTATAAAAGTATGTAATTAGACGATTCAAATAAAATCTCAGTTGCTTATATTTTTTCTTATACATTAGCTGCAATATATAAAATAAGCTTAAACGATCAATAGTGTCAATAACCATAATGTAACAAGTATTTCAGAACGGAGGAAGTTCTCTCTATCTCCTACATAATTAACACCTCATTATGTTTTTGTCAATTAGAGAAAATTTGTTTCATTTTTATTTTCGATTATGATTTTATTTTGTTAGCTTTAATCCGTATAATTATCTTATATTTTTATCTTATTAAAATATTTCTTTCATTTTTTCATAAAATAATTACTAACTTTTTGATGTTTGCTCCAAGTATAATTGTCGTGTAAATCTAAAAAAGGGGAAAAAAGGTATACTTTACACGGAAGTGTAGTGAAATGAAAGTCTTTAGATCTTACCAAAGTGATAAAAGAAGAAAATGCAAAGAGAAAATATCACAATCGATGAAGCAATGAAAAACACAAGCAAGAAAATAGATTAAATATATTTTAATGGGGTTTTAGGCACCTACTCCTCAAAAAGGCGATAATAAATCCCTGCACCAAATTGCTGGTAAAAATAACTTTTAAAATTATATAGCCTGTTAAATAAATATAATAATTTTTACTCTTACAATAAACTATTAATTGTATCTATTGTATTTAGTGCAATTCATCGACATTCAATTTAGTTGAATTTAATTCCATTAAAAAATATTAAAATTTCAAAATTTCATCTTTACCCTTTCCAATAATAAAAATTCGATCTTTTGATTAATATATATAAGTGAAATCGACAAGTATTAACATTTGGGACCCTATAAATATTAGGGAAATTTGCGAAGAAACACCTTTTAAAACCCCCTTTTTTTGTAAAGAAACACCTTTTATAATTTTTTTTTTGTAAAAAAACACCTTTTAAGAGACTTTTTTTAAAAAAAAAACACCTTAAATCAGTTTTCGGTGACTTTTGTCAACTTTCCAGCGTTGACTATGTCATTTGAGCT
>NC_080055.1:22192797-22347797 GCF_026212465.1 Amaranthus tricolor
TATGATATCTTATGTAGTTGACTTAAATTCTTTTGGATTACAATGGGAGAATAAGCTTACTTCACAGATTTATAGTATATTTCTTGATTAGAATATATAAGTATAAATATTTAGGTATTTAGGTTTATAATATGTTTCTTAATTACAATATTACTTACGTACAATACTTATTTGGTTATTAGAAAAGGGCAATTTGTATTTTTCTCAATTTAGCACTTTTAGATATGTATATAAAAATAACTTTTTTTTGTTAAAGACAATTTTTTTAATTTTAATTTTCCTACCAATTGAGATAAATATTGAGTTTTGGTAAAATTATATTTTTAGACCAAAAATGAGTATTATAGTATTTTATTTTGAGACATGATAATTTTTTAAATGTACGTATTGTTACTTTTGAGATATTAGGAGTATTATTGAGAAAGTTGTACTTTTGAGCAGAATAACACTTTTATTAGTACTTTTTTGCCAAGAGTTAGTAATACAATTGACTTGTGTTGACTATGTCAAATTTAGAGTGACTTTATTCCCAAACTCAGGTATTACTTATAACATTAGTTTTGGTATTTACATAAAATTTTAAATTTATTAGTTGAAAATTTTGCATTCTGAAAAATAAATTTATTTCATAAAGTATATTCGTGTTAAGTGTTTTGATGATGGTTATGAGTGTAAGGCCTATTTTGGCATCTCATGAACGTTTGTGATAATGATTTTATATCTAAAAGTTTTAATTATTTTAAATTTGTCTTTCACACGTTTACTGGTTTTAAGTTGGATTTATATATTTATATAATTAATGAAAACAGTTTAAGTTTCTTTGTAATTAGAGATGATATTCTATGTGTTTTATGAGTAGGAAGGACAACTAGTTATTTCCCATTGATTGTGGATTTATATTTTGATACAGATGGTGAACGATAGCATGATTACTACCGTGCGGGCTAGAAGTGTAAGAGTGGACACTAGGACCTTTTCTGCCATATGATTTCTTGTTTTTAGACTTTAAGACTTTGGTTTTGTTTTCCTTTAAAGGAGTTTTGTTCTGCCTTGATGTAATTAGGCTTAGCTCCTCTAAGTTTTTTTTTTTTTTTTTTTTTTTTTTTTTTTTTTTTTTACTTTTAGATTTATAAGTTTATATCGTTGTCTTTATTTATTTAAGAGTAAGTGGCAACTGTCTTAAAGGTTATTTCCGCAAACCTTTTTTTGTTACATTGACCCTAATTTGAAGAATAGAATTATAGTTGATCTATTAATTGTGTGAAATTTGGGTCTATGATTAAACCCATGCTTAATGAACCTTAGTTTAAACATCTTTATTTATCTTTTCAATAAAACGAAAGTTTGAGATTAGCATTAATTTAGGATTGAGGTTTATTTAAGCTAAATTCCTATTAGTTTAACCATATTAGTTTAACCAATAAAACGGAAGTTTGAGGATTAATATTAGCAAGGTTTTAAACCGATATTGATCAATAGAGCGGAAGCTTGAGATTAATTTGATGACGTTTAATCATGCCAAAGACTCAATTTCATACAATTATGAGAGTAATTGACTTCCATGTCAGAATTAGGCGATTCCCGACATCCTAGATTTACTTTATAAACATTATATTCATATCAACTGTCGTCTTTGCTTTAGTTACTAGTTTCATTTACATCATTTTAATTATTGCTCATAGTAGTATTAGATTTTCAACCCATTTATATTTGTTTGTCCGTATCTCGTGGTTATAAACAAAACGAATCTATTAACTCGCTTCCCTAAGTTCAACCCGTATTGCTAGACGTACACCGTGCGCTTGTGGTTAATTAAAATTTGCCCATCAGTCTTATTTATTCATAGCTTTTAATATGAAAGCTCATTAATGTAATTAGCCACTATAAATAGGAGGATCATATGCTCGTTGTAATCATTCACAAAATAGCCCTTTAGCCTATAAACACAAAGCCTTAATCTTCTCTTATTCTTTAAAGTAATTCTCCATTGTAAGAGTTCATGGAACTCCATTGTTATACTATAATCAGGAAATTACAAACCTTCGTGGACGTAACCTATATTGGTTGAACCTCGTAAATCTTTGTGTTCTTTTATTTGCATTTTTTATTTCCAGCAAAATAATGTTTTTCATTGAAAGCGTAATTTGTTCATCAAGTTACTTCTTACCTTCGATCTTAGTGATATCAAACTTTGAGTATTATTTCTTAGACTCTAATCTAGCTCATATTTCGATTGGTAATATAGCCAAGTTGTTGTTACAGTGTATTAGAATTTAATTGGTATTGACTTATATATATCGGGGGCTAATATCGTTGCGAGTGTATTTATAAGGGACTTTTGATTCTCTTCTTTAGACACCTACTTTTGCCTCACTCGACATAATTTATTCCAATAATATGTTATTTAGAATTTTTTATGTCTATGAAGGTAGAAATTAAGTTTCAGTTACCAAGTGAAGTCCATCTACGTCATATCAGCGCATAATAACATTTTATGTGTACGTCCGATCATTTGAGCTTTCACTTAGCTTGAAATTTTAACTTTTAAGTTTCACCTAGCTAAGTATAGAAGTCATCCGAGTCTTCGCCTAATTGAATTTTACTGATTTAAATTGATTTTTTAAAAATTTAATTGGTAGTTACAAACTATAATTGAATTTTACTGATTAGACTGTTTTGAATGATTACAATTCATTTATACTGATAATAACTAACTTTTACTTATTGCAACTGATTTTTAATGATTAAAATCGATTTTTATTAATTAAAACATATTTTAACTGATTACTTATTTCTAAAACTGAAAAGATAAATAATCTGTAAAAACATGATTTAATCGGTAAAAGTTAATTTTAATCAGTAAAATTAGTTATAATCAATAAAAATTAGTAAAAAATTAGTTTTAAAAGGTGAAAATTATTTTAAGAAGTAAAATTAACTTTTTGATTTTTTTTTTAGTTTTCAATTAGATGAAAACTAGACAACTTCTATTCTTGGCCAAAAGAAGTCATCATTAAAAATGAAAAGAATGACAACGTCAAACGAACCTAATCCAATTCCAACTAACTAAGGATTTTGGAGGGACGATGACCATGGCGACCTTTCCTCTCTCAACCTCATCTTCATCTCTTATTAATTCCTACACTTCATCACCATTTTCATCTGTCGTTTCTCCCTCTCATTTCTTTCCTCCGTTTTCCTCTCATTCTCGACGCTTTTCCAGACTCTTCGTTTCGTCGACAGGTATCTCCGACGTTCCTCAACAACGTTTCATCGTCGACAAATCTTCGCTTGTTTTATATGAAGCGGTTTCCGAGAACGAGCTTTGGGCTGCTGCTAATCTTCGAATTCGAACCTTTAATGAATTTAAGGAGGACTCTTTTGGAGTCGAGGTTAGTAATTAGCCATTTATTTTTCTAATTTTGTCAGCAGTTTTGTAGTCTAGAAACTTGAATGTTGCAAAACCTAAAAAATTTTAATCTATACTGCTGTTTTTGCACCATATTTTATTCGAATTTGGCTTATTTTATTTTATCTATTCGATAATCATGTTAAAACGGCCAGGGAAAATTTGTTAATCATTTGAGAATCCAAACGGAAATGACTCTTAACATTGCATATTTTCGGAGTTTTAGGAGCTTGATGCTTGCAGTATTACTGTAGTTTTGCTTGGTTATTAGTTTATGCCTTGACAACTGCTTAATTCATCTTTGGGCTTTATCATTAGTGCTTGATTTTTTATGTTAGGAGATTCAATGAATGTATATTCTTTTGTGGAAATCTTGCGTATTTACCGGGATGCATGAAGGCCGATATTTAATGTGAATATATTTTGGGGCAGAATTATAAAACTTATTCATGTTAGACAAAATTGGGTATGGGTATTGGCTTATGTTACAAATATGGTTTGAGTCAACTATTGTTTGGCTCATATGCTTGGAGTTTTGTCCATTGATTTGGAAATCATTTATAACCATGTTGTATGGAGAAGAGAATTGCTTTTGGATCAAGCCATTGATGTAATTCGTGGGCATGTGTTCCATGGTTAAAGCTATTGCGTATGACTTGGTGGTGTATGTTGAAGCATTGAGATTGTAAAGCATATAGAAGAGTATCCAACTGTCGAAGGCCTTCGTGTTAGTGTTCAAGCATGGCTTGTTGTGTAGAGCTTTGGCTTGATGTGGACGTGGTCCAAAAACACCTTGATATCTACTCGTTAAGTACTTCAATAAGCCTGAAGTACCACTATTACTTGAACGAGCAAATTAGCAAGGCGTCACTCATAAATTCTCCTTAGGGGGTGCTTGAATTGAGCTTACTCAACCAAGGACCTTGCTTTGTTGTTCAAATTCTGTCAACATTTTATTAGTGGCCTTTGCTACCTTCTAAACTTGAGCTTTATTTTAGCTACCTTGACTGTAAATATTATCTCTCTCTTATCTCCCACACTCCAAATTAATGTCGTTTGCACACAAGTACTATTTATTTTAGTTGGGCCAATGGTCTTTTTGTAGTCTTTATTATTCATCTGAGCAAAATTTTTGGCATTGGATTCTCTTTTGTAATTTCTAATTACAAATTTTCAAGGTTGCAACATAGTGCAAAAATAAGGTCACATTGCATCGCATCAATGCATTATTATAGTTTTCATAAACATGGAATTGATTTTTCCCGCATTGTAAAGGTTTAAAAAATTGAATTTTTGGATGTTTCGAGGGATATCACATGCTTTTTAATATTTAACGTTTTAAACTTTTATATCTCGTTTTTTTAGTATTTAGCGTTTTATGATAACCGCATTACTCTCGTTATCAAATCACCTTAATGCATTTGACACTAGTGTTGGCAATAGTTGCATGCTATAACGTAGGTTTGCAAGTGTTTTTCTTAGGCTAAAATTTGATAAGGCTTATGATAGAGTGTACTGCAACGGCTTATATGGTGTTGTGGAAAACTAAGTTATCTTTGTTTTTAGAAGGGTAGTTGTTATACTTGTTTGCTTTTTTCTTGGTGAATCTTCTGTTTTGAGATGTATGATTATGTGTGACAATGTGACTTTCTTTCCATGTGCAATATGTTGGATGCTTTTTTGACTGTAGGTTTTTCGGTGATAGATGAAGCTTTTACACCTCTCTTAAACTTGATGAATGACATTTTACCATTTCCCAATTGAAAAATTAGAAAGTAAGAATTGCATTGTTTTTTTTTTTTTTTTAAAGGATTAAGAGATTAAATTGCGAACGTTGAGGCTTTGCTTTCATTTAATAGAATTACAATTTGGGAACTAGTAAAAAACAATCAGTTATAACTAGTTGGCATTATCCTTAGAGGAGGGCAACTTGGGATTCAAAGTAAATGATTTTGAAGTGTTTTCTAAGTCTTCAGTCTTTGCATCCCCCCTCCTCCCCTTTGAAATTATAGTTTTAGTTCTAGTTAATTTTCTTAATATTGGTCAAATCTATAAAGTTGATTAAGGGGTTTTCAAGTTCTTTTTGACAAAATTATTGTCTTGCTTCCTTAAAGGATTCATTTTGCAAGTTAAGATTGGTTTATTTTCAATTCAACAATATCTAAGTGATTTTGCTAAGCTTCACAATTTTATGTGTGAGGCTTCAAACCAAACTCTTTGATTAGTCAAACTTCTTTTCAAAACAAAATGTTATGACATAATAAGATAAGGTGTAAAGATGTCTTCATGTTTGTTTAATTGGGAGTATTAGCCCACTATCATAGGACAAACAGGAGAGCTCAGACCGAAAGTGGCTCATGAAAATCTTATCCCGATCGGAAATAATGGAAGATGGAAACCCGTGTAAGCGAACTACTTCACGAATGAAAACAACAGCTACGGAAATGGCATTAAAGGGATGTTTCAGCCCAATAAAGTGAGCAAACTTCGTTAAGCGATCGACTACCACCAACACAGTATCATATCCTCCGGACTTTGGTAAGGCCTCCACAAAATCCAACGTGATATCTTCCCAAACCTGAGTGGGGATTGGTAGGTGTTGGAGAAGGCCTACGGGCTGTTGATGGGACGCCTTTTGTTGTTGCAAACAGTGCATTTTCGGACGAATTGAGTTACCGTTCTCCTCATCCCCTCCCAAAACCAGTCTTCGGCTAATCGGAGATAGGTTTTATATTCGTTGTTGTGGCCTTCTATCACCGTGGTATGATATTGTAGCAGTAATTTCTCCACCAATGGGGATGTAGCAGGGATAGCTACTTTTCCTTTGTACAATAAACACCCATGATGTAATGTGAAGCCAACCACCCCTTTTCCAGTGTCATGTAAGGCAGCGCATATCCTTCCTAACTTCGGCTCGTAGTGACTCCCAATCAACCCAGCAAGTTGATACTATGGCGTTAAAGTGTGCTTGGTAAATGTGTGGGTGGTGTGACAAGGCGTCGGCAACTTTGTCGGTAATCCCAGGTCAATCCCAGGTCTAAACTGCACCTTGAAGTCGTACCCAAGTAACTTACTGACCCATTTTTGGTACTCGGCTCCAATTTCCCGCTGTTCCACAATAAATCGTAAACTTCGCTGATCAGTTCAAACCACAAAATGTCGCCCAATCAAGCAATGTCTCCATTTTTGTACTGCCAAGACAATGGCCATTAATTCCTTCTCGTAGATGGACTTGGCTTCCCCCGGCAGACCTAATGCCTTGCTAAAATAAGCGATGGGATGCTTATTTTGTGAGAGGACAACTCCCAATCCTTTCCTCGAAGCATGCGCTTCCACCACAGAAGGTATAGAAAAATTTGGAATAGCAAAAACCGGGGCAGTGAGAATTATCGATTTTAATTTCTCAAAAGCTGCTGTGGCCATGTCATTCCATCGAAAATTGTCTTTTTTGAGCTGGTCCGTTAAAGGAGTTGCCAATTGAGCATAGCGATGAATGAATCGGCGATAGTATCCTTTTAGCCCCAAAAAACCCCGAAGCTCCTTCAAAGTCTTTGGTGTCGGCTATTCTTGAATTGCTTGAACCTTCTCTGGGTCCATGGCTACACCGGCTCCAAAAACAATATGGCCTAAGTATGCTACTTGAGTTTGCCCAATCGCGCATTTCTCGGCGTTGGCGTACAACTGATGCTGTTCTAGCAACCCCAAAACTTCCGACAAATGTTGGGCATGTTCTTCCAAAGATGAGCTGTATATCAGGATATCATCAAAGAAAACTAACACGAACCGACGGAGAAACGGTTTAAAAATCTTTTTCATCAAAGATTGAAAGGTTGCGGGGGCATTGGTAAGCCCGAAGGGCATGACAAGAAACTTCTAATGGGCGTCGTGAGTCCGAAATGCGGTTTCATGTACATCCTCCTCCTTCATCCGAATTTGATGATACCCGAATTTCAAATCCAATTTCGAAAACACCCTTGCACCACATAGTTCATCTACTAACTCCTCAATGATTGGAATTGGAAATTTGTCTGCTACTGTCTCCTTGTTCAAAGCTCTATAATCAATACAAAATCGCCATGAAACATCTTTCTTTTTCACTAGCAAAACGGGACTGGAGAAAGGACTTCTCGAGGGCTGTATTATGCCAGTATGCAACATATCCGCCACTAGTCTCTCAATTTCTGCTTTCTGGATGTGCGGGTATAGGTAAGGTCGTACACTAACTGGGTTTGACCCACTTTTTAGTGTAATTTGATGCTGTTTAGAACGCAAGGGAGGTAGCCTAGATGGAATTTTAAACACTCCAGCAAATTGCTGTGTAACTAGTTGCAATGGCTATGGAATAATCATCAGCATGTCCACTGCTCCGGTTACTTCATTTTCCTCTTCTGTCAAGCTAGTCAACTCTGTTAACACCCCTCCTCCTGTTTTTCTAATTACTTTCATCATGGATTTTAGTGTGACCTTGGATCGTTCTAAGGATGGATCACCTAGAAATAGTACCTAACTTTGCCAACCATTCGATGCCCAGAATTACATCTGCATGTCCAAGCTCGAGTGGTAAGAAATTTCCATTGATACAAATGGCCCCTAAATCCAATTCTGCTTCTCTACATCGTCCTTTCCCATTGCGAGTTTCCCCCGTTTCCCGCATCACTCCAAACTCTTCGGTGGGCTCTACCCGAATACCGAACTGTCGAACAATTTCTGGCGATATGAAATTATGGGTAGCTCCAGGATCTATCATCACCACTACCTTACTTCCCTTAATTTTCTCCTCGAGTTTCATAGTTCTTGGGTTATCAATAACCACCACCGAAAGTGAAATACCCACTGTCCCTAAATCTTTGTCGTCTCCCTGTTCATCTTCCTCCTCAATTTCTCCGTCCTCCTCTTCGCCATCTCCCATAATGAGAACACTCAATTCTTTCATTTCGCACATGTGCCCCACTCGCCACTTCTCATCACATCTTTAACAAAGGTCCTTCGACTTCCGATCTTGGAATTCCTGGTTAGTTAGGCGGCGGGTGTTGTCATGGGTTGGGTTGCGGTTGGAATTTGGTTGGTATGTGTTTGGGTTTGTGTTTCGCGGGTTGTTTGGAGTCTGATGGGGATGGTAAGACGGGTTTGGGATAATTTTTGTTGGTCATTGGGTGAGGGTTGTGTCTGGGGTAGGTATTAATTTTCTAAGGGTTATTAGGTAAATTTCGGCCAGGCCCATTTGAATTTTATAATAACCCTAAGGCACACAATTTCTCCTCAATCTTCACGGCCTAATCTAAGGCCTCATCCATATTTGTTGGGTCCATAAGCCTCAATTCAATTTGTATTTTCCATTCCAAACTCTTAATGAAATTTGCCAACAAACATGATTCAGTTACCTCAATTCAGTTTGTATTTTCCATTCCAAACTCTTCGATTGATTGATTGAGAGTTAGTGTGTACCATTAGCTAAATTGGAACATTTCTTGTAATTTGTCATTCTAGGGCATTCTACATTGTAAAGCAAGCAATAGTTGGAATGATATCTCCATTAAGTAATTGGCTCTCAAATATTTATATTGTTTGGTTCGGATTATAAAAGACTATAGTGAAATGACTCGTTAAATCTTGTGCTATATTTATTTATTTATTTATTTGAAGTTGGAAATGGTGTTTGCTATGAAGGCCTAAAGAGTCAATTGGAAACAAATGCATACGATTCCCAAACCTAGTTGGTGAAAGGTTTTGGTATCCACTTAATGACACTAGGATAATGGATAGTTACTGAGAACCATGCAACTTTTATAATAAAGATTGTATCTTTATATGCATACTAATCCTATAAGATCCATATATCGTTTTCTTCTATGAATTAAGACCATGAAAATGATATTCTAACAACCTTGCATGTCTTATTATGATATGTTTATGTAGATTCTAGACAAAAAAATCGACATCCATAGTAATTAAGTACAAGGGGCCAATAAAGAGCTACTCTTGTATGAAGATGGAGATATCTTCAATTACGAGACAAAGGTGTCTTCATCTTCACGGGGAACTGCTTCCACGAAGGGAGAATCACCTCTCATGGAGGGAAAGATGTCCTATAAAGGGATGAATAAACATTGTTAAACATTAAATGACAAAAACATGAACTACAACAAAAAAGAGTCTTATTATCAGTGTTTGGCCAAATGAAAGCCAATTGTTTGGATATTTGAATAGGAGAGAAGGGGAGAGGAGAGGAGAGGGAGTTAAAGAAGGCTTCATTTTTGCAAGTCTTACTGTTTACCCAATAAATATAAAATCAATTTTTTTTTGCGAAAACTGAAAACTGCAAAGCAAGAATCTATGAAGCTGAGATTTGAGATGAACTTTTTCTTTTTTTTTTTTTTGGAGTTAGCATAAGAATGTTCAAAGAATTCCTTTGAAATTTATATGGTTATGGTTGCATTTAATTTGAATCAAGTGAGAGACATATAATTCAAGCATGTTCAAATGGATGGATACTATATTGCATCTCCCAAATGGTTTGTCACTCATGAATAAGAGAACAAAAAGTGGACTAACACTATTTTTTTGACTTTTTCCATGGTGGCATGAGTTTGGGGGCTTTGATGCCTTGGACAACTGAAGATTGCATTTAATCTTTGAAGCACTGGTCTGGGGAATTTCATGGGACATAGATATTTAACTTTTTAACATGTGTAAGTCCATCTTGTTTGGATTTTTAAATGTCATGGTCAAATTTAAAGCGGTCCATCTACCATAGTATGTAACTCATTTGAAATAGGTTATACTATGGTCTTCTGTTTTAATGCCTCAAAATTTTCTTGTTGTCCATACTTCTCATTTGGGTGAAGAGACTCCCTTCTAAGAAAAAGTACTAAAACTATATTTCTTGTTGATATCCTAATTTATAACAAAGTAGTTTATAATTATGCCTGTGCTCATTCATCAGAATTTTCTTATTTTTTTGTTTGAATTGGTATGTTGAACTTTGTTTAAATTGCTAATACTTCGGTTCGTTTATCAAGTTTTATAGGATCATAAGAGGCACCTAGTTGAGCGTGAGTTTGAAGCGCTTAAAGAACGTGTTGCTGGAAAGAGGGAGGGTTTCAAAAAGGTATCTTGTATAAATGCCTCCCTCCCTTTATCACATATATCAGCCTTGTCCAGAGATCTTTCTACTACATGTAAGGTATTATAGGTTTCTTTCTTATTGGTTTTCTTTATTTAATTGAATTTTTTAGAATGGCAATTACCCATGTGATACGTTTTACTGATTGCTAAAAGCTTATTAGTTGCTTTCGGATCGATGTTACCGGCTTATATGCGCTTTTTCATTGTTTACTATCTATGTGAATTGCTTAGGGCTAATTCATTATCAGTGCAATATTAGTTAGCGAACTCTACATATGAGAACCCTTTATCAATGATTTCGAGCAATAAAATTTCAGGACTTATTTTTGTCTCAACTATAGTCCTCTTTTAAGCTGTGAACAGTGGAGAGGATGGCCTATCCTTTACAGTCAATAAAAAGCGCTCTTGTACTTGGTGAAACTGAAAGTAAAAGAATCAAATTTATGTATGGAAAGGGAATCACATTTATCTATGAGGAAGGCTAAATGAATATTTGTTCTAAAAAATTGGTGTATAATTTAATTTTCATTTTGACTATTACATCTCAACATCTTAGAGTGTGGAGGAAGATGTATTACTTGGAACCGGTGCAATAGGAAAAATTAAGCATATCAAATTACAAACAATTGGTAACTATGTTACACTTTTGCAACGTAAACCCAATTAACACATTGGATCAAACCTGTTGGGTTCAGAAGGCAGAATTTGATACTAACTTCTACTTTCAGTTGCATGAGTTTGTCATGAAGGGCTGGGAAGGGGTATAATAGGAATTAATCATAAATAATGTTTAGCAATCAGTGAAGTGGGGGGAGTAAAAGGTAGATAATTAGTATAAATAGAGAGGAAGGGGAGGGAATTAGGCATTCATTCAAGTAATATTTTTAAGTGGAGTTTAATACTCTTTTGGAGAGAACAAGCCTCTCGAAAGCTTGTGTTCTATCTTTTATAATCATTCTTTGTTTACATTCAATCTTTCGTTATACATTTACATTTTACATACAAATTGTTACATTCTTATACATTTTGCTTTGTCAATTGAAATCTTATTTCTATGGCCAAGTCAGTCCATAATAGAGTCCTGTTGATTGCTGCTTTGTTGGAATTGCTTCTGTACAGCTGCTTGTCAAAGCTCAAAACTCCTCTAGATTACAGGAATACAAAACATGTTCATAAGCTTACATTAATAAACTGTTCGGTTTACTGCAATGTAATTTGACTAATAATTTTCTGGGAGTGGTATATGTGAAGAATTCTAATGCCTTTTGACTTTACTTAAATTGTTAAATGGTTTGATCTATCCTCAGGGTTGTGGCAGCTATGACTGGGTGGGGTGAGTCTAACCATGAGAAGTTGATGGCCTTTGATAGTTTAATACACTTTCTCTTTAGTCTTTGAACATGATTGAATCAATTTCGACTATCAATATTGTTTCCTTTTGATTGTAAATAGGATATCTCCATTTAAATTTTGAGCAAATAGCATGTTTGGAACTACTCCTTTCACTGTGCTACATGTTTTTCATCTTCAGTTATTGATTAATGTCATGTAATTCACATTGAAGGGCGCCTTTAGCCTTGGCCCTATGGTAAGTGTTTACATAAATAGAGAGATTGTTACTAATTGATCCTTAATATCCCTCATCCCATGAAGTTGGTGACACTTGGAAAACAGCATTAAAGGAAACATACTGTGGTGAACCAGACCTGGGACAGAAGATTAGAGAAGGAATTAAAGAAGAAAGAGATGAGAAAAGAAAAGAAAAGAAGAGTACAGACAGAACATTAAGTAAGAAAGAAATTAGTACAGTAGAAGAATAAGGGAAGATTGAGAGTATATTTTCATTGATGATGTAACCAATTATTACATATGAGTATATATAGGCTGTTCAAGCTATAAACTTGCTGCCAAAATTAACTTGGTTACAAAAGATGCTCATTCTTGAATACCCTTATCATAATTCTGTTATATCATTCATCCCCCTTTGTATCCACTGCCACCTCACCTCTTTTTCCCTTCCTTTAATATACCAAAATACCCTTGGAATGTTCTGCTGGTATGACACATACATTCATTGGTTGTCTACCGATTATAAACTCACAAGTCACATATGCGTTATTTATGCTTGATTTGATTGCAATTACAACAATATTTTGGCATGGCTTATAATAGAAAATTTTACTATACTTCACAACAATTAAGAAGTGTACAGCTTTTAGTAAACAATTTGCATTATATTCAAAGTTTGTTATGCTGTGTAATATATACCTTTTCAGTTACTTTTGTGATCAATGACTGAAATCCTTATTTTTAACAGTTTTCGGATGACGATGGATTTAAAGTTGTGGTTGGGTCTCTTGACCTCAATCAATGTCTGAGGCTTCCCGATGAGATGACAGGGATGAGGCCGCAGGTATCTTCATATTTTATTTTTGGGTGAAACACCTCTTGTTCAAGTGAGAATACATACATCGTGTTTCTTACTCATGTCTAATTCTTTTATATTTAAGGCAACAATCATTTACTTGCAATGAGCATTAGTGTCATAGTTTGGTTTTCTTTAACTGTCTCATTATGTATGAAATATCTTGCTATATGCAAAATGTATCTGGATTTGCTACAAAGGGAAAGGAGGAGTTGGAATAAAAAGGAAATTGTAATGGTTGGTTGGTTTCTTGATTTTGAAATAGATAAGGAATTTAAAACAGTGTGATCCAGAATTTGTATAAATTCAATTTTTAAAAGCTACTTAAACTAAATATTGAACTATCCTACTCTTCCTAATCATCACGTTTAGTTGGATAGCAATGACATAGTTGATATGGGTGAACTGCTAGCAAGACGTTTATTTTTGTTGAATGAAGCTAATCCATCCTCCTAAAAAAGGGTGTTTGCCATTGACTTGTATATTAATTAAAATTCACAAATCCATGAAGGCATAAACTGGTTACCAAAGTGGTGCCATGTTCTTTTGAAGTGCTTGGCTTTCTTTTTTTATGCATCACTCTTTTTGCCCAAATTTTCCTTATCTAAACTGGTTACTATTGTCTTTAGTTTGATAGTTGTGAATTGGAAATGTGTTGCCTAATATATAAAGGGAAAATTTGCTCAAAATAATCCCAACTATCACTCATTGGCCAAAAATAATCCGAACTATCACTTTTTTTTTTTAATAATCACAACTATGATTACAGTTTTTTCATAGCATACCCCTCCCCCTTGTTACCGGTTACAATAGGTAAAAATGAATTTAATTTCTTTTTCCTTTTTTTTGTTTTACTTTACTCTTGAATTCAGTCTTCTCCTTCAAGTGAATACTCAACTACTTCCTCATTAATTCCCTCCATGATTTCTATCTAATTCTTTCCCAAATCTTTTCCTCCCCAAATCAAATCTTTCCCAAATTTATGTTTGTTTCCATGTAATGATAATGGATTGTTGGTCTTAATATTATGGCTGTTTTTATGTAATTTTAATGGAATATCTACAGTAATAAAATGTTGATTGAAATCAAATGAAATGTTGGTCCAAGACTTATGGCAATTCACTGTGCTACTTAGCTTTGCATTTTCAACTTTGAGTGATGTAACAAGCACTTCCATAGTCTTCTTCTTTTGCTTTAATTTCTGGATTTTGTCAAGTAAAGCTCCAATTTCAACCTCTAAGTGTTCATGCTTGTCAATCTCGTTTCCCGATTTTTGCACTATTGCTTAAATTTGTGCTGCTAATTATATAAATTTGCTTTGTGTTGCTCCATTATGTTTTATTTATTTAGATATTATTTTTCACTTCTAAATTACTTTTTAAGTAACGGTAAATACTTAAATTAGGAGAGAAAAAGTTATTTCAAGCTCTATAAGTAATTAGGTAACTAATGAACATATTCATTAACAATACATACGAAATTGATTACCATTGTAGTCTTAATCATACATTTAAAAATATATGCAGAAAGTAAATAATAATAAATAACTTGTCGCCAGAAGTGTGACCTAGTCTGCGATAAGCGCATCCAACTGTTCCCGGGACATCGTAACCGTTATAAAAATCGTAATGGAAATTACATTTTGCACCGTGATTCTGACAGCTTTATTGCTTTATTTGTTGCATTCTTGGATCATCTCGTGTTTATGCCTTATGGTGTTGCATTGGCTATATGGCTGTCAAACTTACTGAGTTATTGATCAGTGCTAATCTTATTTAATCATTTGGTAGTTTATGCCTTTATGCTATGTTCTAAGTCTTCTACCATTGAATTTTCTAGGGTATTGGAGCTGATTTTGCGAGGGCATATTTGAGCAACGTTTGTGTTGCCAAGGAGTTGCACAGAAATGGATTGGGTTATGCACTTGTCTCAAAAGCAAAGTCTGTTGCTGAAAAGTGGGGTACGGCCTATGTACTTAATTATTACCTCAATAATTCAGTCTTAATGCATATTTATAAAGATTGTCATTCAATGCTATGATAGTTTTGGGAATATTAGGCATTAGCTGTTGAATTACGAAATGACTTACCTAGCTCCCATTATACTTGAGCCTCTACTATACATCTTTTAGCTCAAATGTTTGGAGGATCAGCCTTAAATTCTGCTTTTCAAAATCTTTGGTAATTTTTACGAGACTTGAGAGTGAGATGATCAGCTGTCAATTCACAAGTCAGCTTGTCTTGGGGTTGATGGGTGTTGGACATTGGGTTAGAGCCACTAGTCTCACTAGCACAGAGTTCTGTAAGCCCTACTCACCAAGTGAACAAAAATTAAGCTTTTGGCCTTCCTATTTCCTGTAATGGAAGGATTCGGTATACAACTTGTCTTACTTAATCTTTGATGTCAGATTACCTATTTGCTTGTTCCCATGCTGCAAGTATGAACCTAACTTATATGACTTCTAATTATTATTTTACTTGGAGAGCTCATAATTAAATACTTCATGCGTTTTTTATATTGACACTATTCACATGTTTTGTTTTGATCGCCTTTAGTAAATTAGTTTTAATAAAAAATATAGTCATGTGAGATTTTGTTGTACTCTTCCCAAAATATAGTTTCAACAAGTTTACTTTTTAGAAATTTGACTAGTGTATATTTGGAAATATTTGAAGTTGAGCATTGACATGCATGTTTTGAAAAGTGTATCTATTAAAAACAAATAGAGTAGTATATAGCATAGTAAAAATTCCAAATGTCGTTGCGATTGCGGTAACGGTCGCGATGTTGCAGTGCGGCACGTAGCGATGTTACGACTCATTTTATGGACATCACAATGTGAATTGTGAACTTAAAAACAATCATTTATTACAGTATTTTAAATTTTCTGGAACATATATTTAAATTAAAGCTATAATAGGCCTTTTAGAACCTAATACACTTCAAAAATAAGATAATTATGGCTAATTTATATCAATTGTTACTCCATGATATTAAATCAAAGGTCACATAATGGGGTTTTGCGTTCGGTAAGCTCAAACTTCATTGTAAAAAGGCTATTATGCAACATAAAGACCTCATTTTTTATTCCATGATACTCCCTCTTATCACTATTATTGTTCGTTTTGATTTTGGCACATTTGCCATTGCACTATTTCAATCCTAAAATGTCTATAATTGTGTTCGAGTAAAAAGTATAACAAGTTGATATTAATGAAATTTACATTAAGACCATTAAACAAGATTCCACTTGACTATAGTTTAACTTCTAGATTAAGAATAACATAAAAATTAAGATGATCAATGAATAGTATCCAAAAAGCGAATGAGACAATACTAGTGCATAGGAGGGAGTATATAGTATCAACCTCTCACCTCGCTCATTGTGTAAAAATGAGGTTGCATTGTATCATATTGACCGAGCTATAAGTGTTTCCAGATTTACTGATCAAAGTCTACTTGCATTGCAAAGTTATAAAAAACCGCATGTTTGGTTGGTTTAAGAAATTTCTCATTTTTGGCCAATATTGAGTGATATGCGAACCACATCACCTTAGATTTAAAAAGCGCGCCTCGCTTTGCGCCTTGTGCGCTTTGAGCTCATGCTCGGCTGAAAACGCCTCGGCTAGATGAGGTGAAGCCAACTATAAGAGACGTGCGCGTTGGGCGCCTCGATGCACTGCACGCCTTGTGCGCCTCTTTGTTGAGTTGGGTAATCAACTTATGTTTGTTTGTTCGAAAAAGAAGTAAAACTTGAAACTCAAAATTTACTTGAATATGAAGTTCGAAAAATCGTTGCTTCTTTAAGAAAGACAAAAAGCTTGTGAAGAAAAAAAACTTAGGGAATTCTTCGCATTCTCATAATAATAGTTTTGTGCTAAACTGGTGTTTACCACAAGAATAATTAATGTTTTCAAGCTTATTGATACTAAAATATGAATATCATGTTGTATATGTTTTATAATTGATTTTTATGCTTTAGCGAAAAAGTGTGCCTCGCATACAAAAAGCTCTCACCTTCGCCCTGCGCTTGGTGCCTAGTCTAAGGGCCTTAGCGCCTCGGTGCACCTCGCGCTTTTCAAAACTAAGCACATCACTATAGCTACCACATCTTAGGTTTTCTTGTCCAATCTTTTATCTCATTCTGCTGCATCAGCTTTCTTCACCTAGGGATTTTGCATTTCGTTCTCCTATAGTGTGTGTGTCTTCTATTCTGTGATTTCAAAGATAACAGTGCACCTGTTTCCATTGCTATAAATAATGAGATATTGGTCATTCTCTCCCAGGCATAACTGATTTGTATGTTCATGTTGCTGCTGATAACGAATCGGCAAAGCAGTTGTATTTGAAGAGTGGTTTCATCCATGAAAGCGATGAACCTGCATGGCAGGCCAGGTTCCTAAACAGACCAAGAAGACTCATTCTTTGGTTTGGTTTGCCAAATCCATACGACTTGTAAACTGCAACCTAAGCTTACTCTTTTATATTGATTATCTTATGATGTATCTGATTTTTATGTGTATATCTGAGGAGAGGCAATATGTTTTTCTTTTTATAGCCTTACTGTATAGTTCAGATTACATTTGTATATGATATCAATATAGGCAGTTCCCATAAGTTTTGGGATTTGTTGCATCTTTGTTATGATGAGTTGGTAGTCTCGGTTCACTTTGCTCATCTTGTTGTTGCTTTACATGAAAGTCTCGGTTTACATCTCTTCCAGATTCAAGTATTAATGATTTTTTGGAGATTACTGGCTGTTCTTCGGTTGGTAAAATTCGTGTTTTTCCGAACTTTCAAAGATAGGGTCTTGCCAAAGGGTTTTAAAAGTATACCACATTTCTGTGTAGCATCCGAAACAATATTACTGAGCCATGTTGTTCAGCCCCTTGATTCATAATTTTATAGTGATGCTACATGCATACGTATTATGCTTAAATAATTTCACAATGCTGAATTTGAAAATTTGAATTTCCTAGTCAGATTACCGCACATCACACACGACTTAGGTTTCCTTCTCAGATAATTAACTCTACAGTGATACGCTTCCCTATAGTAATTCATTCAGAGATCCTAAATCACTCAAATTATTCTTCCTGATTCTTTTCTTTCATTGTGGCCTTGAGCTAGTACTGCCTCATTATCGAAGTATAACCTTCTTAATTTGGTTCTAGTCCTTTGAGCAACTTTACCCTATCGTGTTGAAGTCTGAACTAAACTATACTGATTGCTTGAACAACCTATGCCTGTACGTGATGGTGTGTTTGCTCCTTGTTTCTCCCATTTCAATATGAATTTGAAACAAATGCTTCTACCCCTAATGGTTTAGGATAAATCGAATTCGGCCTTTGTTGTGTTTTCTCAGATTTTTTTCGTAACCAATAACTTGATCTTTGTATATTAAATTTGACTCTAGCTGGGTGTCACATAGGGAACTTCGGTGTGTTATGAAAGCAAAGGTCTTGATCCAAACCTAAGCACCGCTATCACAGGCATTCGTTTTGTCAATATCTCACTTTGTTTTTCACTTTTTTGTTGTTGTTAAGGGTTTTCCGTTGGGAAAGTACTCCAAACTTAAATGGAACCTCTCTAGTAAGTTTGATGACCTGTGGATAGATTACAATAAGATTGAATTTATTGTTAGAACATCATTCCTAGTTGCAGCTCAGCCAAAAGCCCGTTTTCTTGGGTCTATAGTGTTAATTATACATAAGACTCTGACATTTTTCTTCTCCTTAAATGTGACACTGTGAGTTATTGTAATGACTTGTTTATCAAGCTGGGAGCACACAAAAGGAATCACACCAAATGCAATCGGTTGCCAGCAGTTGGGGTCGAAAAGAAATGGATTGGGAGGAAACCCAAAAAGTGCCCCAGTAATGCAGTTATCTTCACAGCACTGCCTTGTTCTCAAATCAATATAACATATAGGTATTGCACGTATTTTAAGTAAAATCCACACGCGAGCCTCATCTTGGATTTATTCAGAAATGGAGGGAGTCATTATTCATTAGCACGATATCCTTCATTCTTCTGTAGTTAGAAATCTTACTGCATGTCATTTTGTCATTGAACCGTACTACTTATTTTTTTTGGCTCGATTTTATTCATCAAATAAATTTGCTTTGTTATATAACAAAATGTATTAATCTCATTCCATGATTATTGTTTGTGCATTTATGTTTGTTATTTATAATTCTTTGGTTGATGTTATTAGCATAGCTACTTACTATGTCTTGTCTTGCTATTTGTTATGCATGTAGCGTGTTCTGGTTTTTTTGTTTTTATGTGCAGGTCATCTCGAGCTAAGGGTCTCACTCGTCACAACCTTCTTGTTTCTTTTGATAAGGGTATGGTCTGTCGTCACTCAATTCTCTCCACAACCTGATCTTAATTTCTATAAGCGAGATGTACTAGGTATGATGATAATACACGAATCTCATTCCAAATGTCTTCATCACTGTCATTGCTCTGGCTTCCTTTCATAGGTACTTTGTTCATCTCCATCTTATAATAGAGTAGCAAGTTCTTAGACACAACTTTTGTGTTTTCTAAATGCTTACAATTGTGATATAGTTTGATTCTAGTTTGACTGACCGGGTCTATTAACAGTTCTTTTCTTCATTAAAATTTTAAAACATTTCATACGAACAAACGAGTGTTGAGTATACCACAATGGCACAATAGCTTTGACATTAGCACAAAATCAGTGCTCCAAATTGGGTACATCAAATTGCCCACTGAAGTAACTCCTACCAATGCGGGATAAGTGAGTCGATGTAAACAAGGTCATGGGATTTTTTAAGCAGGCAACTTAAAACCATACACTGGTTACTGTTTCTCGATTTTTTGACTAAATTTCAGAGCTAGATGTATTTACAATCTGTTTATCAACTTTTGCTCTGGACTATTATTGCATGGATCCTAGCTTGTGTTATCATGGAGCTAAATGCCTATGACTACCATGGCCAGAATAAAGAGCTTTTTCAGAGGGGGCTACATGTTTATTTGGGTTTCTTGTTTTTTTATGCCTCGACATGCTTATATCAGTGTCTATGCTGGCTTTCTTTCTTCCAGTCCTTTCTTTTGAACTTTCTTTTTCCTTTTTTTTCTGACAAATATTGTCTTTATTATGCTCAAACAATAAGCAAAAATACTTTTGTCCTTAAGTTGGTAGTGTGATTTTTCTGCTCAATTTTGGTGTCTGTATCTGGGAATGATTATTCTGCTGGATTCAGGGAAGTTGACAGTTATTGTTTTGTGCATTTGTCACTGAAACTGATAGTATACCTAAAAGTCTCCTGAGAGTTGTTTTGTTCGTTTGGCACTAAAAGATATTTTTGTTTATTGGTCCATTATTAAAAATGTCCAGTATCTATGCCAAAATAGATGACTTCTGAAAATTGCTTGTGGCTCCTTAATATGATCTGATGTTTGTTTATTTTAATTTTTTTGTTTTTTTGGATATGTTAAAAAGTGTATAGCTTTTCATGGGAGATAGCCAGATAGCCAGATGGGGACTTGGAAAAGGTATAAAACATAAACATCTTGGGTTTGTGAGCTCCGTCCAACTTTTGATTTTGGATTTGGATGTTAGAAAATTTACAAATGTGAGTTTCAGATTAGATCTTAAAAAATCAATTGAGGGATAATAATATAGAATTTTAGAGATTTTTCTCTTCATCATTTTTATGTAAGCATCTCAACATTGAAACAAGTTAACGTAAGAATTGAAATAGCTGTGTGAGACACTTTGATTAGAATAGTTGGGAGTATTTTCTAGACCGTTTATCAAATTTAAAAGTTAAATCGTGTAATTTATAACCTATGTGAAAAGAATTGAGTACTTCCATTATTAGAAATCTTAACTGCCTGTTATTTCGTAATTGATTTCTCCTATTCTTCAGTTCAATTTCCGTATTTGGGTACATTACATTGTCAACTAAAGTAGCCCCTACCTCTAAGGGATAAGTGAGTCCGATATTGACTAAAGTAGCTCCTACCTCTACGGGATAAGTGAGTCGGATATATACATGATCGTGGGATATTTTAAGCGACTTTAATCATACACTTATTCTCGACTTTGAGAATGAAAATAAAGAGCCAGATGTTTTTATTATGGACTATTGTTGCATGGAACCTAGCTGTGTCATCATAGAGCCACAAAAAAAGGTCTATTTAGAGGGGGCTACATACTTATTAGGGTTTCTGCTTGTTTTTTATCCTTCCAGTAAGGACAACATGTTTTTGTGCATTTGGCACCAAAGTTGACACATAGTATGGAAGATTATGAAAGGATCAAAAGATTTTATGATTTAATGGTCCATTATTAGCATTGTCCTGGGAGGTTTGTTATTTCTTGTGGAACCTTTTATAGTTTGGAAAGGATAAATATCTTAGGCTTTGATCTTTCAGATATTTTGAGCTACAAAATATCTAGGCTTGTTATGGTCGGTCCAACTTTCAGATATTTTGAGATGGATCTTTGAGTTTGATCAATTGGAGAAAGATATTTATGGGATAATAAAGGAGGCAAACAAAAACTGATAATAAAGGTGTAGTTAAGTTTATTAACAATAGGATAAGAATTTTAGATCAGGATGGGAACGTTAAGGATTGATGGAGGCAGTGTTTTGATGAGATAATTAATGGAGAACAAGAAAATGCTATACGATACAAGGAGGCACAACCGTCACTCCCATTGAAGTAAATAGAAACAAATAAAAAATTAGAGTTGAAGGAGCTTTGAAGAAAATGAGACTAAAAATGGTAGTTGGGCTATATGGTATTATAATACCTATTCGGCCCGTTTGGCTAGTTATATACAATGGTGGTAATGAGAATGATTTATAGTGTAAAATTTCATCAAAAGTTTCATTTCATTCTCATGGTAATGAAGACATGAAACTTTGATCATAAAAAGGTTTTTTGTTCACAAATTTTCATTACCACCTAATACCGCGTCCTAATGGTAATGCATTGGAATGAAATTTATGGAAAAAAAATGAGACGACTGAAGTTGGACAAGCATGGCTATCAAGGTGGCAAGAGATTTTTTAAATAAAATTACACTAGTTTTCATTCCCATTACCACCGTTTAATACATCCTACCAAACGGGCCGATTGAGTTATGGAGATACTTAGAAATGATTAGAGTAGCTTGGTAAACCAATCTATTTAAGATTCGGAGGGGAAATAGGATACAGAATGGATGGTAAGAAGTACTCTAGTAATCATGTACAAGAATAAAGATAAAGACATGTCCAAGATTGCTCTAACTTTTGGAAAATAAATCTCATGAATCATACTTTATGAGAAAGGGTTATAATATGTATGAGGAGATATATTAGCATCTTAGAGAATTAATTTGAATTTATGTCGTAGAGATCTACTATAAAGTTGTTCATCTTATAAGACAAATAATGAAGTGTTATGGAGCTAAAAAAAAGTCATATATAATTTTTATTGACTTGGAAAAAACATATAATAAGGTATTAAGAGAATTACTTTGGTTAATAAGGACAAAAAGGGTATTACTAATAAATACATTCATTAATATAGTACAAGATATATATCAAGAATTAAAGACAAGCGTCAGGACATGTGGAGGGACAATAGAGTATTTTCAAAGGCTCAGCCTTTGATACATACTTGCATCAAGTGGCATGAGTTTCTTGGAAAAGCTTGGCATACTTGCACATTTCCATGAGTCTCTTTTACGTTAGAGCTTCTCATATGTATTTGCTTGGAAATATATATATATATATATATATATATATATATATATATATATATATATATATATATATATATATATATATATATATATATATATATATATAGTAGAGATCCAATAAGAAGGGGTGTGAAAATAGAAAAGGATAGGAAGGAGTAGCTATCTTAGCAGAAGATCTAGTAACACATGTTTATGAAGAAAGCATCACATATTAATTTAGAAAACATCACAATTTCAAGTGACACATATTTATACAGAAAGTATCACATATTAATTAAGAAAACATCACAATTTATTTTTTATTTTGAATAGTGTGCAAGATGGACCATTGATCTAAGATCTAACGGATGAAATTCCTTTCTATCCTTCTTATTTTCAAACCCCTTCCTATAGGATCATGTGAAAATCGTTAAAGTGCTGAAAACTAAAAACAAAACTGAAATATACATATGATGAAAGGTGTACATACTATCTTATAAGGTATACATATTTTTGTAAAGGAAAAATTTTATATTATTTACAAAAATTTCATTCTAATATGTATACCTTTTAAACATGTATGTACACCTTTTAGCAACTGTCTAATTATTTACAAAATTACCGCTGGAATATGTACACCATTTAAGCTTTTATGTATATATATATATGTGTGTGTGTATAAAATCAGGCAATCATTTGTAGGTCTGTTCAAAAAAAATCCGACCCGCTTGATTTGACTTGCCGACCCGCTAACCTGCATCATTAATGACAAGTCATTTTAAAAAAAAATATTTTAAGTTATGGGTTGGATATCCGACCCGCCTTAATCTAGTCCTGTCATGGGCGGCAATAGGCTTTTATATTATTGGAGGAATTTTTTTTTTTTTTTGGTTTTCAAATCCCATTGTACTGGCGTGGCAATGCAATTGATGCAAATTGTAATATATACTATGTTGAAATTATAGGAGTACAATACAGCATCACTTCAGCATTTTTCATTCACTTCCTGGATTCATCTGTTCCTGATATTTAATTGTTAATTTTCTTTCAATTTGTTATTTTTGGGTGTTTTGTGTTCAATTTGTTATTTTGTTTTCTTTCACTCTTATTTTGTTATTTATTTCCAAAAATTCAGCCAAATAATAACCAAGAAATTATGACCAAAAATACCTCAAATAAAAACAGGTATCTGGTGTTTCAACCCGATTTATCTTCGGTTACCCGGATAAATTGGGCCGGGATACGGGCCGTTAACATAAATACCCGACTAATCGGATAATGCCAGGTTCCCGCTAATAAACACCCCTAATCATACGTCATATCATCACCTTTAGAATTGCAATAATGTGGACATAAAAATTCTTGGGATTTCTTTGTTTGGATTATTTTCAGATTGATTGGCCGGCAATTCCAAGATTGATTATAAGGAGTCACATTTTGTTAATAGTCATAGATAATTATGCTATCACAAATTCACGATCACTAACATTCAATTTTCAGGTTAATACATCCAAAATGTCATTTGAAAAGAAGAGAACTTGTATCAACCTTATTAGAAAAATACTAATTATAGGCACACAACCTATACAAATACAAACAAATGGAATACTATATAAATTATTATTACTAATAGATACTATTTAGAATAAAGAAAACACAACATTTTCTGTTTTGGTTTGTATTTGTTCATCTTCCTGCATACTAATTATTACTTTGCTATGCTTTTAAGTTTGTTACATTGTGGAAATTAAAATCTGAGTTTTTTATTATAATATAGCAAAATTGATACGACGGGGAAAGTATTCATTAAATGATATTGTTTACATTTTGTTCGTTATGTGTAAGAAAAAAAATGTTTAAGTGGCATCTTCTTAGTATCAACTTTTTATAGTTTTTAATTACTTATAATAGAAGGGTTTAAGAGTCAAATAGTGCAATAGATAGAGCGAAGACAAATTGGTAGCGACAAGATCCCCTCACTTCTCACTATGAATTGATCCTTCTTTCTCAACATCGTTAATGTTTGATCAAGAATGATCACCTTCCTCCTAATAAGAAAAATTTGCGGCTTTGCGCTATCTAAGAAAAGCCAAGAAGTAAGGCTTGCTCAATAATTGACACACCAATTGGCTAACATCTATTCTCCAAAGTGACCGTCTCTTATCGAGACGACTCTCCAGGTCGAGCCCACTAATATTTTACATTTTAAAAAAAAAAGAAAAACTTAAAAATATTTATAACTTGTTTGAACCAATTTAAAGCTGGTGTTTTTCTTAATAGCCTAGTTGAGTAGTTATAATATTGTAAAGCAAGTATTGGTAGTTAAGGCTTTGTATTAACATTGGGCAATTGTTAGCTTTTTCATGAAAATTCGTTTTTTCGTTAGGTATTTACTGTATTCTTAATATGCATGTAATGTCATTTTATTACAATTTTTCATTTAAGGACAGAGGAAATTAGTATTATATATAAGATTTACATTTGTAACATAATGAGCTCTCGAGAAATGTTATCAAGATATTACAATGGATGTAGTTTTTTATGGAGTGGATTTCACATATTTAGGAACTGATAAACTAATAATTATACAAAGGCAAACTAATTACATAAGAAGTGATAAAAACTCTTAATTGTTTACAGAATTGAAGTTCATATTTTTTTTAATTGAGGAAGGCAAACTTAACATTTGATGGATGGTTGTTACCCACACCTTGTAACGATTGTAATCATCAGCCATGTCTATCTTGATTGGCCCTCTTGTTGTGATTAAAACTACGTGATAACATGTATCAAGTTCGTCTCCTCTTGCATCTTTGTACAACTTTGCTTGTAGATTTAGAACTAGACCTAAAAATAAAAATATTCGATTTGTCAGTTCTGCCTATGCTTAGCTTTCACGTGAGGGAGTGATATAGTATATAACATAAATTAAGGTTGCAACGATAAACTTAAGCTTTTAGCTGAATTGATTCCTTATTATAATCATGATTCATGAGTTTGAATCCCATCCACTCCTTATTTCAAGTGGAATATCTAGCACACTACATAAAAGGAATGAGTGTGTTGCATTGACAGTGCTAGTCCAAAAGACTCTCGATCATTTGAGGGGCCGGCCAGATATGATAGGGTATATAATATATATTGAGCTTCATTAACAATAATTAACATAAACATAATATAAAAAGCGGATTTTTTGCGGATTTCAGTCTTGTAGCTAGGATATTGGTTCTTAAGAAAAATATTTTGCAGTGAAATTAAATTAAAATAAAATGTAGGGGCTTACAATCTTTGCTGGTCTTGATTATGTTCAAAATGTTACGTTTCATTATCCTCATGATCACCTTTGCCTCGTTGGTTAAACGTATTGAGACAATCCTCAACATACATTTTCCTGTTCAATTATAAATGGATGCACAAGTCTTACGTCAGTAAAAAAAAAATAGTAAAATAGGGTTTTTAAAGGTTAGCTTTTGACCGGAGGCATGTTTTACGTTAAGGGGCTGTTTGGTTACACTCTTCTTTATGAGTATGAGTTGTTACCATCATTTATAATCGGAATACACTGAATATGATAGATGATGATGGAGGTTTTATGTCAGGTATTAATATTTTGCTAATTTGAACTATTTATAGAAAATAATTTAGGAATTGTGGCACTCAAAATACATAAGAAAAAGAAGATTTATGAATCTCTTGTCGTTTCTATAATTAATATTTGTACACATATAGAAGTACGTTAGTGGCATAATATTCAACTCATCGATGATGTACTGTTTGTGATGTGTAGTGTTAATAAAAATTATATTATCAATCAATCAAAAGTGCTAATACATTGTTTTGTACTTATTGTAAATCACGAAAAACAAATCAATCTACCGAATTAAGTTAGTGGAATTAATTATGGAAATTTTTTATAAAAAATAAGTAAATAATGGAAATAAGTGTTAAAATGGATAGATAATAACTTTGTGAATGTAATTAAAAAAAGGCGGTATAATCATTTTCAAAAAAAAAAGTGTAGAAAATAATTAATTTTAATTAAAGGTGAGAGAGTGAAGGAGTACTAATTGCTTTCAAGCAATTCCGTCCTTGTAATTTTAGGACTAGCTTTCCTGTCCTAGAATTAAATTGTATTTTTAAACTTCGTTTAATTTATTATGTTTTTATTTTTCTTTCTTCGAATCTTGATTTATTCTGAATACTAAATTGATGATTATAATTATTATTTATCATTCTGAGTAATTTTTAAGTCAAATAACCTTTTAAAATAATAGGAGTATTTGATGGAATCAAACAAATTTGGCAGTTATCATCGATTTTAAGCCTGATTTCGTTAGATTTGACATAACAAGATCTTTAAGCCTTTAAGGACAAATGACAAAATGCATAAAGACAAAGTTTAGGTAGCTAATTATTCTTAAATCACGCTAATGATGTGTCATTTCAATTGAAAGATTTTTCCTAAATTTAAAATGGCCCCTTCTTTTTTTAATTAATTAATTAATATATTTTTGAGTGCATAATTAGGGAGAGAGACAACCACAATCAAATTCATAATTTTTTTAAAGAGTGATACATGTTTAAACTGAAACAAAACTCGATTCTTTACATACTATAATATTGTGAAGCTTCAACTATCAACTCAAGCTTTTAGTTGAGTTGATTTATCGGTATCCTATTAGATCCAACGTGACAAAAATATTACCTTACAAATTCAAGTGGAATATCCACATTTCTAGCTCAAAGGACCCTCGTATCAGAGGGCATGTTACGTTGTTAGAGTATATAATATATCCTAGACCGTAACTATCATTTTAATTTTTTGATTGAGTTGGTTCCTTGACACGTTACGACTCACAATTATATAGAATTATAAAAATAAACAATAAATTTTAATAATAGTAATAATGATTAAAAAAAGCAAGATAATTAAAGAATTGATACCATCGGATGTGTGAATAGTAAGGTGAGCACCCTTAGCAAGTATAGCTCTGTTTTTCTGAAAATCAAGATCAACAAGCCTACTAATACTAGAATAATCTACATCAATCGGCATAACTGGTACAGCATTAAGCCTCTTCTTGCACCCTTTTCTTGCTTTCAATGTGGCGACTCCTGTTAATGCTGTTGCACAATTGTTTTGTGTTACATTTTTATTTATATAAACGCCTCAAAGAATAAATATACAGATTGTGGTGACACTAAAATTTTAACTATTCGGGTTTTTAAAATTAAATATAATAATTTACTTAAATTAAATTAAAAAAACATATTGATGGGATCATGAGATATTTTAACAAAGTCTTTTAACAATATAAAAATAAATTGCAATCTCTCAATTAGTTATTGTGAATTCACATCACGTACATATGATTTTTGTTATATTAACACTTTATTAAGGTGTATAATCAGGTCTATTTTTGGGTTTAAGTTGAAAATTTTAAGCCGAATTTTTAATATGGTTTTTTGCTTTTTGTTTTTAGTTTTCAAGTTATACAATATATATTCTATAATGTAAAAATTGACAATTAAATCGAAAATTACTTTTTTCTGGTTTCCTACTTTTTTTTTAATTTACCAAAAAAAATTGTAAAAATAACGAAACCCTAAACTACAGTTTGGCCGGGTTTAATTTACAATTTAGTTTACGGTTATTATGTAACACAAGTTGTGTGTATGCTTAAATGCAATACAACATAATGATAACTTTTTTAAGGAGAATTTGAAAAATGATCTTACATGTAGTAGCAGCAGCTGTGAGAGTGAGAATATCAGTTGTGCTAGTTCCAGTCAGAGCCGAGCCGAGAGTAGAGCTAAGCTGATCTCTTTTAGCTCCCACTGTTTCAGCCAATTGTGCACATTGAGAAGCTACTATAGCTGTGGCCGAAGCAAGAGCCGCTTTCCTAGCTGGGCTTGAGTCCGGCTCAAGTTTCCCTTTGGAGGACTCTTCGGCTATAGCCGCCAGCGCAGCTGCAAGCCCGGCTATGGACAAAGCTGCATGCACTTCAGCTCTTTGAAGCCTCTTTTCCTCTTTCCTTTTTTCCTTACTCTCCTTTAACCATTTCTTTATTGACACATTTCCAAATGGCATATTCCATTGGGACTGTTCAATATTTTAAAAAGAAATAAAAGATTAAATTATAGTTGGAAATTTATTTTTTTTATTTTTATTTTTTTTTTTGCAAACAAGATTTTTAGTATGTACCAGAAAAAAGCCAAAACAGAACATGATTGTAAAAAATAGAGAACTAAACCCAGCCTAAGTGCATTAATATGAAAGCAAAGCCCATCTTTTAAGAGAAAAAATATTTTTTATTCATCGGTGAATATTTCCTTTTTGAAATTGAAATTAAACCAACATTTTTTAAATTCTTTTCATCCAAAACCAATTCGATTTTATTAAACCAATAAATTAAAGCTAATTTATATTTTTCATTTGAGAATAATTTTTTATAAAAAAGTAGGAGTAATTTCAAAAAACTATCCGCCAAATAAATTTTTTTATTTATACGCATAACTTATAATTCATACCCGTTTCTTCCTAAAGTTGCCGGAATTGTAATTTAATTCAGGGTGCATTGCTTGTTGCATCCAAATCCAAGACTGTAATGAAATGTAAAAAAAAACATCAAAGTGAATGAGGAAAATATCAGGCAAGTTCTGAAATATTTGCTATTAATAGTGACATAATAAGAATAATTGACATTATCATTTTATCAGTATCAAGTATAATATAATAAAAGAGAGAAATAATAAATTAAAATAATTAAAAAGATAATTTTTATTTTTCATACAAGTTTTATCAAGTTTAATTTGGCAATAAATAGAGGATAAAGGCTGCTTCCTTACGCAACTTAGGAAGACAAAAAACTAATTATAATAAGTATGAATATTCTTTTCAATAATAAATTAAATCCATTTCAAAGGAAACGTATCATAAATTATTGGTGACTATTATGACATTGATATTAATAAGTTTTAAGCTTGTTTCTAATAAAAACGGGACTATTAAATATTACTTATACTAACCGTTGGCAATAATTTTGCAATATTTAATTATTTTAGATAGTAAATTATTGTTATTTATATCATAATACTTGAATATAATACTTTTTTTTTTTGAAAGGACTTAAATATAATACTTCGAATTATGTCAATTATAGTTCTTATGTAAATATCTTGCTAATCTTATTTAATTTTTATACGTAAATTGTATACTATATGTTGAGTCATATTTATATTTTTTATCGTTAGGAAAAGTGATTTTATAAATAATTTCCATAAATAACATGATTTCTTGATCACTTCTATTTTGGTAATAATAATACAACAAATACTTGACTTTCACAAGTCACAAGTTGCATTCACATTTGATTGTATACTCCTCTGATTAAACCAAAAGGTGCTTTACAGACCACCCACGGACCACCACCCACCATATTTTTTAGTTACTCTTTAATATATTGGTTTTTGGTTTATAATGGAAATTTCTCAAGGAAAATACAAGCATGAAGAGAGCATTTACACAGGGGCTATTCAAGACCGGGTATCGGGTCGATCCGAATCCGAAAAATCCGGGTGTCTGCTTTTTCGAGTACCTAAAATTGTGATCCGGTTCCGACTCGGTTTAAACCAGGTACTCGAAATCGGGTACCCGGTTTAAATCGGGTCAGAAATCGGATACCGGTTTTTTTAGAATGTTTTTTTTATTAAATTTTTTTTGTCTTTTTTTCGTTCAACTGTGCGTTTTAATCTCTATTTTTATTTAAAAATAATTTTTTATATAAAATTCAAATACTAACTCTTTAAAAATATTTAGGTTAATTAGTCATAAAAGAAAAATTAAGAAAATTAAAGAATAATATTGTTACACATTGGTTTAAGTAAGAACAATTATACAAAAAAAATTTATCTACGGGAGAAAAATTATATTAAGATTCAACCCAAAATTAGCTTAATAGCTACCATCATTATTTTATCATGAAAAAGTAATAAAAAAAATAAAAAAAACGGATATCTGGTACCCGATTTCCAAAAATATGCGACCCGGTACCCGATCCGGATTATCCGCTTTACAAAAACCGGGTAAATTATCCGATTTTGAAAACCGGATACCGGGTAATCCGGATCGGATATTTCGGATCAGATTTTTTTGCACACCCCTAATTTACACAATAGGTTGAAGAGAGCATTTACATTTTCAAAAAACACTATTAATTAACATAGATTTTTGTTTTTGTGTAAAATGCTCTCATAGTGATATGGACTGAATAACTCAGCATTTACATTTTCAAAAAACACTATTAATTAACATAGATTTTTTTGTGTAAAATGCTGTCATAGTGATATGGACTGAATAACTCAACTAATACGATTATTAGCATATGAGTCGTGCTCCTGATTTTTGGTCGTCACATTGAGAAAATAATTTCTAACAAGAGTGGAATCTACATAAATATTAAGAAGCTAGTAATCAAATAATATTAATATTATTTATAAATTATTAATCATCTTTAAAATTCAAATGGAATCTAGTAATTATTATATAGAACAGAGTTTGGATGAGAGATGATGAAATCAACATGAAAGGTTGAAATTGACTTTTAGTAGGTTTTATATGAACTTAGTACTCATAAAAATAATGTATACCAAATTTAAATTAATGTGTGACTAAATGGAGTATTAATTAGTTAAAGAGTATGACTTTATATTAGGCTTTTATTGTTATTATTATTAATTATTATTTTTTTCGTTCCATATTAGTTGCAATATTAGATTTAATGATATTATTTATTTATTATTTTTAATTTTGATAAGTTTTTAATTTATAAATTAAAACATAGTCAAGTGAGATTTTGTTTGATTCATCTCATTGCAAAAATTATTAATATTAAATTTTTATAATTTTTTACTGTACATAATTAGAGATTAATAATTAGATTAGTACATTAAACTGCATGAAAAAACATGTATTACAAGTAAATTGGAACAATAAAGTACATCGTTGGAACTTTTTTGTAATCCTTTGTATGGATTATATATACATGCACTTTTTCCATTATTAGAGTAGGTAGTCTAAAAGGACTTGACTATGACCCAATCCTACGCAGTATGCATTAAAAAGGACGACAAGGATATTCATACACGTCTAGGCACCCTAAATAAATTGGACCTCAAGTATATAGACACAATGGTAACTGTTAGTTGTATTTAGTAATGAAACGTAACAACTAACAATTTTTTGATGCACATAAATTGATAAATATTTATTCGGATTATCGGGTGATTTCAGGTTAAGTGTTTTGAGTTGGTTTGAAATCGAGTTATGTGTCCATATTACTTTTTACATAATTGTAAGTCATTTTTAAAGTCAGGTCAAATCAAATTCGGTTATAAAATCGAATTATCGGATTTATTTTTAACATTTTTCTTTAATAAATTGTATTACCTTCAAATCATTTGATTTCCAAGGAGGTGTGGAATTCATGTAATCAGCATCGTCCATCTTTATAATTTTCTTTTCCATCTTCTGCAATCATTGACACTAAGCTTAGCATCCTAGTAAGCATTACATAATACGATATAAATAGAGGTGTTTGTCAGGCCGTTGGGCCGTTTCAAAATTTAAACAACTTAACATTAAAATGAAAATGCATTAATATGTCAACTCATATAACACGACTTGAAACATTATTGTTCCAAAACTTGACCAATGAAGACCCATGACACTTATAGCCACAAGGTCAGATCTTATGGATAATATAGGTAGGCAAGTGACATCACTTAAAAATAGAAAAAAAATTTAATAGTACTACAATAGAATAACAACTAATAAGAACTTGGTTGAGTTGGTTAGACAGTGACGTTTATGGATCAAACCTTGCCATTAGCAAGGATTTGCATTCCATTTGTTTTTTTTTTTTAATTATTAGTGACATCACTTTTTTTTTCTTCTTCTGAATTCACTCGTGTTCAGACAAGTTTATATAACATGATCATTGAGCGGGCCTAAACTAACCAAATGATCGAACATTTTCATGGTGCTTTCGCGGACAGGGATCGATGAACCATCTTGTAGCTTGGATTCTAAAGCTTGAAGTGCAAAATTGCACCAAGCATTGGAGAGAAAGTCCATAGTCTCAGGATGCGCCTCATCATGAAGAGACGAAACCATGAGATTATGATCAGAAGGATCCATATTACTAGGAAAAGAAGAAGCTTTAAATGAATTATTTTTAATATGTAGAAATTGTTGTTAATTGTAGGAAGTGTGGGTGTACAAGACCATATAGCAAGGTATATATATAAATAGAAAATGAAAATAATTAATGTACTCGTAATAAAGTTTAAAATATGGGATGCTTGGTTGACGTAATAGATTATGTCGTTATCTTAGTTGTATTTTATGCATATAGATATAGAATAGCTAACAATATGGTCCATATTTTGGTATAGATACCAAGAAAGTAGCTCGATGTATTGGGTGTGCTTCACTTGTTTGGAAAGTTGGTGCTTTGGAGTTTTAGTAGGGGTGTTCAAAAAAATCCGATCCGAAATATCCAATTCAGAATATCCGGTATCCGATTGTTAAAATCGGATAATTAACCCGAATTGTCTAAACCGGATATTCCGGACCGGGTACCATTTTTATAAATTCGGATACCCGATATCTGGTTTTTTTTTTTTTTAAGAAAAAAAAAATTATAATGAGGCATCAGGAAACGGAAAACCTAATGTCGCGCCGTCCCCTTCCCCTTCTGGCCTTCATTTGAAAACCTAATTGAAGGAGCAGCTTCAGCCTTCAAGCCTTCAAGAACTTAGAAACCTTCATTCAGCGCCATCCCCTTCTTCAATCTTCATCATCATCAATTCGTTATTCATCAGAGATTCAGAGTCGTCCTTCATCGAATCATCAGTTCATCACCATCTTTGTCCTTCATCACAAATCTTCGAACTTTTCATAAAAACAAATCTATATTTCCAGGTCCTTGTACAATGTCTTCATCTTCTTCATAGTGTCAGTCTTCATCAAATCATCTTCTTCAGCTTCAAATCTTCGTCCTTCACAGGTATTAAGTCTTATTCCTAATTTTAGTTGTTTTTAACTTTATTTTTAATATTTTGAATTCAAATTCTGATATTTGTTTGTTCAATTTATTTTCAGACCCTCTTTACAATTTTAATTTGAAGATCTACATGGATTCTTACCCACCACCATCTGGATTTTCGGTAGCTCTTTAGCATTTTTATTTTGCCATTTATCTTTGATATTTGATTCTGATATTTGTTTGACTTAAATGCTAATGTAATATTTTGAATTCAAATTTTGATATTTGTTCAACTTGTTCAATGTTTTTGATGTGTATGATGATGGTAGATTATATTTTACTAAATTCAGCTTGTATATGATGATGGTAGATTCACTAGATTAGTAATTGATTGTGAATTGTGATGAACTGATGATGGTAATGATAATTGATATATAACTTGTACATTATGAATTTATGATGATAATTGGTAACTGAATTCTACTTTAATATTCTGTTATATATAACTTGTACATTATGAATTTATGATGATAATGATAATTGATAATCTCTTTTCAATTGGTAGGCTTTACTTAACTATAAAGTTTACAATAATGGTTACTTGATGTAGTACCAATTCACTTGTATTTTTAAAGTTTATCTAATAAGTGAAAGTGTGAAATAAAGATGTCCCAATTTAAGCTAATGGAAATTCTTTAATATATGTTTTGTATAGAACATGGGGTCGTCTTTTGATGATAATGAAAATTCACTACCGAATGAAGGAACTCAATTTGAAGAGAGTGTTGATCACTTGTTCGATGAGGATGAAGATACAAGATCACCAATTGTGGATGAATTGCCTTTTGCTTTTGTTGAACGTGAAGGATTTTGTGAGTATTGTAGGGCTTTGAATCCTTTATTTAAGATTCCTTCTCGTAGCACTGCCACTAGAGATTGTTATATTCTTTTCATTGAAAAAAGAAATGAGTTGAAAATTTTTTTTCAAAACTTTAAGTAACGAATTTGTCTAACAACAGAAACTTGGACATCGGGGCGAAACTTAAGTTATATGTGTTTGACTTCACATTTTATTGATGATAACTGGAATTTGCAAAAGAAAATCATAAACTTTTGTCCTATTTCTGGTCACAAGGGAATACTTATTGGCAGAGCTGTTGAAAAATGCTTGATTGATTGGGGTTTGAAAAATAATGACATTGACCGACAATGCAAGTTCAAATGACATAGCGGCCAATTACCTTAAGAAAAGACTTAACATTTGGGATACTAGTTTGTTAGAGGGTCAATACCTACATATGAGATGTGCATCACATATTTTGAATTTGATTGTGAAAGATGGTTTGAATAAAGTTGATTTGTCTGTTTTGAAAGTTCGTGTTCTTGTGAAGTATGTAAGGTCTTCTCCTGCTAGGCTTAAAAAGTTTAAAGAATGCATAAAAGAGGAGAAAGAGGAGAGCAAAAGCCTTGTTGTTTTGGATATTGAAAGTAGATGGGATTCAACTTACCTAATGCTTGAATCTGCTATCAAATTTAAAAAGTCATTTGCTTCTTTATGCATGAAAGATTCTGCTTTAGTTAAGTTACTTATAAAGTTTGGTGGTGCTCCTACTGAAGAGGATTGGAAGAAAGTGTCTACTTTCTTACCTTTCTTATGATGCAACTTTGAGATTTTCTGCTTTTCGTTATGTAACTTGCAACTCTTATGCACATGAGATTTTTGGGACTAGATTATTGCTTGCCAACAACATGAGTGCCGATGATGAGGGTATGAGGAAAATGGCTACCAATATGATGGCAAAATATGACAAATATAATGGAAACATTGATAATATAATTATTTTAGTGTTTGTAGCTGCTCTCCTTGACCCTAGGCATAAATGGAATTATGTTGATTGGATTGTGCGTGCTTCATATGATGCCACAAAAGCTACTCTCTTGTCACTAAAGATTGAAATGGTTTTTCAAAATTTGTTTGATTCTTATACTTGATCTATGCCTACACCAAAGACAAGTGGAGCTACTTCCTCCACTTCCACCTCTTCAACCTCTTCCATTTTTACTCAAAGTGGGACTCAAGGAATGGGGAAGGTGGACCTTATTGAACTAATGAATTCAAGATATCAGATGGAGATAGGTTGTTCATTAACCAATGTAAACAAAAGAGAGTTGGATAGGTATTTAGAAGATGCATGTGAACCTTATGATTCTAACTTAGATATTTTACTGTGGTGGAATGATCAAACAAAAAGGTTTCCATTCTTCTAAAGATGGCTAAAGATGTGCTTGCTATACCTATTTCTACCGTTGCTTCTTAATCTGCTTTCAGTACTGTGGTCGTATTCTTGATGATTTTCGAACATCATTGACTCCAAAGATGGCCGAAGCCCTTTTTCGCGCACAAGATTGGCTTTGTATTTCAGAATTCCTTTAGCAATAGAGAAGAGTAGAGCTGTTCAAAAGTGACCCGACTCGAAAATCCGAACCAAAACCAAAAGAAAACCGACCCGAAAATGTGTTTCTTTTTTTGGTTTATCGAACCGACAGTACCCAAACCGAAATTGTACCCAAACCAGTTGACAACCGAAAATGGGAAAGCTGAACCCGAGCTGTAACCGATTTTTGTAACCGACACATAATCGTTAACCGAGATTACCCGAACCTAATAATGACCGACACATAACCGTTAGAGGGTCAATTCTATCCGGCTAAAACCGACTTAACCCGAACGAATTTTAGATCGAACTGCTGTAAACCTGAACCAATTTTTAACATAGAAGTATGATAGACTCATATTCAATCATCTTATTTGTTAATCTAATAAAATGTTAGATATTTTAATAAATTAAATTTTATAAATACATGGTTTCCTATATTTAGAGTTAATAATCAATGGTCAATGTTTATTTAACTACTTTTAATCGAATTAGATAAATATTGATAGAACTTTATAATTTTAATTTCAGGTCAAACAAGTAAAAGTAACAAAGTAATAATGATTACTAATTGGTTTGCATTTTAACTATTTTGCTTTAAATAAAGGGAATCTTGTCATCAACTAAAAATTGACTAACAACTTAATTTGATATTGATTCGATCGATAGTAATTAGTAATACGTAGCTGAATTTTGCTTTAAAAAAAAACTCGAATCCGATCTGTACCCGACAAAACCGAACCAATTAGTAATCGATGACAACCCGAGACCGATTGACACTCGAAACGAACTTCAACCGACACCGAACTGATGCTAACCCGATAGCTTGAATAACCGAACCGTGACTAACCGACTCGACCCAAGTGTGACCCGTTGTAACACACAGCCGAAAAATAACCGATCCGAAATACAACCGAACCGAATGACACCTGTCCGAAACCTACCCGATCACCCGAATGAACAACTCTAGAGGAGAGTTTGCTTGCACTTGAAGAAATGGAGGAAGGTTAGTATAAATTTTTAATTATTTTTCAATTGATTATTTAATATTTAAGAGTAAAAATATTTTTCCTTTAACCTTATATTGTTCGACTGTTCGTGCTCTTGGTTTCGGTAATGCATTAACTTTGGAGCATCCGGAGGTCATAATCGATGAAACTCTTGACGTCGTTGAAGATGATTAATGGAGCTTGAAGTTTCAACTTATAAATTTTAATAGCTTGCTTTTAGTTTTTTAATAGGTAGATCTAAGATGTGTAACTTTATGAGTTTATGGAATTATGGTTGTATTTCAATTAACTAATCGTTGTTGTATTTTAATAGTTTATGACTAATTAAGTTAAGTATTTATAGAGATATAGTATTTGAATTATATATAAAAAAAATGTTAAAAGAAATAAGGAAAAAAAAAGGTTTTAACAAAACCGGGTACCCGGATTCGGAACCGGATCAGAATTTTAAGTATCCGAAAAATCGCGTACCCGGTTTTCCGGATCCGGGTCGACCCGGTATCCGGTTTTGAACACCCCTAGTCTTCAGTATATTTTTTTAGTTACAACGTTGGCTCGGATTACACTACAATATAATTTACTTTTAGTGGGATATATTTAGCGACATTTAATTTAAATGTCATTATTTTAAATTTCTAATAGTATATATAGTGAATTTAGTGACATTTATTAAATCCTTTAGCAACATAATAAAAAAATCATACTAAAGTTTTTTGCGACTAGTGACATTTCTCATAAATGTCACTATTAAACTATAGTAACAATTACATATACCATTAAAGGCCAAATAAAGTGTTACTAAATGAATTTATAGTGGAATTTAAAAAAAAAAACCAAAAATTATTACACTAAATATATAAATTAGTGACATTTTTTTAATGTCACTAAATCTAATGTCGCGAAAAGTTAAATTTGTTGTAGTGTTAGCTGAATTATGTTAGAGAATACTTTTTTGAAAAGTTGTATTTGATTTTCATTTTATACAAATATTTGATTCTTTTTTCAAGGTCATTAAGAGAATATGATTTGACTTGAACAATAATACACTCATTTCAAATATTGCAAATAATAATTTTTTTTAAAGTTTAAGGTAGGCTAGAAGTAAGGGTTAGAAACGAAGGCAACGATAATCAAACCTAATGCTTTAACTAAACCATGACCCAATTCTCATAAATATTACTGTCTTTGTTTTCTAATGTACTTCTCATTTAAAATATTTTTTTTAAAAAGAGAAATTTGATTAAGATTTTTAAGATATATATAGATGATAAAAAATATTCATGTAAGATTTCGTTAGATTCGTCTTAATTTATATTTTTTATAATTTTTTATGATGTGTATTTAGAGATATTAAGATTTAAAATTCACTTTGAAAACTATTCAAGAAAATAAATGGACATTAGAAAACGGAGGGAGTAACTTATATTGCTAGCTCTCTATTCAAGAAAAAAGTATATTAGATATAAAATTTATTTAAAATAAGGGAGTTAAAAAGCACTGCAATTATTATTTTTGCCTTTTTGTTTTAAAGAAGTTGGTACAAATATGTTATTTAGTTAATTAATTTATATTATTGAACTTTGATTGTTGGCACATAGATTTATTTATCAACGGAAATAAAAAATAAAATATTCAATTGCTTATGAATATGTTGGGTAACTAGGAAACATAAATGAATACTGAATGTTTATGATAAAAATAGCAAAACGAATCACTAATCTTCATTAGCTCTGAGAAAACATATAAGTTGGTAGACTAACATTTAATATACATCACGCTTGATTAACATTAACATTTATTTATATGTTAAAAATATTGTAAATAAAAACATGAAATATTAAGGTGAATACTATTAAGAGTAGTTTTACAATATAATTTAATCGGAATACGTTAGTGATGAGAGTCTTTAATAATGAGGTCCACTAGCATTTCATACAATTGAAATCAAACAATCGAGTCTCCAACCAAACATGCAAGCTATGAATAATTAATAGTCACACCCCACAAGGGTTACACATAAGCAAGTGTTGCAAGTCCAAACATGAGACCTTGAAACGGATATATACAAGCAGTCTATTTAATAATTAAAAATATTAATTAAATAAATTAAAATGTAACTAAACATGACATACTTGATAACTGCTTTTTTTTTTATTTTTTTAAATTAAATATTAGATCAACACATATTAAGTCGTTTGACGGAGGGTCAGTCTTAATAAAGAATTTGTTGTCACAAATAGGTTCACTTTTAAAGTGATATAATGTAGAAGTTATTGATTAGAATAATTAAGTAATTGTCAGTGTCGCTTGAAATGATAAAAAAGAGTAAAAGGGTTTCGTACAAAAGTGAAGGTTAATAAATCTAATAATGAAGGGAGGAGTACCATTATATGAAAGACTCAAGTAAAGTTTTGGGGCTAAAGATATAAATATATGATGTTCCTTTAGTGAAGTTATTTTTGTTCAAAAGATGTCCCAAAATAAAAATAACAATGATGGGAAGAACTTATAAAATTTTTTGTTTGGGGAAAATGAAAAGAGTAAATAAAAACAGGAGTATTATTCTACAACTCAAGATGCATGTAATTATAAGTTAAAGCATGGTACGGTAAGCGTTAAGTTTCATTATCAATGAAATATAAGGATAAGTGTTGGAGACTTTTCTTCCTTAATAGCAGTAATAGCAGTAATAGCCCAAGTGCACATCATAATTAATTAAAAGCCTAAGTACGAGGCGAATTCTATAAGGAGTGGGATTTATATTAAAGAGTTTGATTCAAAAACATAAATATAAAACAAATACACAAACGCATATAAATATAACAACTACTATAAACCCAAAAATAGCAAATAAATGCAAATAACTTAAAGAGAATAAACAAGATTAAAAAGAAGAAATGCCAGGTCTTCTCACCAAAATAATTGTTAGTGACCTTATACCCAAGGACATGAATATGTATTATTAGGAAGAATTATACATTCTGTTGCAAAAGACAATTTGATTGTGAGCATGTCATTTATCTTTTTTTCATTGGACAGTATTAATGAAATTTAACTAATTTACATTTTTTTGAATTACCATATTTACACATTTTCATTTTTGAAAAAAATTATACATTTATGGATGCAACAAATCACAATTATTCCAATTGCACTATTATATATAAATGTATAGTTTAGAAAATTATACTGGAAAATAGATAAAATACTATATTTACATTGATAGAAAATTAAACTGCAAATTAAATTACATTCATTGCAATTATACTGCAATATATTAAATTACTAGAAGTACATAATTGTCCTTTTTCCAACAATAGTTGTTAAAGACTAGAATGACATAAAATTTATTTAATTTGATCATTGAAATCAGTCATTTACATTGTTAGACTACTTTAATTAGAATTTTGAATTTTAAGAAAAATGTCAAAAATATTAAACCAGATGACAATTATAAAAACAAATAAATTAATGCAAAAAAACAGCCAACTTCAATCAGTGTGTAGGCAATCAGACTATCTTAGCTACCAAATATAGTGCAATAAAAGTCAATCAACTAAAAATATTGTCTGATTTTCTAATAGAAAAAATGTATAAACACTTTCATGGTAGAAATTACAACACAAATAGCCCCAAGTGGCCATTCCAATTATTTGATCATACCATTTCTCTTCTTTAAACCTTTAGTATTGTTTAAAAATATTTTCTAGAATAACCATGAGTTTATATTACATTCAAGAAATTCAGAGAGACAAGGGAACATGGAAAATTAATGACTATTAATAACAGTCATGAACAATTTTACGTCGCCATTTCTAGAGTGACAATCAGGAGATGACTAAGATATGCGACAAGGATGGTGAAATATGAGAACGTACTGAGAATATAGTATATAAAAAGGTGTTTCAAATCCTATAAACTCTTTATTTAACAACCTATTTTTGGTTTCTTTATATATAATTCGTTTTCAATTACAATATATATATATATATATATATATATATATATATATATATATATATATATATATATATATATATATATATATATATATATATATATATATATATATATATATATATATATGTAAATACTTATTACCCACCTTCATTTTATATTTTTATTAGTTTAAAATTTCATTAAAATATTAACATACTTAAAAATCCGTGCATTGTACAGGTTTCTATACTAGTACATCTTCAATACTAGTGTTTTCTTTCAAGCAACTAACAAAAAATTTCTAAGTCATGTTCAAATGCTTATTCTCATGTAGACACATCTCAAGACAAAGAGCACACATTCATCAATTTCTACCACAACACCTACCTATTCTCATTGAGATGTAATAATTTCTCAGCATGGATTATCGATGAAAATTGACTCTCGCCCTCAATACAACAATATCACTAACCCAAATTAAACCATGAACCACATATCCAAGCCAAAGATGAATAAAATCAAAGCATTTCAACTATATACATAGTGATAATTCCTTGCCTACGCCAAAACAAACTACTTATAAATGGTTTGACTAACGCTAAAACAAAATGAAAACATTAATTCATAAAAAAAAAGATGAATAAAAACATTAATTCATAGCAAAATGATAATTTTAAAACTCTAACAATGTCATAACAACAAAAAGAAGACATATAGCATTATTAACTAAAACTCATGATTGAATTTTAAAGGGGCAATATTAGAAATAAATTAAAGGCAATAAGTAGAAATAAAGATTACTCTTATTGGATTTAATCCAAGGAAGAACCATATGTAGGGGATGAATAATCAAAGAAATCCATGAGTGAACTCCATAAAGCTCTAATGCACACCAAGTATTTGATAATATTCTTCAATAATTTGGATGAATTAATATCCAAAATACAAGCTCCAATTGATATCCAATAACTCAAATACAACCTTTGATTTCCATTAAAGTGTTTGATTTCTATTAAAATGTTTGAATTGCAAATTGCAATGATAATTCTAAGTACAAGATGAACTAAGGAAAAAATTTATCATGACACAACTTAAGAACAGAAAAGCTAAAAGATGTATGTCAGAGTCTTAATTTCAGAAGATTAGAGTCGATCAACTACATAAATCAATATATCAATTCCAATAGTTTTTTATGTGGAATTCTTCTTAGCTATTCATTTACATTTTCAACCATCTCAACTTTAAGTCTAGAACCTTCATATATCATTTTCCACTTCTTCCCTTTTAGTCATCTTAAGACCTTGTCATTTCAAGTCTCTCGAGCTTTAACATACAACTTTCTATGATTATTATCAAATTGTGAATACCCTATTATTGCATATGCCCAAACCATCCCAAATGATTTTCTTTAATATTTTCCTCATCATATGCAACTTCAAATCCTTTTTTAAAGTAAATATGAACCCTAAATTTCTTACCTTCGACCAGCTTGCTATACGTATAAATTGCACTTATAGTAAATGATATTTCACATCATTACACGCACTCTAAATTTAGGTTTGAGTTCAAACACGGGCCCTGTTTTTAAGGGTCTAGAAAGTTGCGTTTATCTTACGTAGATCCTTATAACGGGCGTGTCCAAACTTGACTCAAAAAATTTATTTTCACAAGTGTATTTGATGGTCTAGTAGGCCATAATCTGGATCGTACTCTTAGGGTGGTCCTAAATGTTTTAGAAACTTACATGAAAGTAATAATATAATTTTATTTAGTTTAAATCAAAATTTAGGGTTGCCAATTGGATTAATTTAATTGGATTAGAATTGATTTCTTAATACTTTATTTTTTTATTTTAAGTAAATGTTAAACATTTTATTTTATTAATTTTTATACCTAAATAAGAGTATTATGAGACGATTAGCTAATCTTTATAAAAAAAGTTTTGCAAAATAAAGATTAGCTAATCTTTAGTTGTTTTTCTTATTATTGATAATTTAGGCAATTACTTGATAACAATAAGAAAAACAACCAAAGATTATTGTATGATTACTCCTATAAATTTAATAGAAAAATGTATTTTTATTAAATTGTAATCGGGTTTAGACGATTGATAAGTGAATTGCATTCGATAAATAACTAAACATAACATACATATTATTTTCACTTAGAAAAATGACATAAAGTACAATGCATTCGATATTGAGTATGTACGTATTCATTACTAGCTTAATTATTTTTGTTCGGTATTTATACATGTATTTGTCAATGTTATTGTCATTGTCGTTTTGTTTTGCCATTATTAAGTGATAAAATGAAATTAAAAATAATACTTATAATACTTTAAAATGTAAATTATTTAATACAAACTGTACATTACATGAACAAATATACTACTTTATAATACTACTTTTATATACACACGGTTTTTATCTAAATAACTTTTAGCCTTACATTCAATTATCATTTGGCAGGTTAATGATGGAATGCTGTACACTTGATTCTTACAGCAACTGTTCTAAAAGTGTAATATTATATTTAAAGCCGGTCTTCTGAATGACCGTCTCTCTGAGAGATATATCTCAAGTCCAGTCCACTAAAGCTTAATGTCTATTTTTATTTACCATTTTTCTTTATAAGTCGTTCCAAGTAGAGATGATCTCTCAAAGAGACCGTCTCTCACAAGAATTTGTGTTATACTTAAAAGGTGCAGCTAATTAACTACATAAGCAATATTCTACTGATTGGACTTTTTTGGCTTTTGGGAATTGGGCTTATGTCACTTTTCCCTTTTGGGCCTTATAAGATTCTTTATTTTTGGAATTTTTGAAATAGATAACGGAAATTATCAAAAAAAAATACATTAAGCTATGTTTCAACTTATTTCAAAAAATAACCGTGAAATCCTCAAGCTTGAGGGTCGTATTATGCTCATAGTTACTAACTGCAAACAAGTGTTTTACTCAAAAAAAGGCCAAGTCTGATAATACCTTATTTTGTGTAGTTTTCCATTTCAATTTCGGTTTTATTAAGTAGAATTTAGATTTTATTATATAACAATTAGAGAAATTACTTTATAGAATAGTTTTAAAAATGTAATTCTCTAGATGATAATTCTAGCTTTATTAGAAGGTCATTATGTAAATATATCATTTCAAGCAAGGAAGAAGAGCAAGCAAAGAATCGGATTAGACTAGGATGCGCGGCCCGTGGAGTTTTATGCGGCTCGTGCGTGTGCGGCACGCGCACGTCAGTCTGTAGGCTGGGCGGCTATTTCACTTTTTCCATTTCGGCTTTCATTTTCAATTGGATATTTAGAGGGGTTTAGGAGGCGACTTGCAGAAAGGAATGATGAGCAAATTCAATGGCAAGAAGCTTCATCAAATCTTTATAAATAGGCAAGAAAGCTTATTGAGGGCAGCTTGTAATTTTTCATTAAAATACTTCTTCTACTTCATTTATGTTTTGTCATGGTTATAGAGCTTCAAGCTTAAATTTTCATTTCTTGAGGAAGGTTGATTGGAAACTTCTAATTACTCATTGTAAGAATCCCTCTACTTAATATACTTTTGATTATTGAAAAGTTCTTATTATAATCTTATGAATATTGTTTGAATTGGAAATCAACTATTGTACTTATTATTGCAATATTCATTTATGCTAAATCTATTTGCAAAATCAGTTAGTCTTGTACTTGGATTATATGGTAGCAACTAGTTCTAATTGTGAATGCAGATTATGAATGATTAGAATCTAAATGAACTTTTCATTTTGATTGAAAACTATTTGCTTGAATAGTTTTAGCAAACCTATTGATTCTCTTTTCTTAAAGCTATTGTTGGATTGAATTTTATCTCTGATTGGAGTGAATTAACTAATGATAAGAGCTTTACATTCAAACTGATTTTGATGGTTAGCTACACTTAAGGAGAATAAAAGTATAATCATCTTCACGATAGGTAGTCAAAAGTGAATTTCTTAAGTAAAGTATTCAATGATCAATGAGAAACAAGAAGTATACAATCAACTTAACTCAAGATATCCTTTCCATTGATTTTTAGAAAACACCATTGTTATAGATTTCACTTAGTTCATTGCTTGTTCAAGTTATTTTATTTTAGAAAGACAAATCAAAACCCCCTTTTTCTTTGTGTTATTGATTGTTTTCAATTTCATCTTCCGAAGCAGATATTATACTAAAACCTTCTCAAATCCCATCTCTCTGTGGATACGAACCTTACTACCCTACTACATTAAGTTGTATTTAGAAAGTAAGTGAATTTATTTTTGGTTAGAGTTTAGGCGACTGAGAAATAACTTACCAAATTTTGGCGCCGTTGCCGGGGAGAATTGGCGTGTTTGTATGTTTTAGTGTGAATTGTGATTGTGTGTTTTTATTCCTTGTTTATGGTACATACTCGTAACTCTAACAAGGAGGAATTACAGTACGATCCCGAATTGGAACTAACCCTTTTCAGGTTAAGGAAGGAATTGAGAAACAATTTTCTAGAGTTACCATTTGCAGAAAAAGTAGAAGGAGAAATGGCTCGTAGGGAGAATCGTACCTTGAAGGAGCTCACTTCTCCCAATATTGATCAATAGCCCTTGTGCATTATATATCAACAAGAAGATGAAGGTGGCACTTTTGATCTTAAATTGGGTTTAATCCATTTACTACCTTCATTCCATGGGTCAAATGGAGAGGATTCCAACAAGTTTTATTTGAATTTCATGTGGTTTGTGGTGGTATGAGACCAAATGGAGCAATAGAGAGAAGGCGAAACTTAGAGCATTCCCTTTTGCCCTAAAGGATGCGGCTAAGGATTGGCTTTATTACTTACCACCAGGTTGTGTCACCACTTTGGCAGAGATGAAAAAGAGATTCCTTGAAAAATACTTTTCAGCTTCAAAATCATCCACTCTAAAGAAAGAAATCAACAACATTGAACAAAATAGTGATGAATCATTTTATGAGTATTGGGAAAGATTTAAAAGGTTGTGTGCGAGCTGTCCCTATCATGGGTACCACGATGAAGATCTCATTATGTATTTTTACAATGGGCTTATCAATGATGATGTAAGAATGATAAATTCAGCTAGTGGAAGTTTCATTCTCAATAATACACCGGAAGCTGTAAGGGTATTGATTGAAGAACTGGCTGAAGGTTTTAGGCAATTCAACAAGAGATCCCACGATAAAAGAGCAATTAGAGAAAATGTTAGCACTGAGTCTAAGGTTGGCAAACTAGAAGACCAATGCAAGCATTAACATCAATGATGAGAGATTTCATGGTTAAAGAAAAAGCACAACAAGTGAAGTCATGTGGCATTTGCCCTTTTAATCATCCTACAGATTCTTTCCCTTAGTTATAAGAAGAAGGTAATGAAGAAGTTAGTGCAATTTGGTTTCAAAACAAAGGGTTTCAAAAAAGAAATGATCCGTTTTCCAGTACATACAACCCAGGGTGGAGAGACCATCCAAATCTCAAGTATGGGAATCCTTCAAGAAATCAACAACATCATCAACAACAATCATTCTTCAAGCCACAATAACAATCCTATTCTAGACCCCCACATCACAATCAAGGATCAAGTTTGAATTCCAATATGTCCACCGAAGAAATGTTGAATACTCTAACAAAGAACATGATTCAATTCCAAGATAAGACTCGTTCCAGCATTAAGAACATTGAAAGACAAATGGGTCAAATCTCAAGAGCAATTAGCAAGTTAGAGGCTCGAGATTCAGAAAAATTGCATCAAAATCAGAACCAAATCCAAGGATAAATGCTAGTGCTATGACTCTTAGAAGTGGAACAGAGTTGCAAGGTAATGAGAGAACCATTGCAAGAGATAAAGAACTCCAAGAAGAAACTGTTGTGCATGAACATTCACCATCAGAAAATCAAGCAACCCTGTTACAAGAAGAGAAGAATGTTATAACTACACCCTTACCACCATATGAACCGGTTCCACCTTTTCCAGAGGCATTGAAGGAAAGGAAAAAGCATGAAGTTGACAAGGACATCTATGAGGTTTTCAAGAAGTGTGATGTAAACATCCTTCTCTTAGATGTTTTGAAGAAAATTCCAAGATATGTCAAATTTCTTAAAGAACTTTGTACGGCAAAAAGAAAGCAAAGATTAAAGAGAATTTAAAAGGTGAAGATGAGCAAGCACATTTCAGCCATATTTCAAAGAAAGTTACCGCCTAAATGTGGAGATCCAGGTATGTTCACTATCCCTTGTATTATAGGTGAGCTTACATCTCAAAAAGCTATGTTAGACTTAGGAGCATCAATCAATATGATTCCATATTCACTATATAAGTCTTTGAAACTTGGTACATTACATGAAACAAGTGTTGTGATATAATTAGCTGATAGGTCTAACGCATATCCTAAGGAAATAGTAGAGGATGTCTTAGTTAAAGTAGGGGATCTTATATTTCCTACAGATTTTAATGTTTTAGATATGGAACATGATAAACATGCAACACCTATCTTACTAGGTAGACCTTTCATGAAAACTGCCAAGACTAAGATTGATGTAGATACAGGATCACTTACCATGGAATTTGATGGTAGTGAGGTAGAGTTTGATGGTAGGAGATGCATAGACACTAATCTCTTGCTAAACTCGGATAAATGCCATTTTATGGTTGAGCAAGGAATTGTGCTAGGTCATGTAGTGTTTGCAAAGGGTATCGAGGTAGATAAGGAAAAAATTGACATCATACAATCTTTACCCTATCCCACTAATGTTCCAGAAATACGATATTTTCTTAGTCATGCAGGTTTCTATCGTAGGTTTATTGAAGGCTTCTCCAAGATTGCATTTCCATTATACAGGTTGATGCAAAAGGATGTAGAGTTCATTTTTTATGAAAGTTGCAAGAAGGCATTTGATACGATAAAGAATAGACTCATCTAAAAAAATTTCATGTATTTCTTGATTTGAAGTTAAAAAATTACTATTCGAACTATTCTTCTTCAGAACTTAAAGGATGAAGTCAAATCAGTTTTTACTTACATCTTTAAACTTAAAAAAAAATAAATATACTTGATAATCAGTAATCCAAAGCACATTAATGCATATTTGTAAGATCACACAATCTTACGATCCGATTCTACCACTTTTGATCCTACCTCTTCATCTTCCTAGGTAGAATCTCTATCCTAACAACTTTGATTAAAAGGATCACTGAAGTTTTATGACTCAGGAAGTTACTATTAAAACTTGGTTTTCCACCTCGTAAATATTGTAAGTTTTATTGTGACAACAAGGCAGTGATAGTATCTTTGAGATTTTGGTTCAACACAATCGGACCAAGCATATATGGAGATTCATAGACACTTCATTAAAGACAACCTATGAAGCAAAAGCGATAAGTCTTTCGCTTGTGCGATTAAAGGATCAATTGGCTGATATCGAACCAAACCATTTGCAACGTTTTTAGACATTTTATTCAATTTGGATGTTGAAGACCCCACAACCACTCTTGAGGGAGAGTGTTAGGAAATTAGAATATTTTGTATTGTTATTTTATGAAAACAATTGTTTTTTATTCCCTTCCTAGGGCGTTAACAAAGCATTGATATAAAGTGGAATCTTCATAGAATTACTCGAGGGAGCCTACAATATATATTGGAGGTGTTCAAAATAGACTTAATGATTTAATAATTACCCGATCTTTTAACCCAACCCCACTTGAACTGGTATTAAAATAAATTTAAAATTATATAAAAACTAATATAGACACAAAACTTTATTAAGAGAAATGAGTAGAGAAAAGTTTAAATGATTTCTATAATGGAAAAAGAAGGAAAAAAAATACTTTATTTTATTTTTAAAAGCTGTGGTTTATAGTATTGTTCTCAAATTATTAGTATTATTAAACACATGCAATATATCTCCAACAATATTTATGTGCCCATGCAAATTCATCTGAACTCCGTACATGGCTGTGTTGTCCATTGGGTCAGACTCTTTAATTGTTTTTGTTCATCTTTTTTGAGCTCAAGAGAGTAAAAAAGGAGGAGCCAATTAAAATACAAAGTAATACTCCCTCCACATCATTTTAATTTGTGAAATTTTCTTATTTGTCAAAACTATATTAATTGTCACATTTATATTTTTGTCAATTTTTTTTATCTAAATATCCTTCGTTTACACACGTAATTACGAATATACCTCCATATACCCTACTTACCCAACTACTCTTAACTACTTACCCTTCACTACTTATCCAACTACCACCTTTTTAATGGACCCTACACCACCCTTAATAATCGTACCCAAATAAATGGGACAATTAAAATGATGTGGAGAGACTATTAAAGTTAGTGGTATATATTTTACTTTATCAGTACTTTTTCTTAGGCATGCTATACTGATTGAACATAAAGATTCAAAATTATTTCATTCTTACATGAATAATACTTATAGGAAATGGAAAAAAAGTTCGACTTTCTTCTACAAGTATTATAACTAAAGAAAAATTTATATAGAATTGAATTTTATTACGTTAGTCCGAGAGTAATTACTATTTGTTTAAGAAATATTAATTATCGTCTAGTTTTTAATTTTCCTCAACTTACAATGTAACAAAAAAAATTTTAATATTAAAAATAAAGCTAAGCCTATCATCATCATCATCATCATCATTTTACTTAATGTATCACGCTCATAGAAAATTATGATCAAGGTCTGAAAAATAAAGAAAGGCGACAACTCATACTCATAAAAAAGAGTGTGGCCAAAAAGTCATTTGGCTCAAGAACGATCCATAGATGAATGCTCAGAAAAAACTTCAGAACTCAAAAACATAAAAATAAATAAAAGCATATAAAAATAACTACTTAATTAAAAACGAATAAAAGAAAGATATGTGAAAGACAAAGTCAAAAACAAAATATAAGAGTATATTTCACTAGCCATCTATACAAACCAATCTTTTGGTTTTTTTTTTTTTTTTTTTTTTTTTTTTTTTTTTAAATTTCATGAAGAAATATATATGATAGACTAAAAAAGCTACAAAAATTATTTCATAAATATTTCAATATATAAACCCTAGAAAAAAAATACTATATATATAGGTTATTCATAACATTTAACCCAAATTCTCTTTTCCTCTAATAAATTAATAATTAATTAATTCCATCGAATTATCAATAGAACACCACCAATAAGTGCTCCTCGCTCATTGTCGGTCTTAAGTCAAGATAAAGAACAAATGTGCGCAGTAGATTTATGATAATGAGTTCATTAAAACCTAATCACATGTCATGACAATCGAGATAATTATCAATGAGAAGTTGAGGAGAATTGGCAAGATGTTGCATTACATCAACTTGAGCTTTTAGTGAAACAATATAATCAAGAGTTTCCTTAACCAAAGAGTATTCATCTAAGGATTCTCCACCAGGAATTAGCCCTTTTAGAATTTGTGTTCTCTTCTTCACCAACCTCTTTGCTATTGACCTAGCTTTCACCTTATAATTAAGACTTCTATTTTTAGAAACTCCACATGAATTTCTAGGGCCATATTTGTACATCTTCCTTGAAGTCGTTTTTGTACGCTTGTTAATGCACTGATTAACTCTGATCGTTCTTGTTTTCGACTTAGATAAGAATGTTACATTGGAGAAGAGATTACCTTGCAAGATTTTCTTAGCAAAATTCGCGGTTTCGCTATCTTTAGAGGCCTTGTTGATGAGGGCACGGCTCCAATTATAATTTGATCTTTTACTATTTATAGTAGTGGAAGCCATGGCTAAATCAGCTGATAGTTTTATGGCTTTCTTTCTTTGTAATAATGGCATGTTTTCTTTTAAAGAACTGCATATTTGAAGACCATTTATCCATTTCTTCAAGATTTCTTTTTTGAGAGAGTTATAATTCTGCATTCTATTGGAACAAATAAGTATTGCATCTTAGTTATACATTTGTTTATATAAATAAATATTTCAACTATTTTTTTAGAGGAAAACGTTTCAAAGATAATGAAACAAGTATTTTGATGTCTCATGTGAATGCATGTGAAAATTGGCCAATTAGCTACTACCATTTAATGGAGTTAAGTTGTCAATTTGTCATATTACTAACTTAAAATTAATATTGTGCTAAGGTGACAACAAATTCTATGTAGTGTTTTCAGTTTATCTTATTTGAATGTAACTAAAATATAAATAAAATACAAACATTCAAGCAAAATCATGAATATGACAAATTATGTGCATGCTTTATATATATATATATATATATATATATATATATATATATATATATATATATATATATATATATATATATATATATATATATATATATATATATATATATATATATATATTAAAAAAAACCATCTAAAAACTGAAAGAAAAATACACACAAGACAATATAATCCACAAAAATATAGATTTCTATATAATTAATGGTAAGAAGTAAAGGGCATATGTTGAACAAAATCAAACAATGTCGATTATATTTTAGAAAATGTACTGCTTAATGAGGTAAGATTCCTATCGGGTAATACTGTCGTATAACAAATTTCTACCAACTTAAACAATATATATTAGTATTTATGGATATATGATTTTATATATAAAAGTTGAATGTTATCTGTCGACAACATTGACGGGCCATAGATCCGCCTTCACTGAAAACTAATATAATAGAGGGAAAGGGGAAAAAGCGCTAAAGAACTTAAGGGAAAATGAAGATAATTCATACCTTAGAATTAACAAAAAAAAATTGTTCTGCTGTGAGATGGAATAAACAATAAGGAAGGAAGGAAGAAAAAAGAATGGAGGCACATGAGAAGGAAGAGAAAGGTGCAGAAACATACCATTTATTTAGTTAAGAGAAAATGTGGGCCTTGATTGGAAAGACACAGCACATGCAAGCACATGGGTGGGCTGTGCCCTACCACCCCAAGCCCTGGAAGACATGCCAAAAAACTTTCAAAATTTAGTCATTTCTCCCCTTTTGTGGGAATTTTGTTAATTACTTGCTTTAAACTTGTTTTTCTAACTTGAAAAAGATGATATTTGAATGGTTTATGACCTGATTTGTTTTATAAAGTCCTTTATTTGAAGAATTATAAACTCATAGTGAAAGTCTCTTTTGTTAAAGATGCAAATTAATATATTAAATATATTATATTTATGCGAGAATTGAATTTTTGACTTCAGTGCATGTTATAGAATAATTGTAGCAAATTATGTAAAATACGAAATTTGTTTCACAAATTACGGTTATTTGGACCTGTTCATGGGTTATCAACTGATAAGTCAGTTGTTTAAGCTAGTAGTTATAAAGGCGCAGTGCAAAAAATAATTGTTTGATGTTAGTTGTTTATTAAACAAAAATGGGTTAAAAAAATAAAAAACAATGAAAAAGCTACTCCTAATATAGCTTTTTAGTTTTGGTATTTCGCTAGACTTTAAACTATTTACCAAATACTATTTTGGTTATTTGATCAACCAAAAAAAGCAAAATAAAAAAATCAACAAATAAATTCAAAAAAAAATTTATTTATCAAACGCACCCAAACAATGACTATTATTAGGGTATATATAGCTTATCTTGGAGCCTTAACTATCAGGTTAAAGTTTTTATTTAGTTTGTTACTTGACATGGTATTAGACCTAACGTGAGAAGGGTCACATGTTTGAATCTCGCACTCTCCTCTTTTAAAGTATCGCACCGGGTATAAGGAAGGTTTGGGTCGTATCCACACCGTCAAGGAACCAACTCGACCAATTTAAGTTTATAGTTGAGGTCTCATGATATGTTATATACTCTAACACGTCCCCTCATACAAAGTCCTTTGGGTTAAAAATGTAAACGCAACATAGACCCTCTTCATATGTGACGCTGAATATACACTTTAAATAAGGGGCAATTGAGATTATTCAAACTTATGTATTCTTGTCACGTTGATTTTGATACCACGTCAAGAAATCAACTCAACCAAAAGCTTAACTTGATGGTATGGTTGAGGCCCAAGAAATATTATATACTCTAATGCACACTACAACTCAATTTGCTTTCTTGTGAGCTAGGAGCGTGTTAAAGTATATAACAATATGTTAGAGCCTCAAACGTGCATTAACATAATATTTTGATTGAATTGGTTATTTACATAAATAAGTTAAGTTTAGAGTGGTTTGGTCATAAAATATTATTGTGTGGACACCATTGTAATATTATTATTTTTGTGATGGATGAAATAAATATATTACACTTAAAAGTTACAAATTACCGATTATAAATCCCAATATATGTTGGGTATATACTGCTCAAAGTATACAAGTGAATAAGAAAATAAGGAGTTAGTCGCAACACCAAATCCTATATTACATCATAGGTTAGAAAATCATTAGAGAAAATGAAAAAGGATATTTAATTATATCTTTTTGTAGAGGGTGACTAGTGGAGAAAACAACATTTATACTTTTCTGTAGGAAGTGACTGGTGGAAAAAAATATATTTATACTTTTTTGTAGGGAGTAACTAATGAAAATTAAATTTTTATCACAAAAATGAAAGAAAAAGTCATCAATTACTGAACTAACTTATAATCTTATTTTAAGAGAGTATTTACACAAACAAAAACATATAACATCAAAATGATTAATAACCGAGGTATGTTCTTGATAATTCCTTTATGAATTACTTCATGAGTTTACGTAAAATTACATGTTTAAAAGTACATAATTTCTTTCCTTAGCATTATATTTGGATAATATTTTAGAAATGAACGGAATGAGTGAAGGGCTATAAATGAGAGGAAAAGATTTAACAGGAAGGGAAAATAATTGATTTTTTCTTCCAAATTCTTTTAATGTTGAAAGAATTTGTTTAATTAGTACAAATGATAAAGACTTCTTCAGTCAAATTCATTTTCTTCCCTTTATTTTCTTTCCTTTTTATCACCATTTCCTTTCATTCGAACACAGTGTAAGAGTCAATCTCGGAGAGGTTTTCAGCTAATTTTGTAATATAGGGTTTGTGATTTGTAGTTTAGATATATTAACTTATATCTCTCCTTATGAGCATACATGTTTGATTTGCTTTTGGGCGGATATTTATTAGTTACTCATAATTTATACTATTTTAGTATTTGTGACCTATATCTTATAAAATAGTTAAATGAGAATTTATTTTATTTGTCTTGATATAAATTTTATTACATTTTTTGTAAAAAAATTAACTTTTTTATTACTTTTTAATTATATATGTACGATTAGAGATACTAAAAATTGATTAGTGTAAAGCAGAACCAAAATGGAATAGTTATGCGAGAATGGATGAAATACATCTTATAAGTTATAATATAATATATACTAGAATGATTCCTGTATAAAACACAGATGCTATAAATATTTACTAATATGAATAATGATATTTTTTTATAAAATTAATTCATTTACAACATAAACTTAATTATGAAATCTTTGAAATTGTTATGATAGTCATAGTAATTGATAATTGAGACAAATAAAATTTAAAAAGTCTTCAACTATGATAGATAGAAGCGATAATTTAGTTGAAAAAATAGTCAAATTAGTTAGCTTATTCATTATAAGAGTATGATGATGATTTATTATCTAAGTTAAAATAAAAATTTACATGTATAATATCTTTTGGTTTATATAAGGAAATATAGTATTTCAATAGATCATCTCTCACACACACACATATATGTATATATATATATAGTCAATCAACAAATATTACATCTTTTAATAAGTTAATTATTTCCCTAAATATTTAGTCAAATATCAAAAGTTTTCCCGTCAATAATAGAAAAAATACGGAAAAACTTTAATAAAAGTGTGACACGTTTCTTTATTAGTATGCTTTATTTTATTGATTGATTTTTGATACTTGATATTCCTAAACTTTTCATTTAAATTCTTTCTTTATTTTACCGAACTTTAAAGTTGACAACTTGACAATGAGACCACTATTTATCTCATAATCTGACTAATAATAAGCTAATTAATTTCTTTCTTTATTTAATTTGATATGTTGTTTTCTTTCGAGCATTAATGTTTTTCTTTATCTCTCACTACAACAAACATTAAAAACTAATAAATTAAGAATATTACTAATTTTAGGGAACCAGACGAAAATTTGTATACCAATTTAATTTTCGGATGACTTTTAAAAAATTATTTTCTTCCAAAAAAAAACTAGAAGGGTTTCCCTAATATTATGCAAACCAAACTTTTGTTACTCGTTACTAGTAGAAAGTTTCACATTTTTAAATGCTCATTTATTTCATGCTTACATCCTTTTTTTGACTTTGGTAGATACATACCCATATGCTTTATGACAATTTTGTCAATGCCTTTTTGATCGGGAATCAATATATATGTCCATTTGGCTTGCCATGTTAAGCAATAATTAGTAGTAGATATTATAGTAATAATTATCAATCTAATATCACATACAAGTTAGAATTTGAGACAGAAAAATAATAGACAGATTATATTCGTATCCCTCCAAAAAGAGGGCAAAAAACAATTTGCACACTCAATTATTCCCCCAAATATATAAGATCCAGCAAAGAGAAATTTAATGAGTGACACATAGCTTGCCTGGAAATATTACATACAACTTGCCACACATATTAAACTGTAATTGATCCATATAAATAAGTAAATGAGTACACATAAGGGCTCGCTTGAATTGAGCATTTAAGGGGACAAAAAAGTCAAACTAATAGAATAAAGGCAAGTGACACGCAAATGAAGTAAATCGATATGCACTTATAGCATGAGAATACTTTGATTTAGGGTTAATTAGAATATATGTATTGTGTTTAACCCCAAAAATATCAATGGTAACATACTCTCACAAAACGGAGAAAGTCAAGCATTGGGCATGTGCTCATTCGAGCATCCCACTTTCTCGTACGAGCAACCCATTTTCTTGTTCAAGCAACGACATAACTCATAACATCATAGAAACATTAGGTATGTGCGTGCTTGTTCGAGCTTTAGAATGCTTGTTCGAGCTTTAGAATGCTTGTTCGAACAACATATCCTTTTAAGCTACCACCTTATGTACTTTCTTTAGCTCGTTCAAGTTAGTCACGTAAGCAAACCTTCTTAAAGTCTTAATGAACTTTTCTTAGAGCCTACGCCACGTGATCACTAGTTGATCATACCACGACTCAATGCATCCATATAACAATCTCCACCTATGGTTGAGTCCCACAAGCACATCTCTCTATTTTTCAACTCAGAAGAGGTTCTGAGCATATTCAACATATTTGACCGCACAGGGTTTAGAAAAATTGAAGGCATTTATATTAAATCATGTAGTATATGTTAAATGTTTAAATATACAAAGTTATTAGATTAATATCTAATATAAAAAATTGCACCGGACCTTCAAAAAATTTGTCAATTTTCACTTTGTCCCTACTTCAATTAACCTAAACACCTTTCTAAGACCTAGTTAGCATTTTAATTTTCAATATACCTTTTCTTAGGTAATCAAATTATTGAATCATTAATCAAATATAGTCATCTACGATTAGGGATGATAGCATCATAACACTACCTATTTTCAATCTCTATTATTAGAGTGGTGTTACTTAATGTCAAGAAACTAACTCAACTAAAAGTTTAACCTAATGGTTGAGGCCCTAAGATATGTTATATACTCTTATACGCTTCCTCACACGAGAGTGCTTTAGGCTAAAAGTGTGGATGCAGTACAAGCGCTCTTCATATTTGGCGCTAAATATTTCACTTAAAATGAAGGGTGGTTAAGATTTAAACCTGTGACCTTTTGTTACAATGGTTTCTGATACCATGTCAAGGAACCATCTCAACCAAAAGCTTAAACTTATGGTTGAGGTCCCAGAATATATTATATACTTTAACACGGTTCTCACACGATAGTCCATTAAGCTAAAAGTGTGGATGCACATACGCGCTTAATATTCCAAACCACTTAAAAGTATGCTTAACAATACCAAACCACTTATCCTTATAGTCAAATAAAAAAAATAATCTTCATTGGTTTAAAAAATTAGATAAAAGTTTTAAAAAAATCAATGTTATTATAATTGATACAAATATCTTTAAGTTTCCGTACCAAAGTAAACAAAATTAGGTTTATGGAAAAATCTTATCCAATCTCCATATATGAAAGTATGTGAGCAATAATTATTTTTTAATTACATAACCGTTTTATAATAAAAAAAAAAATGAATCATCAAATCATTGAAAATTTTTGTCAATAATGCAAATATAAAAAAATTGTGGTTTGAAGGAAAGAATTATTTAATATCATTGACTCCTACAATACATACTATGACTGATTGAGAATACAAGTGAGAAAGACCTTGCTGGTCTTTTTATTGACACACATAATTCGACTACCAAGCATTTACTTCCTCTTTTATTAGTAACCAATTAATTCTCCATTTATTTATACTATAATTTATGTACTAGTACTAGTATAGTAGTGTAGAGTACACATGTATGTAACTATGTAAATAAGGTATTGGATGCCTTGGCTCATGGCTGATAGCTGATAGTTAGTAGTTAATTGAATTAGTTTATCTGACAGTGAATTTTATTAACTGATTTTAACAGTTTATTTTGAACTTGCTATTAGGCGCAGCTTGTTAAAATATAGTTTACGTAACAATAAGTTGTTTCAACTTGCTAATTTACTAAACATCGATTTTAACGGTTTATTTTGAACACGCTAGTAGAAGCAACTTATGTCAAAATAAGCTAAAATAGCTAATTGACTATTATGAGTACAGATGAATGATGAATTACATACTTTTTGCATATGGAAGATGATTAATTGTTTTAAGGAAGGGGATATATATTTTTTATTTGAGGGTAGGATAGAGATTTCCTAAAAAAAGGAGAAAGGGAATTGATATCTCATATAAGTGGTGAGAATGGAGCCTAAGTTATTATGGTGAATGAGAAAAGGTTAACAAATCTTTGATGAGATGGAAAAGTCAGTTTTGTTTAATTGTATCGTGGACTTCTCTTTATTAATTCAGTAAAATTGAAAACTCTTTCAATGCACAATTTATTAGTAAGAAAGTGCATATAAAAATAAATTTTAAATAAAGATGTAATTACATTTTATTGATATAACATTGTACTATTTAGTCTATTCTTATAAAATAAAAAAGGATTTTGGAATATATTGTGCATTTAATGAAAATATTTTAGATTATTAATATATTAATTAAAATTCTTATATTTTTTAAGGAAAACTTGGGTAGTAGTAGTGTTATTAATTTTATAGTGATCTTTAACACTGTCAAAATAATACTTCTTTATCATATATCTTTTTGTTTCTTGAAGAAATGTTTGAGAAATTTAAATTTTGACGAATAAACTTTACTAATAAAAAATACTTTTACATAAAAAAATTTAGAAAAAATATATTCGAATAAACTTAATAGGAGATATCATGTAAATTTTAAATTCAAAATTTATAACATTTCAAAAAAAAATTTAAAGAATATATCTTGTTATGATATCCTACATACATATAAAGGAATAATTGTGTCATGTGATAAACATATGTAAGGATATCATTTGAAATTTTCCAATTTTGTTTTTCATTTAATTGTATAATTTTTCATTTTTACTAAATATTCTTTGAGAGAATCAAAAATAGTGCAAATATAAAGAGAATAAAATATTGCAAATAAATCTTTATCTTGTTTAGATTGATAGAGGTTCTCAAAAGTCCAATAAGGTTATACCTACCTTTCTTTGAGTTGTACAATTAAGACTTAAAAAAATTCTAAAAGAAACTGATCAATTATAAATATGAAGTACTCCTATAATCTTAAATTATCATAGTATAAGCTAAAACACAACATTTTACTAAAAAATAGGCGTTTAGTCATTAATTTTTAATGATTTTTTCTAGTCCATAAAACTCATAATATTGTTTAAAAAATTGGTAGTCAAATTGTATGATAATTCTAATTGAATTGTAAAACTATACAATTTTATGAATAAAATTGATATTTTAACAACTATATAAATATTTATTTCAAATGTAAATCAATTAACTTTTTTTTATTGACATATCAGTTGATAAAATATAAACTATGTTGAAAAATGTTGAAATGAATGTAACGAACTTGATTATTTTCAAATAGAGTATCATACCACAACTTTTCACTTCTAAATTTATTAATAGTTACTATATAGAAATCGTTGAAATGAAAACCAAAATGAATAATCTTGGTTAAACTTAAATAAGTGAAGAATTAGATTTTAGTTAAGTGTGAAGTTAAAAGTAATTCACTGAATTAAATACTAATTTTTAACAAATTCAAATAAATTAAATTTAACTATGTTGAATTAAATTGAACTAAATAGAGTATACTAAATTAGACTAAATTAAATTTTGTTATCGGCTCTGATTAGGAAACTTAGTTGTAAAAATTCTCACTTGTTTCCTCCTGAATTTATGAAATATAAAGGAATTGGAAAATCACGTTTTTGTTAAAAGTTACATATTAGTGTAATATATAATTCATGTATACTCCCTCTGCCATTTCTAATTTATCCCCATCTTTATTTTAGTATAGAAAAAATTATCTGAAATAATCTAATTTTTTTAATCATTTTCCTATAATAATCCTACCTATTGAATAACCGTGAATAATTTAAATTTTATGGGGAGTTTCCTTAGAGTAATTTCGATAATCGGATAACTTGCTATAGCAACTTTTATTTTTAAAAAAAATAATTAAAATAAAATGTTAAAAAAAATAATAAAAATTTTTCTGACTTTTTTTATTTTTCAAAAATTGTATTTAAATTTTTTAAATTTTTTTCTAATTTTAGATTAATTTTCAGTTTAGTTTTTTGGTAAATTGTTACTATTACAAGTCATTCGGTTAATCAAGTTTACTCAAACAAAAACCCACTACTACAAATTACATTTGTAGCAACACTTCATAAATGTTGCATTAAGACCCTTAAATGTTGCAATAAAGTTTTTGCAACATTTTTTAAAGTGCTGCCTTAAGTCGCGTTGCATTAGCCAAATGCAACACTTTTTATAGTTTTCGCGACACTTATTACAAGTGTTCACATATTTGATAGATGCAACACTTTTTTTAAAAAATCAAAGGCAACACTTTAAATAAAAAACGCAACATTTTAAATAACAAATGCAACTCTTTTTTTTTTTTATTCCTTTAAAATAAAAGCAACACTTTTGGTATCAATTGCAACACTTTTTTTATTTGCCAACAAAAAATATGCAACATTTTTATCGATTATTGCAACATTTTTCCGTTTTTCCACCAAAACTTATGCAACACTTTTACCAATGATTGCAATATTTTTCATTTTTCCCACCAAAATATATCAACATCTTTTTGTAGCAATTGAAACATTTTCTTGTTTTACCAATATAATAAAACATTTTCATAAATGCAACACTTTCACCAATTATAGTAACACTTTGCAATAGTTTCATGATTAATCACCATAATAAGACGACTAATCCAACACTGCGATTTCATAAATACAATGATGCCAAAATAATATAAATATATAATCTCCATAAAGTCGTAGTAGTTACGATCAATACATCGCAATAAAAAGTTCAACAAAAGCTATATACAACTTCATTTGATGGTTTTAAAATGTCTAAATACATAAAACTATTAGCAATATAATATGTAGTGTGTTATCTATAAAACAATACAATGCCTACATTTTTGAATTTGGTTGACATATCATTTTATGCTAAAGATAATATCAAGTTCCAGAATGAAAATCAATGTTAACCTGTAATAAAAACATAAATACATGATTAGCATGGATTTATGTTTTTATTACAAGTTAACCTACAATAATGAAAATCATGTATTTATGTTTTTATTAAAGGGTTAATGTTGATTTTCATTCACACTAACAATACAAATTACTCTAATGAAATTATATAATACTAATTTTAATTTAGATTTTAATTAAAAAAGAAAATGAACCTTATTTCTTCCTTTTCAAATAAAATTGAAAAATCCTATACAAATTCATTAAACTTTGAAGTGTAGAATAATATGATTCTCCTTGATCCTGAGTATTCTCATACAATCAATATATATAGGATATGTACAACCTAATATATTGAGAATCCACAATTTACCTAAAATACACAAGGTATATCTTTACAGAATATAAATGAGATAATATTAACATATTCTCTATCACACCCCCGCAGTCGATGCGGGAGGAGGTCGAACGCTGAGACTGGATTTGAAGTCTAAGAATAGTTGTCGCGGCAATCCTTTTGTGAAAATATCTGCATACTGGTAAGATGACGGAACATGTAGGACCTTAATATGACCCAAAGCAACCTTATCACGTACGAAGTGAATATCCATCTCAATATGTTTTGTACGTTGATGATGTACCGGATTGCAAGACAGATATACGGCAGAAATATTATCACAATAAACCAAAGAAGCCTGCCGAATGGGACAGCGTAACTCTAGGAGAAGATTACGTAGCCAACAAAGTTCAGCAACAACATTCGCAACACCTCTATATTCTGCTTCTGCACTGGATCGAGACAATGTAGCCTGTCGTTTAGCAGACCAAGAGACAAGATTTTCACCCAAATATACACAATAACCCGAAGTGGATCGCCGGGTATCCGGGCAACCGGCCCAATCAGCATCAGTGTAGGAAACTAGTGTCGTAGGAGCAGATCTATATAAATGAAGGCCATGATCCAATGTGCCTTTGATATATCTAACGATACGCTTAAGAGCGTTAAAGTGAGGAACCCGAGGGGCATGCGTGAAAAGACATACTTGTTGCACTGCGTAAGCAATATCAGGTCTAGTAAAAGTAAGGTACTGAAGAGCACCTGCAAGGCTCCTATAGAGAGAGGGATCACTCATGAGTTCACCATCCAAAGCTCCAAGCTTTGATTTAGTGTCGACAGGTGTGCTCACGGGTTTGCAGTTATCCATCTTTGCCCTGTGAATAATTTCCTGTGCATACTTACTCTGACTGAGAAACATAGTTTTTGGATTGTGGCTCACGGAGATTCCTAGAAAATAACTCAGCTTACCCAAGTCTGACATGGAGAATTCAGACTTAAGCATAGTAATGATATCACACTTGAGATTTTCCGAGGAGGCTGTGAGAACAATGTCATCAACATAGAGTAACAAATATGCAACATTTGCACCATGATGCAAAATAAACAAAGAATTATCACTTTTGCTACAGACAAAACCAATTTTTAAAAGAAAGTTAGCAAATCGGTGGTACCAAGCCCGGGAAGCCTGTTTTAGACCATAGAGAGACTTACGAAGGCGACATACATAAGTAGGAGCATTAGGATCCACAAATCCTGGGGGTTGATGCCTAAAAACAGTTTCTTTAAGATCTCCATGAAGAAAGGCATTTTTAACATCTAACTGATGAATAGGCCAATCTCTCCCCATAGCAATACTCAAAACAGTACGAATGGTGGCCGGCTTTACCACGGGACTGAAAGTCTCATCACAATCAACACCAACCTGCTGTGACTGGCCGTTAACAACAAGTCTCGCCTTGTGCCTTTCCAAGTCACCATTTTCCCTGTATTTGTGTTTAAATAACCACATGCATCGAATAATATTCACACCTTCCGGTTTGGGAACAAGATCCCAAGTGTGCTGTTTAGTAAGAGCATCAAATTCCTCATTCATGGCAGTATTCCAATTATGATCAAGCTTGGCTAATTTCGGATTTTTTGGTAAAGGAGAAATAGCTTGAACCGCAATATTGGCTTGATATTTGGGGTTAGGCTTGAAAATTCCACTTTGGGCACGAGTGACCATAGTGTGAGATGGTGGAAGTGTTTGCCTAGATTGAGAGGAATTAACCGGAATAGGGTAGTTACGGTGATATGGTGAGTTGGGTGGGCTAGGGTAGTTATGATGTGGGCTGGGCTGTGCAGGATGTGGCTGGGCTTGGGCGTGAGGAGAAGCGCCACATGCTGCTGGAGAAGTGTATTCATGAATAAGAATGGGAGAGGTGGGTGTTGGGCTTGCATTTAAAGGTGGGGCGGGTTGAGGAGTGTGAGTTATTGGGCTTGTTTGAAGTTGGGCCTGCAAATGTAAAGGGTGAATGGCAGACTCTTGTTTGGATAGAAAATCATAGTCAGTGGAATGGAACTTTGTTAATGTTGAAAAGGGGAAATGATCCTCTACAAAATTAACATGACGAGAGATGATGAGTTTATTAGATGATAAGTCGTAGCATAAATAACCCCGATGGTTGAACCATAAGCACAACTATATTGAGAATCCACAATTTATTAGCTCTGATACCATGTAGAATAATATGATTCTCCTTGATCCTGAGTATTCTCATACAATCAATATATATAGGATATGTACAACCTAATATATTGAGAATTCACAATTTACCTAAAATACACAAGGTATATCTTTACAGAATATAAATGAGATAATATTAACATATTCTCTATCATGAAGTACTTACCAAATAACTCGATGGATCTTAATTTGCTCACTTTTCAATGTGGATCTTTGACCACTTTGTGAAAGCACAACTATAGTTAGTGGCGTATATCTGAGGAAAACGTGAACAAACTTGGCAACAAGGACAAATACTCTAAACATCAGAGAGAGATGACAAAGAAAGCAATGACTTCATATTTCTAAATTTCTTTTCCACTGTACAAACATGCCTTACTGAAGGGAAACCACCTGATGCATTTTCATTTATTTTATTGTAGATTAGTATTAATTGATAGGTTTAAATACAATATAATCTTGATTAGCATGGCAAATAAAAGTCGCTAACACTAAAATCAAATTCCCTTTGTCTCAATAAAACCTCATGTCTTTTATACCAATGACGATTTAGGCACTTTTACACTGACATAATGAAATATCAAGAAATTCTATAAATCCATTTTCAAACTCAGGTAGAATTCTAGGTAAATACATCAAACTTTTATTTTCTCCCATCCCTTAAGAATCTGAAAAATAGTATCATTTAATGTTCAATTTAGCAAAGATTTCAAAACCAACTAAAAATGTCTTCTACAAAGAAACAAGCAATACACACTTTATCAATCAAAACCAAATAAGCAATTAGGAACATAGATTCACAAAAACCAAAGGAGCGCACACACATATATACACAATGATTTACATTAATTTTGACACAAACAACACAAATTACTCAAAAGAAATCATATAATACTAATATTAATCAAGAATTTAATTTTAAAATAAAAAAACCTTTTCTCTGCTTTGTAATACTATTTTCGTTGTAATTCCCACCAAGACAACATCTAATGATCAAATAAAAATCTGTATTAGGTCATACACAAGAAAACTTATTTGAATTTAACTCTTCATAGTCATAAACCTCAATGGTCCTATTTCCCTTTTTTATTTGTTTGAAGGAGTAAAAAAGTGAATAGGAATATTTATAAAGATAAATGATCATCGATAGCAAATTTTCAACAGAAAAAGAATTATGCACCTGTGACGGAGACTCGAAGCAGTTGTCAGAGACTGGAGGAGCAGTTGTCGGAGGCCGTAACGGTTGTCAGAAGAGGAATAAGTGGCCGATTGAGAAATTCCGGTTCAATGAAAAATTTAAAGGAATTGTGAGAGCAAAATTTCGGCTGAGGCAGAGTGTCAAATACTCGAATGTCGATTTCAGTACAAGCAATGGCGAGATTTGTTTTTTTAGCTCACTTTGTTTCAATTGCACAGGTAATTTTGCAATTCGGAGAGAATTTCGCTGCTTTTGAGAAGATAGTCAAGGAGTAGTTATTTTTAAAATATTAGGGATTTTATTTAGGTAAAATTATAAGAAACTGCTCATTGCAACGACCCTCATTGAAAAAGAAGGACAGATTTAATAAGTCATGTGAGACTCACATGAAGGTCAACAGATGAAATTAACAGTCAATAAACGTTATTTGTTATAAGGTAGTTATTTGCAAAGATTTGTATTATATAAGGTAGTTTTTTGCAAAAAATTTTATATAAGGTAGTTTTTTTAAAAAAAAGGGTATAAACTATAGATTAAGTAGTTTCTTATAATTTTGCCTTATATTTAAGATCATGGAGGGAATATAATTTTTATCATCCGATTTTTTATTTTTTATTTTTTAATTATATAAAAAGCATCACTTTAGAAAAAATGTTGCATTATAGACTAGTACGCAACACTTTTTTTAACTTTTATATAAAATCATAATTTAAGATTCAAATGCAACATATAAAATAAGTGTTTGGAAACAAAGTGTTGCTACAGGCTTATTTTGTAGTAGTGAACCCTTAAAGTTAAAATAATTTATGATTAATTTATAGGTGAAATTATTATAAAAAAATTATTAAAAATTAAATTATTTTAGATAATTTTTCCTTTAATATTTCTATATCATAACAAATTTATCTCATTTTTATTTTAGTATGCCCTAATAAATAATCACATTACTATTTTGGTATTTGACCCCGCTACTTAAACACATATTTAGTCTCTATTTTATATCTCTTATTTCCCCTTACTCAAAAAAAAAAATATTCAACTTAATTTCTTAAAATAGGTGTCATCTTAATTATACAAAATAAAAATAACAAGGGTTAACTTAGATATGCAATCATAAATTGTCCATCTATCCCATTGCACATTGATAAATCTAAATTCCCAATAAGAGAGATCTATACTATAGAACATATGTTGCATTTTCAATTGTACGGAGATTAACTTATATCACAATTCATAAATTCTTGTATGAGACGGTTTTATCGTAAGACATATCTTATATTTGAGTGAAATATCACTCAATAATAAAAACTTTTAACTTATAGACTTTTTATTTTTAAAATCAACTTACCGTAAAACGGCCTCATATAAGACGGACTGTAATTTTATTTATGACATGGCATCGAGTCAATAAATAATAAATGAAAGAACTATAAAAAGCAAAAATGGAAATGTCAACAACGGAAAATTGGCGACATTAATCCAGGAAAAAAAGCAGAAACAAAGCAAAGTGGGACCAAGAAAAAACTAGGCGCAAAGACAATAACAAATTCGGGAATGTGAAGAAGGAAATCTAATCTCGCACATGGTCACCACATGGGCCTTTTCTTTTCTTCAGTTGTAGGCTGTAGCCCCCGCACTTGCATCTGTTCCCCTCCATGCCTCCATCATCTAAATTAGTCTTAATTAATAATAATAATAATAATAATAATGCCTTTAATTTTACTCCCATTTCAATATAATTTTGACTAATTGGCACCTCTATAAGTTTTAAAACATTATTAAGAGTTTCATAAAATAAACTATGGGTAAATAAAAAAATAAATGGATGATATTAAAAAGAGAGAATTAGACTCTATTTAGTTTTCCTTATCAAAATAGGTAAAAATCAGTTGCAATTAGTAAAAATTAGTTTTAATTAGTAAAACATAGTTATAATATATAACTAAACATTAGTTACAATTATAAAATCAATTTCAATCAGTAAAAATCAGATACAAGTAGTAAAAATCAGTTTTAGTAAGTGAAAATCAATTTCATTCACTAAAAAACAATTATCATTAGTAAAAAGCAGCTAAACTAAACATGACCTTGATTTACAAATAAGATTAAAAGTTAATTTTGTTTATAACGTCAAAACTTGGTAAAAAAATCTGAGGAGGGATAAACATAGACTTTAAAGTCGTGTTACAAAATGGAGAGAAGTAAAAATTTACTTTTAGAGAGGTTTACTTTATCACTAACCACCTATTAAAATGTATATTTTAAAATTGTTATCATTTAAAAATTATATTAGATAAAAAATATTGTGCTAACAATGTTCTTCCCAAATTATGGAGACCGTTTCCAAAAGGATAAACAAATAAAAGTGTTGAATAAGATTAAGATAACCATAATGTTAGAGTAATGGTGACTTTGAATGCACCAATTCAATTGTGCAGTGATGTGTGCATAGAGATGCAGAATTCTATGGGTGAGACAAGTGTGACTTAAAGTGTGTGTTTAAGTGGATGTTCAATGCTAGAATTTATGAAGGTGTTGAATTGTCTTAAACATGGGAGTAATGATGTGTTTTAATAACACGATGAATGATACTTAATGAGGAGTTTAGGAGGCCAAGAATCAGATTCTATACGAGGTGCCTTGAACAAGGCCCTTAGAGACAAGTCTTACCTTGAACGAGCGTGATGATCATAATGCAACAAAATGTTTAAAACAACCTGTACTCTGAACGAGCTCTAATGAAGCTTGAATGAGCACAATAGAGAAATGCAGGCAATATGTTTTTGGAAGGGCTGCTCGAATGAGCACATCAGTGGCTCGAACAAGCAATATTGTCTGATGCTCTTTGGATTCCGTTTTCGACTATTCATGTTCATAAGAGCTGTTATATGTTGTTAATTCTTAGTCTTTATAGTATATACTCATTATTTAATAATCCCCTATAAATAGGGAGCTCATAGTCTATAGTTAATCATTAAACACAAACCCCTAGCCTAAACACATAACCTATAATCTCTTACTCTCAATTATAATACTTTGCTGTAAGAGTTCTTGGTACTCAATTGTTCTAACATAAACAAAGAAACTACACACCTTCGAGGAGGTACCCTACATTGGGTTAACCTCATAAATACTTGTGCCAATTGTTTGTATTTTAATTTCCTTAATTCATACAATGTTTTTTCATTGAAATTGATATTTGTTCATCAAGATACTTCATACTTTCGATCTTGGTGTTATCAGAGTTTGTGAATTATTTCTTAGACTCTAATTTTGCTTTCATTTCAAAAAAAAAAAAAAAGTTAAATGAACACCTTATCTAGGTGAGATGACCTTAAAGCAAGGTGTTCATATGCTAATAATTGTATTAATAGGCTATTTAGCCCATATATGAAAAACCTCTCACAGAGATATCTTTTTTTAGTGAAACCGTGTCAAACAAGAATTTGTGAAATGTGCGATCATGGATGGTATTTTTTATGCTCATGTTTTTTCGCCCCGTATTATTAGCAGCTTGAATTTAATTAATGCCCAACTTGTAGGAGCCCATTTGATTTTGATTAAGACTCTTAAACAACTTGCTTTGGATACTAATTACATTGATTTAAACCGATTCTTACTTAAAATGAAACATTGATTTGATTAGGACATGGTTTTATTCTAATGTTACTGCGGGCCAACCGTTGAAATTTGTACCCAAAATTAGATTCATTTGAGCTGATTGATGCTAGCTAGTATTTTTCACAAAAAATACACTACAACATAATTTATTTTTGGTGGGATATATTTAATGACATTTAATTTAAATGTTATTAATTCATATTTCTAATAGTATATATAGAGAATTTTGTGATATTTATTAGACTCTTTAGCAGCATAATAAAAAATCACAATAAAGCTTTGTGCGACATAGGATCTAGTGACATCTCTCACAAATGTCACTAAAGACTATAGTAATAATTACATATACTACTAAAGACCAAATACAACGTTGCTAAATCACTTTATAGTGAAACTTATATTAAAAACATACACTAAAAATATAAATTTGTAGCATTTTTTAATGCTACTAAATTTAATATCGCAAAAAATTAAATTTTTTGTAGTGATATTCCCTCTAATTAAGTTTAGGTATCCCATATTTTCTTTAACATAATTCATCAATAATTTCTAAATAGCATACGTAGTTCTTATAGGCCCACTAAGTCCTAACAAATACATGCATGGTCAAAGTCAACTAAAATAACAAAAGAAAAGGGTCAAAAGTCTAAATATGCGAAAAGTGGTCAAAATCATAAGAAACAGGGTTAAAACTCTAACCGTCCACTATTTCTAGTCTTTTTTTCTTAACTACAAGCGTAACTATCCTGCATCATTCTTTTTAGGGAAATTTGCAAAAAAACACCTTTTAAAACCCCTTTTTTGCAAAGAAACATCTTTTATAATTTTTTTTGTAAAAAAATACCTTTTAAGAGACTTTTTTTTAAAAAAGACACCTTAAATCAGTTTTCGATGACTTTTGTCAACTTTCCGGCGTTGACTATGCCAGTCAACGCCGAAAAGTTGACAAAAGTCACCGGAAACTGATTTAAGGTGTTTTTTTTAAAAAAAAAAGTCTTTTAAAAGCTGTTTTTTTACAAAAAAATTATAAAAGGTGTTTCTTTACAAAAAAAGGTTTTAAAAGGTGTTTCTTTGCAAATTTCCCTTATTATTATTATTATTAATTTTTTTAAAATTTTTTTATTTTTTTATATAATAATAAAAATAAATTTTTTTAAAAAAAATAATATTAATAATAAAAATAAAATAAAAATAAAAACAAAAATTTAAAAAAAAGTTAAAAAAAATTTAAAAAATTTAATAATAATAAAAAAAATAAAAAGTATAAAAAAATATAAAATAACAATAATAATAATTAAAAAATAATAATAATAATAAAATTAAAAATAAAAATTAAATTAAAAAAATATTTTTTTAAAAAAAATAAGAATAATAATATTTATTATTATTATTATTATTATTATTATTAATTTTTTAAAATTTTTTTAACTTTTTTTAAAATTTTTGTTTTTATTTTTATTTTTATTTTTATTATTAATATTATTTTTTTTAAAAAAAATTTATTTTTATTATTATATAAAAAAAATTTTAAAAAAAATTTAAAAAAAAATTAATAATAATAATAATTAGGGAAATTTGCAAAGAAACACCTTTTAAAACCCTTTTTTGTAAAGAAACACCTTTTATAATTTTTTTTTGTAAAAAAACACCTTTTAAGAGACTTTTTTTTAAAAAAAACACCTTAAATCAGTTTCCGGTGACTTTGGTTAACTTTCCGGCGTAGACTGGCATAGTCAACGCCGGAAAGTTGACAAAACTCACCGGAAACTGATTTAAGGTGTTTTTTTTAAAAAAAAGTCTCTTAAAAGGTGTTTTTTTACAAAAAAAATTATAAAAGGTGTTTCTTTACAAAAAAGTGGTTTTAAAAGGTGTTTATTTGCAAATTTCCCTGTTTTTTATATAATCTATTATAAATAGCACTTTTTATGTGTTGGAGTTATGGTGACTTAAGTACACTATTAAAATTACAATTATCAATGTATGAGAGTTATGATAGTATTGAAGATGAGCATTTTGAAGGTGAACTTTGGTGATGTGTGTAATGATGAGAATAAAGTATGTGATCAATGTTCATAATGAGGACGTGCAAAAGTCTAAATTATTTAAGGTGCTCGAACAAGGCATCAGAATGGAGCATCTTGCCTGAGATACAAGATCAGAAACATTCAGTAAATGAAAAATAGATGGTGTAGAACAAGCACAATAGTACTCAAAAGTGCACACAACAGAATGCAAACAGTGAATGAAGAACTGAGGTGCTCGAACGAGCAGACTTGGCACTCGAACGAGCACTTGTAACTCATTAAGTACCATCAACCCTTATAATTGATCTCCAAGTAGAGACTTTACACTTTTCTCTTTATTCATCCTATAAAATCCAAAATAAAACCTAATCTAAAAAGACATTAAACAATACTGTCATGGTATTGTTTTTAATTAAATAATTAGCATCATATCCCTAAAATACCCTTTGACCTTTCGGGATTTGACTTTGACTTTTAGTCAATAGGCTTTTTGGCTGGACCTCTTTTCTTCTTTGGCAGGCCCATGGGTTTTTACCTCCAGAATACTTAAATCTTTTGCCATCCCTCTCCTGTGGATATCCTCCTTTTAAGGAGAATAACCACCCACCACCTTCCACTCTTCATACATGCTTGGCTCTCCTTGCTTCAGATGAATAACTGTCCATTCTTCCCCTGACCAGTCCACCTCCCATTACTCCCACTACTCCCATGTTAGTCCACTTCTTCTCAGAAATAACTCCCCTTCTTCACCATTATAAATAGAGGCTACCATCAAGGAGGGAGGATCATTTGAAATAGCTTTCCTAGTATCCTTGCTTACATTACTTCCTTAGCCTTCCTAAACTCTAGCACTAGCACTAGCAATCCCAATCCCGACCTTCCTTCTTGCATTCATTCTACAATCTGTCATTCATTAATTACCGATCTACGTTCTAACTTGAGCGTCGGAGGGGTTTTCCGGGAGATCACCCCCCGGACAAGGCTAACGTATTGTATTGCAGGAATTCAAGTCGCTTTCTCTTATAAACCGTTTCACTTGATCACTCTTCCATCAATCTCCAGGTATTTTAAGTGTCTTTTGCACTTCCTCGTTTCATTACCGAAACAATTTGGCGCCGTCTGTGGGGACTTGAAACAAAAAGTCATGGCTCCTAAAAAGAATCCTACACAAACTGCAACAGTGCATAGCACAGATATAGACACTTCCGCAGGTCACGCTAACAATCAAGCCGTGACCCGTCGTGATCTGGACATGCTAGCACGAAATCTCACGGCCGCGTTCTCTGAACAACTTCGTGCCGTCATAAACAATACCCCTACTCAGCAACGAGTACTGGAAGATATGGCTGCACAGATAAAAAACCTGGAGGAACGAATCGAGCCCCATCCTGAGATACCAAAATCCCATGAATCTCAAGAAGGGAACTCGAGGACTTCCCACTCCAGCAGACGCAACAAGAACAGGCGGGAAAGGTCCAAGACTTATCCACACCCTGGCACCACAGATACACGAGATGGCGACTCCAAAACCGCCACTCCAGATGCTCGAACTTTCCTAGAGAGCAAAAAACGAAAAACGTCCGAGAGCGTCCAGTCCCTGCTAGATAAAAGAAGGGAGGAAAGAAAGAAGGCGGAACTCGCTGGTTCTAGCCGCCCCCTCATTTCCGCCACCATGCCGCGGAATAAGGCCACCAAGAGTGTCCTCCCCGAAGAACCCATATCATTAGTCTCCCCCCTGGCCATGGAGATACTAAATACTCCCAATCCCGGGAAAATAAAGGTACCAAACATGGCTGCTTTCGATGGCACGTCATGCCCACAGGAGCACATGACGGCGTATAAGAATCTTATGCTGTTATACACCACCAACTCATCGTTATGGTGTAAGTTCTTTCCAACTACTCTTACAGGAGTAGCTTTGACATGGTACACCTCCCTTCCCGGAGGAAGCATCCACAAGTTTGCCCAACTAGAGGACAAGTTCTTGGGCTATTTTGTAGCCTCAAAAAGGCAGGAGAAATCAAACTTCCACCTGCTTAGTGTCACTCAGTTGGAAGGAGAATCCATATCCTCTTATCTCAAGAAATTCCATGAGGCAGTGCTGGAAGTAACTGATTTGGAGGAGTCAGTTGCGCTAAACGCCCTAATCAACGGAATGAAGGCTCAACGGCTGAAGTTCCAGTTGGTTGAAAGTCAAGTAAAAACGTATGCAGAGGCCATGAAACAATGCCAAAGCTACGTCACGGCCTCGGAGATATGTCAGGCCCATGACCCGAAACGGCGTAAATCCGAAAAGAAGGAAGCCGGATCCTCTCTTCAATCCTCACGACGTAGAGAGGAACATTCTCCGAGGGCGAAGAATTACATGCCGCGTCGTCCTGGCCCACCGTCTGATATGGGACCTCCACGAGCCAGACAGGTATATGTAGCAGGAGGGGAGACTAGGACGCGGAATCTGGGGGATGGAGGCAACGACCCAATGTTCAATCGAAACAGGAGGGACATTTTCTTCGCTGTTCGAGATCAATTGCCGGCTCCACCTCCTGTTACCACCCCCTCTGATAGGCGCAACTATAATCTGTGGTGTGACTACCACAAAGAACACGGCCATACTCTGGCACAATGCCGCGAACTAAAGCGCATCTTGCATCAGTTGGCTGACGAGGGAAAACTGTCCAGGTTCATCAACAGGAGAGATTATGATGCTGGAAGAGAAGGAGAAAGGAGGCCATGGCAACAAAAACGCCGATCCCCCAAGAGGAACGAAGCCAGACGCGAAAGTTCCGACACCCAAGGAACTATCAACATGATTTTTGGGGGATACACTGAGGAATATCCCACTATCCGCGCGGCAAAAAACAGCGTCCACATTTTGCTGAAAGGACCTCCCATGGCCGCATCTAAAGGACCGGTCATGAAGTTCGATGTCACGACTTCCCAGCCGCTGCAACAACCCCATACCGACCCCCTAGTAGTCACTCTTAAAATCGGGCAAATGAAAGTTAGACGGGTGCTGGTAGATACGGGAAGCACGGCTGATCTTATTACAATAGAATGCTTGAGAAAGATGAAGTTCGAGGAGAAGCACTTGCAACCCCTAGACAAACCACTGATTGGGTTTGGAGGGAGTCAGGTCATTCCGTTGGGAACGATCATTCTCCCCGTACGGGTAGGGGAGAAAAATGAAAGCCGTACCATGCCCATACGGTTCACAGTGGTAGATCTCAACTTTCCCTACAATGCCATCATGGGGCTCCCACTCATTAACAAGATCAAGGCAGCCATCTTTCCCCATCAACTCCTGCTGCAATTCGAAACAGATAACGGGCAAGTTGGCATTCTGAAAGGAGACCAGGTGACGGCTCGCCAATGCCTCGTTAATACCCTGAAGCGCAGGTCTTCCGAGACACCTGCAAAAAGAAAGAGGGAAGACAAGGTCCCCGCTGTCATGAGCGTATACAGGGAAAATCCCAACACGCATGAAAGGCCCCGCCCCATAGAACGATACGAGGAAGTAGATATGTTCAAGGGGAAACAAATCAAGATAGGGAAAGATCTTCCTGACACGGTCAAGCAGGACATAGTGGCCACCATTGCTGAATTCCGCGACGTCTTTGCTTTTTGCACGGAAGAAATGCCTGGCATCCCTACCAGTGTCGCGTGTCATAAACTTGACATCAAACCAGGCCATAAACCCGTGAAACAAAAGCTACGACATCAAGGAAGAGAGCGGACTGAGGCCGCAAAGGAGGAAGTTGATAAGTTATTGAGAGCCGGATTTATCAAAGAATGCCAATACTCAGAGTGGCTATCCAACGTTGTTCTGGTAAAAAAACCAAATGGTAAATGGAGGATGTGTGTCGACTTCACGGACCTGAATAAGGCATGCCCCAAAGACGATTATCCACTTCCAAAGATAGATCGTCTGGTCGACTCTACGGCAGGCCATGCATTATTAAGCTTCATGGATGCCAACGCCGGCTATCATCAGATCCCATTGGCCACCGAAGATCAACCTCACACGGCCTTCATTACTAGCACAGGGGTCTATTGCTACAAGGTCATGCCCTTCGGATTAAAAAACGCGGGAGCAACTTATCAGAGGATGGTCAACAAGGTCTTCCAATCTCAGATTGGACGGAATTTAGAAGTATATGTGGATGATATGATCACAAAGAGCAAACAAGCAAGTCAGCACGCCGCGGACTTACGAGAAACCTTCCTTACCCTTCAAAAACACCAAATGAAGCTTAATCCCGACAAGTGCGTGTTTGGAGTTACCGGAGGTAAGTGCCTCGGCTTTCTGGTAGACGAGCGGGGCATTGAAGCAAATCCCGATAAGATCCAGGCCTTACAAAACATGAGATCCCCCACCTCAGTAAAAGAAGTACAAAAACTCACGGGGTGCATAGCCGCTCTCGGAAGATTCCTTTCCAAGTCTGCGGATAAATGTTCCCCCTTCTTTAAAACAATAAAACAACAGAAGTTCGAGTGGACAGCAGAAGCAGAAGAGTCCTTTCGCCAACTCAAAGAACACCTGTCCACATTACCGAAACTAGTTTCTCCCATCAAAGGGGAGAAACTAGTCCTATATGTTTCTGTCTCCGAGTATTCGTTATCCGGAGTACTGGTTGCGGAAAGGGAAAAGAAACAGTTTCCCGTATACTACGTGAGTCATGCATTCCGCGGCTCTGAGGGAAACTACGGCGAAGTCGAAAAAGTCATATTCGCAATCGTTATGGCAAGCAGAAAATTGAAGCCCTACTTTCAATCCCATCAGATCATCATCCGGACTGATCAACCTTTGAAAAAGATACTGGAAGGAAAAAACAAGTCAAGCCGCGTCACAGATTGGGCAAACCAGCTAGCGGATTTTGGTATCGAATACGAGCCACGAACGGCAATCAAAGCTCAAGCTCTGGCTGATTTCATTGCTGAAAGTACCTTCCCCTGTCATCCTGAACCCAATCAGAAGTGGAAGTTGTATGTAGATGGGTCATCAACACAATCAGCTAGTGGAGCTGGACTCCTCATCATGTCTTCCGCGGGGGTCCGTATGGAAAGAGCAGTCAGGTTCGAGTTCGCAGCATCTAACAATGAGGCAGAATATGAAGCATTATTGATGGGATTGAGAATTTGCTACGAAGCGGGAGCGAAAAACTTGTCCGCTTTCTCTGACTCCCAATTGATCGTGGGACAAGTCAACGGAGAATTCGAAGCAAAGGATGATAGCATGAAGATGTATTTGCAGCAGGTGAAAGAATTTGTTCAAAAATTCGACAAGTTCACATTGGAGCACATTCCAAGATCCCAGAACGCACAAGCTGATTCCCTAGCAAAACTGGCCAGCTCAGCAGAAACATCCGCGGCTCGAGACATTATTTGGGAAGTACTTCCTAATCCCAGCATCAACTTCATGGTCAACACCATCGACAGATCAGATACATGGATGGAACCGTACATCAAATATTTGCGAAATCAGACACTTCCCCAAGATAAAAGCCAGGCCAATATGCTCCAGAAGAAAGCAAGATGGTTCGAACTCCACGAAGGAACGCTCTACAAGAAGTCGTATACACACCCCCTCCTGAAATGTGTATCCCCTGAAGAAGGAAACTATATCCTTCGCGAAATACATGAAGGAGGATGCGGTATACATCAGGGAGTGCGAACTGTCATCGGGAAAGTCCTGAGAAGTGGATATTATTGGCCCTCACTCCGAGAAGACGCGGAATACTTGATCAAGAGATGTCCTGAATGCCAATACCATTCAAAGATAGGAAGGAAGCCGTCTAATTACTTGACTGCCATACAAGCCGTCTTGCCTTTCGACAAGTGGGGCATGGACCTCCTTGGTCCCTTCCCTCCGGCAAAAGGGCAACGCAAATTCATCATTGTGGCCATTGATTATTTCACAAAATATGTAGAAGCGGAAGCCCTTAGTTCAATCACGGACAAACAAGTCTGTCAGTTTATATGGAGAAATATCATCACAAGGTACGGCATCCCCCGGGTGATCATAACAGATAATGGAAGGCAGTTCGTCAGCAAGAACACTATCGAGTACTGCGACAAATTTAACATCCAAATCAGATTCAGTTCAGTATCCAGGCCGCAAACTAACGGTCAAGTGGAGTCCGCAAACAAAGAGATCCTGAATGGCATTAAGAAGAAGATAGAGGGAGTCAAAGGTAATTGGGATGAAGAACTACCAGGCATCTTATGGGCAAGCCGAACAACCATCAAAGACGCAACGGGGCATACACCTTTCTCTTTAGTATATGGATCTGAAGCCGTGCTCCCAGTGGAAATAGGCATACCCTCTACAAGGGTCACCTACTACTCACACGACGAAAATGAGGAAGGAAAAAGAGCAAACTTAGATCTGCTGCCGGAAACAAGAGGAAACGCGATGCTGAGATCAATAGCACAAAAACAGAAGATGATCCGTAGCTTCAATCGCCACGTAAAAACCAGACGCATTCAAATGGGTGATTTGGTCCTTCGAAAAATAGAAGCTACGGGAAAGATCGTGGAAAAAGGAAAGTTAGGAGCCAAATGGGACGGCCCTTTCAAAGTCACCCGCATCATCAAACCGGGAACTTTCGAACTTGAAGACATCAAAGGGAAAAAACTACCCCGTCCATGGAATGGAGACCACCTAAAGAAATTCTACATTTAATTAAATTTGCAAGGGGCAATCAGTTACTAGTATCAGTGTTAGCAGCATCAATCCGCGACTACACTCATCCCGCAACGTAGTTGCGTTGTCATTCGAATTCACTTTTGTATTCTTATCAATCCTTTATAACAGAAGTTTCAATTTCAGATTATCTAGCACCTATGTTCGCAACTATTTGGTAAAAATCTATTGCAAACCTTATTAAATCAGTAATATCCAAAAGTCGGACCCCTTGAGAGAGGTCCCATTATCAAGTTATTCTAAGTCACTAACGAACCTATGACTTCGACAAGTCGGACCCCCAGTTTGGGGTCCCCTAATTCATTCAAAATATTCTAAGTTTTTACAATGATGTTTCCCAACCGGGACATCGATAAGTCGGACCCCCAGTTTGGGGTCCCCTAGTTCAAAACATTCTAAGTCTTTACAATGATGTTTCCTAACCGGAACATCGATAAATCGGACCCCCAGTTTGGGGTCCCCTAGTTCAAAATATTCCAAAAGATGTTTCCCAACCGGGACGTCGATAAGTCGGACCCCCAGTTTGGGGCCCCTGAGTTCAAAAGAAAATTCAAGTCTCCCAAAAAGATTACCCGCGACCGGGACATCGACAAGTCGGACCCCCCTACTGGGGTCTGAAGGCTGAAAATATTCTAAGTCCAAATTTCCTTGACGTCGCCTATACGTGACATCGAAAAATCACGTCCTTTAAGTAGTATTCCGCGGCCTCAGAAGAAAGAAGCCACGGCTCAACAAATAAGCATGGATATCACGAAAAAATCAGGAATATATACATCAAATATTCAAAATATAGTTGAATGTTTACAAAAAACAAGGTTACTAAAATACAAGATTATACATCGTCAAAAAAGGCCTCGACATCTTCACCCGGTGGCGGAGGGGATTCGATCCTTCCCTCTTCAAAACTCGGGGTGAAGCTGACATAATCTTCAACATTGAACGGCTCCACCCCGATCTCAGACAACTCCCGGGACAAGCTCTGGAGGTTCCGGCCTTCGTCAATAATGAGATTCGATAGATCAAGGCATAGAACCTCCAGGTTGGAGAGCGTCAAGTTCTCTGGGACATCTGACGCCGGAGGAGAAGAGAGAGCCAGCTGCTCCAAGTCGAGACTTAAAGCCTCCCTCTCAGCCTCGGCATTTATCTTTTCAGACCAGGCCCTCTTTTCGGCCGCGTCCCAGACCGTGTCGACCAGTACCGCCGACTCCCCGTCCAAGACAGGAGCAAGGTTGGACAAAGCTTCACTCCCCTTTTGTTCAGCAGTTTGCTGAAGGGAAGTAAAATCCATGCCCAACTCTGCGGCAGCCAGACGATACTTCTCGTCACTAATCATGGTTCCGGCCTTCACCATCTCGGCCGTCAGATCTCCGAGAAACTTCGACGCTTCCGGCTCATCCGAGAGAAGCCAATCTCGAGCTATCCGGGCCTTCCTGGTTAGGCACAATTTGTATACTTTAGCCGCGGATAGAATCATTTTGAAGTGGGAAGAATCGGCCGACACTTGCTGCATTAGTTGCTGGTTCTGATGAACGAGCTTGGCATGAGTATCCATCAGCAAGCCGACCTCATGGCTGATGCTCGCGGACCTGGTGGAAGCAGCATCCAAGTTCTCAACGATCTGATCCAGCTGCTTCCTCGCCCTTTCCCGCCATTGTTCGGTTCTGACCAAGCGTTCTTTCAGCTCAGAGCACTTGGCCAGTTTTTCTTTGAGGCTCGGCAGGTCCTCCCGCAGTTTTGTTAATTCTCCGTTCAGCTCTTCGCAGCGGGAGGTAAGGGCGGCCATGGTTTCCTGGTCCGCGGCACTTTGACGGTTGGCGTCGAGCTCAAAGGCCAACCGTATGAACGCCTGCAAAGGAACGATTATTAAAGAAATCTGGAAGCAAAAAATAATCATATTACCGAGTTTAAAAGTTATTACCTCCGCCGCCGAAGCTTGTGCTTGACGCACCCTATCACGGGGGGGCATAGATTCTAAAAGGTCGACGTCCACTTTGCTGATTAAGTTGGACGTCGCCCTGTTAAAGCGGACTACTAAGCCCTTATGCCCCAGCTCCGGAAAGGGTGTGTCGCGTCGAAAAGGGGAAACCTCCCGGCGACGGTAAACCTCGGCATACTGAGAGGAGGGAGCCGCGGAAGATTCCCCCATTTTCTCCTTCCCTTTATCTGAAGATGGCCGTGGAGAGTCTTGAAGGGGCGAGGTCTCCTCTTCAACTGGCCTTATTTGGAGGGGCCGGGCGGTAGGGACCGCGCCCACGGAGGGCCTCTTTGCCGACTTCTCCTTGTGGGAAGAAGAATCCCGCTTCCTCTTCTTCTTCCCACTCTTTTTTGTCGCACCCCTCGTCTGAGGAGGAACCACCCTCTCAGATTCATCGGGGATATGAACCTGCTTTCTTTCTTCAAGAAGTCGGAGAGCCTCTTGCTCCGAAGGCACGTCCTCCAGACCCTTCTCCACGGTTGCCGAGTCCTACAAAAGAAGAAGTTAGGAAGAATCAACAAAAATCTTTTTTCAACAGAACTTTGTATAGAGATATACCTTTGGAGGAAGGGGAAGAGGCTTATCCTCGGCCCGCTGGATGGCCCCTGAAGCAAGTCTCAGAACGCTGAATTTCTTCATTAGTTCAGGACTCTTGGCTCGAAGATTTTGCTTGGCTATCCCTGTAGAAGCATGAGTTAGCAACAGTCAAACGTACTATAGAAAAGGAAAGGAAGAAACTCGGCAACTCTTACTCCGATCGATAGCCAAGCTAATGCCGAAGGCTGAGAGGAGGTTCTCATTCTCCAGCTCAGGACGACCAGGTATCCAATTAAGTTGGACGTTCATTGGTTTCCTTCCCAATTGAACGTCCATCTTTGCATATTCTATGATCACCGCATCGTTAAAGGAACATTGCGGTATCCCATTATTAAAACCCGAGAGATTGGGCTTTATATCAAAAGAGGTCTTGATATTCCATCCCTCTGAGTTGTATAAGTATGCGAATTTTGTCCTATACCCCTTCTGGTTATCGGGGAGGTCTTGGACTATCTTCAGTCCTCGACGGTGGGTGAAAGTAATCCAGCCACAGCCGTATGATTGGGAATTACATAGGCGGGCTCTGAATATATATCTAAAAGCTGTGAGTGTTGGTGGCACGGCCAAAACTTTACACAAGATCAAAAAGGCCACCATACAACCCCAGGCGTTCGGGTATAACTCGGGCACTGAGACGTCCAAAAACTCTAACACCTCTCTAAAAAACGGGTGAAGAGGAAATCTAAGCCCTAATTCAAAAGAAGGGAAGTATACGGCTATACAATGTGGAGGGGGAAACCTAACGGTGTCATAATTCCCCGGGGTAATAATATTTATGTTATCTTTTAAACCCCATTTTTGAGAGATGGCCTCCCGACGGTTGTCTAGATCTCTCTTAGTCTGTACGTCAATAAAGTAATTTAGAGGCCCGCCGTCTGGAATGTAGAAGGGAGGAGGAGCTGGCGCCGCACTCTCTCTTCCTGAAGACTCGGCTGATCCTTCAAGGTTTTCCATATCTACATACAATAACCCTTCTAGGTCAGGATTTATTCGCGGCAAGTAATTTGGAAAGAAAGCAATGCTCACTTCCCAAGGAGCAGTTTTCATAATCTCCGGAGGGTATATAGGAGATACGGACGACTCATCCCCAGCTTTTATTGGTTCATAATGGGGGGTAATTCTCACTGAACTACTTTCATCCGAGTCATCCATTGGTAAACCCTTTTTATTAAGACGCCTACGTACTATCAAAGGAGTTTCCGGCAAGTTAGTAGGGTTGGTGTCTGAGTTAGTAGTCGCGACATCCATGATAATAATAAAGTAAAAGCCGAAACTTGTAAAGAATGGAGACTAGATTCATAAACAAATTCAGAGTTCTAGGCTAGCATTCATGAACAGATTGAAGATATTCAAGAAATTCGAGAACAGTTTGAAGAATAACTTGAAGAAATTCGAAAAATCTGGGAAAAGTTTGAATACCTTAGAGAAATATGAAGATTCGTCAGAAATTTGATGAAGATCTGTCAGAAACCTTGAAGATCTTCGAAGGATTTGTCAGAAGTTTGAAGGAGGGATGAGGATTGTCCGAGCGTTTCTCTCTACTTTCTCTCTTGCAATTTGAAGATTTGAAAAGAGTTAATGAAGATTAGGTAAGATGGAACTATTCCAACTACCCTATTTATAACAGCAATAAATGCTTCACTTTGGGTTTGAACAGTTGAAAGAAAAGTTGAAATTCCAAATGAAAGCTGGGAAGTCGATAAGTCGGACTCCCGATGAGGGGAAGCCAACAGATTTCTTCTCAAGTGTTTAATAATATCCGTGAGGTCTATTAGTCGGACCCTAGTTGAAGGGGTGATTTTGCAAATTTTTTCTAAGTGTTAAATCCTTGAATTTAGCTGGGAGGTCGAAAAGTCGGACCCTCAATTAAAGAGCAAACATCATCAATTTGTTTAAGTATCAAACCATCCAGCCGGTGAGTCGATAAGTCGGACTCCTAGGGAAGGGTAGAATATGTATAATTATTCTAAGTCCTTCAGACAATGTCCGGAGGATCGATAAGTCTGACCCTAAATTGAATCTCCTGAAAGGGAAATCATTTGAAGAATGAAGGTCACACGTTCAGCTGTCCGACTTATGGACACGACAAATGAAATGTGAAGGAAGGAAACATAAAAATTTCTTAAGAGGATTTCCGTATGGTCGATAAGTCGGACCCCCAAATGACCCTAATCCAAGTAAAAAAAAAAAAAAAAAAAAAAAAAAAAAAAAAAAAAAAAAAAAAAAAAAAATCTAAGTATAGAACCTCTCATGTGTGTCCGTGGGATCGAAGATGCGAGTTCTGGGGCTCATTCCGTATCATGCTGGAATAAAGAGGGCTGCTTGGACCAAGTACTGAATATTTTTAAAGATATCCGTGTGGTCGATAAGTCGGACCCCCAGGTGGTCCTTCTCTTTCTCAAAATATTCTAAGTATTGAAGGAGGATTCCCGTGCTGAACTTACGAATGAAGACGCAAACTATTAGTTCGCGGCATAGTTCAACCATAGGGGTAAAAATGTTGAGAAGAATGAAATGCCGCGTCATTACCAAGAATTTGATTCGTAAATACCCTTGACGTTACGCGGTATCAGTTCAAAACAGACAGTTGATTTAATCCGCACAGTCGATAAGTCGGACCCTCCTTGGGTGTTTTGTTGAAAACCTGATTTCTGCAAATATCAGTGAAAGCAAGGGCCGAAATATGATGTCGCGGAATCTAGATCCCACAATCACTATTTCGCTGATGTATTAACACGTCTGGGGCTACTTCGCGGCATACTTCAAGCCGCGGCTTCATATGTCCGTTTGACCCGTATTCAATGTGTTCTTGCCTGACAAGTTTAAAAGAAAATTCGCCAGATTGGGCATGTGTTCATCCTCATGGGGCTTTCGCATGTTCTCTATGATCGTGTCCCTTCACTAAATCAATTACGATGGGTGCATATTTATCCGCATAAAGGAAGATATTTCAGGGCGTCGGGACTCTCCCCTCATATTGTCCTTCATGCGTGGGCTAAATGTCATGGTATTGTTTTTAATTAAATAATTAGCATCATATCCCTAAAATACCCTTTGACCTTTCGGGATTTGACTTTGACTTTTAGTCAATAGGCTTTTTGGCTGGACCTCTTTTCTTCTTTGGCAGGCCCATGGGTTTTTACCTCCAGAATACTTAAATCTTTTGCCATCCCTCTCCTGTGGATATCCTCCTTTTAAGGAGAATAACCACCCACCACCTTCCACTCTTCATACATGCTTGGCTCTCCTTGCTTCAGATGAATAACTGTCCATTCTTCCCCTGACCAGTCCACCTCCCATTACTCCCACTACTCCCATGTTAGTCCACTTCTTCTCAGAAATAACTCCCCTTCTTCACCATTATAAATAGAGGCTACCATCAAGGAGGGAGGATCATCTGAAATAGCTTTCCTAGTATCCTTGCTTACATTACTTCCTTAGCCTTCCTAAACTCTAGCACTAGCACTAGCAATCCCAATCCCGACCTTCCTTCTTGCATTCATTCTACAATCTGTCATTCATTAATTACCGATCTACGTTCTAACTTGAGCGTCGGAGGGGTTTTCCGGGAGATCACCCCCCGGACAAGGCTAACGTATTGTATTGCAGGAATTCAAGTCGCTTTCTCTTATAAACCGTTTCACTTGATCACTCTTCCATCAATCTCCAGGTATTTTAAGTGTCTTTTGCACTTCCTCGTTTCATTACCGAAACAAATACATTTATTATTACTACTGCTGTTGCTACCGTTATTCTATTTTTAATCTCTCCAACCATAGTAATTATTATCTCGATTTTGATCTACGATTCTATGATCCTACGATCCAAAAATAGGCGATCAATACGGATTGTGGATAGGATCTTAATGTGGTAGAATCATAAGATCCTACTTAAATCAAGAATTTAGGTGGAAGGATCATAACACGATTCTAGGATCCAACAATCTGATCCTACAAAGGTAATTTTAATTGTAAAATATTTTCATTTAATCAATATTTCACTTATGTATTAATATATGTATTTAAAATATTATATTAATGCCACTATTAAGTTCAAGTTTTTCTTAATTTGCAGTTTTAAAACGATTACTAAAGTATTTTTTTCAAAACTTAATAGATGAAGTAAAATAAATTTTTACTTACACCTTAAAACTTACAAAAAGAACAAATATAATAGAAATCAGTAATCCAAATTTGCACATTAATACATATTTGTAGGATCACACGATCCTGTGATCCAATTCTATTGATTTTGATCCTACCCCTTCAACGATCCTAAGTAGAATCCCAATTCTAATAACCTTATCTCCAACTATGATTGTTGAAGGAGCTTTCAAGGAGATCTTCCCCTGATTAGTCTTCTATTATGATTACAAGTCTTAGACGTCCTTTGCATATCCTAGATACTGGAATATAAATCTTAGACTTTAAAAGCTTATATATCATAAGAGTCATCTGATTTTTTATCTCTAACTATTATTGTTATCATTCAACTCTTCAGTCAGGTATCATATTATTTTTTAGCTTCATAAATTATACTTTAAGTTTCATATAGAATCATTTGGCATCGTCTGTGTGGGAAACAGACATAAAAATCATGGCTCTCCCAAGAAAAACACATTCATTTAACTAATTCAATTAAGACCCTATTAATATTTAACTTAAACTTTCACTATTTTGATTAAATTAATAAAAATTTAACTTGAATATGCCTTGAATCTAAGTTATTTCTCTTAATATCAAGTTCTTTTACAATGCTTTAGGCGACTGATCCAGATCGTGGGTAAGATCTTAATGTGATAGAATCGTAAGATCCTACCTAACTCAATAATTTAGGTAATAGGATCATAATACGATTCTATGATCCTATATTTCAACAATCTACTCCTACAAAGGTAGTTTTAATCATAAAATATTTTCATATAATCAATATTTCACTTATGTATTAATATATGTATTTAAAATATTATATCAATACCACTATTAAATTTAAGTTTTTCTTAATTTGCAGTTTTAAAATGATTATTAAAAGTATTTTTTTTCAAAATCTAATAGATGAAGTCAAATAAGTTTTTACTTACACCTTAAAACTTACAAAAAGAACAAATATAATTGATAATTTTTAACTCAAAGCACATTAATGCATATTTGTAGAATCATACGAACCTATGATTCAACTCCATTGATTTCGTTCCTACCCCTCCAACGATCCTAAGTAAAATCTCGATTCTAATAACCTTGTCTCCAACTGACTTGAGCGTTTAAGGAACTTTCAAAAAGATCTTCCCATGACTAGTCTTCTATTATGATTGCAAGTCTTAGATTTCCTTTGCATATCCTAGATATTGGAATATACATCTTAGACTTTGAAGCTTATATATCATAAGAGTCATCTAATTTTACATCGCAAGTTATTATTATTATTATTATTATTATTATTATTATCTATATTATCTAGCTCTTCAGTTAGGTATCACATTATTTTTTTTAACTTTTTAAATGATACTCTTAAGTTTCATACAAGAGCATTTGGTACCGTCTATGGGGAAAACAAACATAAAAGTCATGAATCTCCCAAGAAAAACATATCCGATCAATTATCTAATTGAATTAAGACCCTATTAATTTTTTACTCAAACTCTCGCTATTTTGATTAAATTAATAAAAATTTCACTTAAATATGCCTTGAATCTAAGTTATTACTATTAATATCAAGTTCTAATTATATCGATAAGGTTAACAAAAAATATTTGTTTAATTCAAGACTAATTGATCCAATTTTAATTACAAATTTATACTTTATAAACGCTTTTACAATAATTTAGTCCATAATTGAATTGGAATCACTCCCTCTATCTTCGAAACTACTCTACTCATTAATCATAGCTATAGATGAACACGGTCCGGTTTGGTTTGGTCTGACACTAATATCAGACCAAATTAGAAATTCCAGTCTGAAAATTTTTCGAACCGGACCGCACCGTTTAAATCACCAGACCGGACCGGACAAAACCGTTTTACAACGGTCCGGTATGGTCTGGTCTACAGTTTTTTATTTTTATATTTTCATCCAAATTTAGGGATGGCAATTCAGTCCGAATCCGCCCTAGATCCGAATCGATCCAAGGATTTTAATCTGATTCGACTCCGAGGTGGAAAATATCTGACTCCGTTTCCGATTATATAATCCGAGTCTGATTTAGAGTTGCACCGGAGCTGGACCTCAAAAAAAATCCGATAATCCGACCGACTCCGACTCGACCCGATTCGACCCGACATCCGACTCAACTTTTAATTTAAGGCATTTTTATATTTTGAAAATTTTGAACTTTATATGAAAATAAGTTTATTCTAACCAAAATTGCAAACTTGACATCTGACTATCTGATTGACTAATTACATTGTAAGTGAGATTGAATATTGTAAGTTTAATCAAGTTGAGTGAATGAAACCTATCAAAACAATCGATTAGATTATTATAGACTTACAGTCTTACAAAGTTTTGAAGGTTTTTAAGTATAATGAAACCTAAGACTAACTAAAATAAACTATTAGAAATATAGTATTAGTCTATATATTAATTAATATTAATCAATTAGATACTTAATCGATCGTTTAATAAAGGTTTAATTGGAACTTGTCTTATATAGACTTGAAGCTATGTCGTTAAATTGTAAGTGAGATTGAATATTGTAAGTTTGATCAAGTTGAATGAACAAAACTAATCAAAACAATCTATTAGACTATCATAGACTTATAGTCTTACATAGATACTTAATCGATAGTATTAAAGATTTAATTTTAACTTGTAAGTTGTCAATTATTATGAATTAAACAAAATTAAACCACTAATAACGAATTAAAATTTTATTTAATTATGTTTATATATAAGTTATTTAATAACCTCATAATTCTAAATAATTCTTATTCAATTTTATTGCTAATTAGCTTTTTTAAGAAAATATTCATTAAAATAGTATTTACCATTAATTAAATTTAAGCCATTGATGATGTGTAATGTGGATGAATAAATGGTTTTGATAATGTCCACCTCATCAATCCTTAAAAACTTTCAATAACCAATTACATACAACTATGAATGCCACATGAATTTTGGATTTTAACCATTGATTTCAAAATGGTTTCAATCTTAGCCCTTCATTATTTTTCTCATAGTAAATAACTAAAAACTAGACCTAATACTTCACATTTTTGATCTAATTTTCCCGCAGCCCGCAGGAGCAAGGCACAGCCCAGCGGACGTGTAGCTTCTTCCCTTCCAATTTCCAATCGTATCTGCCATTGACGAAAGCTTCATCGTATCTGCCATTGACAAACGCTTCGTGCCTTCGTCGTGCCTACCATTGACGAACGCTTCTGAATTCCAATCATATCAGGTAATTTTACTTTTGTTCATATTTTTTCTGGGTAATTTGTATTTGTTTTCTTTGAAATGAGCACATTTTGATGTTGGATAATATAATTGAGAGTGAGTATGTCTTGCCTATTATTTGTCATGAAATTCTGTAAAACAAAAATTGAAAGATGGTAGTTCATTACCATATGCTCGTTAGAATTGAGAGTAAGTATGGTTCCATTAACTATTGCTTTAGCCATGTACTCAATTACTCCAATAATTGTTTTTTGAATTAGTATATAATTGTTTTTTATTTAAACAGGGATGGACTTTGAGAATGAAATACCTAGTCCGAAAACTCTTGTAACTCCAATAATTAATTTCAAAAATAATGAAGATGTTGAATGTGGAGAGGGTTGTATTATTGGTGCTAATGGTAGGAAACTTACTTCTGCTGTATGGAAACATTTTACTCAGGTACAAGTTGGTAAAGAAATAAAAGCAAAATGTAGTGGTTGTAAGAAGTTGTTTACTGGTGGTGGTAAATTGGAACCACACATCTAAAGGATCATTTGAAAAGATGTTTGAAAGTGAAAAACTATGTAGATGTGAAACAACAACTTTTGAAACCAACTATGAAGGATTCTCCTAATACATTAGGAATTGGTAGCAAATACAAGTTTAATCAACAATATTCTAGAAATGCATTAGTTAGCATGATTGTTAATCATGAGTATCCTCTTGCTATGGTTGATCATATTGGATTTAAGAGATACTCTAATAGTTTAAATCCTGATTTTAAAGTGATCTCAAGAAACACAGTAAAAGCCGATATATTTAGGGAATACAATGAAGAATGGCATTGGTTAGAAAAAGTTTTAGCGAGGAACAAATCTAGGATTGCTTTCACAAGCGACATATGGACTTACACTAATCAAAGAAAAGGGTACATGGCTGTGACAACACACTAGGTTGACGATGATTTGATTTTACAGAATCAACTTATCAGGTATCTTTCCTTTACTTTAATCAAATAATATGTTATATTATTAGTTCTGCAAACTTATTTGATTTTATATGATGTTATTTAGGTTTCTTTATTTACCATGCCCACACAACAAGTACACAATAAGCAAGATCTTAGTTGAATGCTTGAAAAGTTTTAATTTGGATGAAAATATTTCTACCATTACCCTTGATAATTGCACAACAAATGATGTTGTAGTAGATGTTTTGCTTGAGAAGCTTCAACCTTCTAGCTTATGTTGTATGGCTCTTTTTTGCATATGAGATGTTGTGCACATATTTTGAATTTGGTTGTTCAAGATGGTTTAGAAATAATTAGTGGTGCAATTGAAAAAGTCCGAAGTGTAGTTGTCTTTTGCACTTCATCGCCAAATAGATATGAGAAGTTTGAAGATGCTTGTAATTATTGTAAAACTCCTATTACTAAAAAACTACAACTAGATTGTAAGACTAGATGGAATTCATGTTCTGATATGTTGCAAATTGCTCTTTTATATAAAGATGCATTTACTAGGTTGGAATCCAAGGTTGGAAAAAGTGAAAAAGAAAAGTTTAGGTTACCGAGTAAAGAAGAGTGGAAAATGGCAAGTGACATTTGTGATAAATTGACGTTGTTTAGTAGGACAACTGAGGCTTTTTCCTGTAAAAAGTATCCTACTGCCAATCTTTACTTTCAAAATCTATGTGAAATAAGGCTCAATTTAAGAAGATGGTTGTGTTGTGTAAATACAGTAATTGATTCCATGGCTAAAGCAATGATTTTAAAGTTTGATAAGTATTGGGAAGTGGTTAACGACATGTTGTCTGTGGCTTCAATATTGGATCCAAGAAGAAAATTTGAATGTGTGTCTTTATTTTGAACTTCTTTGTGAAGATACTGCTAAATTAGAATGTGAAAGGATTGGAAGGATTTTGAAGGATTTGGTTAATGAATATGAAACGGTGGCTAATGAAAAACTTTATCATTTTTCACCCTGATCAAATTCAAACAATAATAATAAGAGGATAATTGATGATTCAAGTGATATTGAGGGCTTATGGGAAAAGCATGTTTCTAGCCAACCAAATAAAAAGCCACGCAAATGTGAATTAGATATATATTTAGATGAGGAAAGACTCGTGGTGGATAAAAACAAATTCAACTTGTTGGCATGGTGGAATGCGGAATCAAGTAAGTTTCCTACACTTTCTAAGATTGCTAGAGACATACTTGCAATGCCTATTTCAACTGTTGCTTCTGAGAGTGCTTTTAGCACTAGTGGTAGTTATTGGACCTCATCGTAGTAGGCTTCTTCCTGAGGCTTCTTCCTGAGACTGTTGAAGCTTTGATGTGCCTTCAAAGTTGGAGGCGTATGGAATTCAAAGATATTTAATTTTTTTTTCATCAGTACGTACAATTAAGAAATTATATAATTATATTATTTATTAATCTTGATTTCTAATTTGTAGACGCTAAAGCAAATCCCCTTCAATATGCACCAATTTTCGAAGACGAGGATGTAGAAGATATAGAAGAAGAATGATAATGGGTATGTTTTGTTTTGATTTATTTAAAATTAAGTTTTTGCTTACTACATCATTTATGCTTATATTACTTTTTTTATAAACTTGTGTTAAGGAACTAAGGATGGATTTAATGATGTTGTAATGTTGAGCATGGAGAATTGAAGACTTCATCATTTATGTAATTTTTATGTTTGTTAATGTAATTTTAGGGACCTAAGGACTATTTCGTTTATTGTAATTGTAAGACTAATTTTTATTATTAAGTTGTTTTTGAAAGACATATTTTCTTTGTTAGGTTGTAATTGAAGACTAATCTATATCAATTTTTTCGTGTTGTAAAATAAATAATGTAGTATCGATAAGAATAAATCTTGATAATACTCCGAACTCCGCTGGAGGTCCGAGAGTCCGAGTCGGAGCAATGTTGGAGTATGCATAATCCGACTCCGAGTGGAGGTTGACTGAAAAAAATAGTCCGAGATTTATCCGGAGCAAAGTCGGAGGGTGGATAGTCCGAGCCGAGTCCAACCCATTGCCATCCCTATCCAAATTAATACATGTATTTATGCAAATATTTCACACTTACAATTAATAAATATAATAATTTGTAATTAGTAGATAACATCAACATCATTCAAGTATATATATATTGCTATATAAAAATAACTACATCTTAAAATATCTAGGTAGCAACTTAATTTTTTAAATACAAAATTATGATTTTTGACCATAATACGATTTGCGGTCCGGTCTGATCTGAAAAATAAAAATATCGAGACTAGACAATAAACTGTAATTTAATTTAAAAAAAACCAGACCAGACCATTTAAACCATAAACTAGACCAAATACTAAAATTTCGGTTTGATTTACGATTTAGACCAAACTTTGTTCAGCCCTATTCATGGCAATAGACATAAACACTACAAAATAAAACCTTAAATATGTTTCTAGACATTATTATAATAGAATGAATATAAATAAAAGACAACTACAACAATTTAATATGAAATAGCTGTCAAGGAACCAACTCAACCAAAAGCTTAAGCTTATGGTTGAAGCCCCAGGATATGTTATATACTCTAACACGCCCCCTCACACGAGAGCTCTTTGGGCTAGAAGTGTGGATGCAACACATGTTCTCCTCATACATGGTGCTCAATATTCCACTTTGAATGAGGGGTGGTTGAGATTTGAACCCGTGACCTTTTTGTCACATTGGCTCTGATACCATGTCAAGGAACCAACTCAACCAAAAGCTTAAGCTTATGGTTGAAGCCCCAGGATATGTTATACACTCTAACAATAGCAAACTCTTATTGAAATTAGATCTAATAGTACCTGAAGAGATTTGTCATGAATAACTAAGCGTAAAAAAAAACTTGCAGAATGATCTAAGAAATTTTAATCTAACTTATTCCTCCCCTTATATTGGAAAGCCTAACTGAGAAAAAAAAAATCTATGTTGGCCAAATTTGAACATAGAAAATGATTTTAAACTATGAAAATAAATAGATGAATGATATAAATTACATCTAAAATTCCGATCTCGCGCGAGTTATCGCTTTCTCTGCCTCAAATATCGATTCCTAGTGATTGATGGCGACTCGCTAATTTTTTTGTCAGGCAAAAGAGAAAAGTCTTCGCTTTATTCTAACTTGGTGTTGTCCTCGACTTGAAGAGGAAACGACTTGTGGGATTTTTTTTTTTTTTTTTTTTTTTTTTTTTTGCTATACAACATTTCTCGACTTATTTTGCACCACTTCATAGAGGTTTTACGGGTTACGGTCCGTTTGACTAGTGATATTAAATGGTGGTAATGAGAATAATTTATAGTGTAAAATTATATTAAAAGTTTCATATTAGTCTCATGGTAATGAAATTTTGATCACAAAAAAGTTTTTTTGTTTACAAACTTCCATTACCATCTAATACCACCTCTCCCAATGGTAATGCATTGGAATGAATTTATGAAGAAAATGAGATGATTGAAGTTGAACAAGCATGACTATCATGGTAACCAAGAGATTTTTCAATCAAAATTATAGTTTTTCATTCCCATCACCACCGTTTATTACCACCTACCAAACGGGCCGTTAAGTATTTCTCTTAGCCTTTCACCCGATAAAAAATCTATTACTATTACCATTTTACCCTATAATTCATCAAAATCCACAAAATTCTTTAGATTGATTAAAAATATGAAAAAAGGGAATATGATTAGAAATATATAAAATTAAACAAGTGTACCGACAATTATGCAAAACCAAATTGAACATTTGATTAAAATAAGAGGAAATATAACTATGAAAAATTAATAATAAGATGTGTTAAAGCAAGTGCTAATAATCTTAATGATGACGTTAACTTTAAACATATAATCGAATATGCTTTGTCTTTTACTTTGGAGAGGGTCGATGTGTCGTATATGGGTGGTTTAAGGTTTGGAACGTTTGATGTTGGTTGCTTGATCGAAGCAACAAAAAAGGGGGAGTCGGTAGCTTCGCTCGACCAGTTGAGCGGACATGGCCGGATCGAGCAAGGAGTGGGTCGAGCAGAATGGTCAGAACAAGTTAGTAGCTAGTTTGAAGGCTCGCTTAATTGAGTGACGTAGTGACTCGACCGAGCGAGAGTTGAGTAGTCATCATTGGATTCTATTTTGGTCAGAATTTGTGGTGATTATGCAATAATATGATACATTACTCTATTGTTTATTGTAATAGTTAATTGGTGTGTTAATAAAAATGTGAAATGTGCTTTATGAGAGTAATTAAGAGGTATTTAAGAATGATACTCACCTTCCACTATAAAAGAGAGTATCATTCATAGAATAAAGACCACCACAAACACACATATTAAGGGTAGTTTAATACAGTGTTAGAAACTTAAGTATTTTTACTTTGCTCTAGTATTTTATGATCTTAAGAAATTGCTCTCAAGATAAAGAGAGATTTATTACATTGTAATTGTTAAATTTAATTTAATAAATTACATTTGAGGGGACGTATCCAAGATACCTTATAAAACACTTGTGTACATCTTTGCTTATATTTTTCATTAGCTTTCATTTCAAGATGGAAATTAAGCTTAAGCTATTAGCTAAACAGCGACCAACCTCGAATTAAATTTCAATGATTTGACCGATATTTTGGTTGGTATTAGTATATCGATGACTTCGTGTAGACTAATGACAAAATACTACTCCGTATTTGAGCTTTTTTGGTATGGGACGGGAAGCTTTACAACATTTTCCCTTACTAGTGTTTACAAGATACTTCGTATTTACTTTGAATAGACTACACAATACTATTCAATACTATCTAAAATGAGTAGTTTTAAACATTGCAACAGTTAATAAGTGTGGATCATGAAGATAAGAGCTTTTTGACTTCGTATTACATTGCTTCCTAACCTGCAAAAAGCACCAACACAACAATATATCTTTAGAGACACAAGGAATAAATGGGCATATACTACTCTCTAATTCATCCTAATTCATCCTAAGTGTCTTATTTGAGTTTTCGCCATTTTTACATGATCAAATGGGACCACATGTGAAAAATAAAAAGTGTAGTATTTTTGAATTTTGATAAGGATTAAATGGAGTTAGTAAGTTTAAAGTTGTTAAAAGGTTAAGTTTAATAAGGGTAAATTTGTAAAGTTAACGTACTTGAATAGAAATAAGACATTTAAGCAACTTAACCCGTTAAGGAAATGAGACACTTATGGTAAATAGGATGAAGTATTATGGTCAAGAGAGCCACATCAACAGTAAAAACCTAACACCAGATCATTAGGGCGACCCTAAGATTTGTAAGGGCCAGTGCAAAACATAACTTTGAAATATACTATTATAGATCCTTAACTGTTAACTGTTAAAGCGTCAATTATTTTTAGTATTTTTGGATATGCCCCGGGCACAGAACCCTCTTGCCGCCTTATAGGGTCGACCTTGCAGATCAGAACTTGTACAACTTGATAATTTGATTTTGCACTAGCCATATACTTAGGCTCGCATTATTCTTACAAGGCTTGTTAAAGGCATACAACAACGGTAAAATATTTAATCAAAGTCGGTTATCATTTGATTAATGTTTAAGTTAAACTCTTCTTATAGATGTTGGGTGGTGTGGGAAAAAATGTCCTAATGTTCAAGTGTAAAAATATAGTTCAGTATTTAGGGCAATCACAATTATGTTAAATGTATTTTATGGGTTCTGTTTTAGCCCATAAATTTTTTTATTGTTTTGAAAAATGGGTATGTAGTAAGCTGAGGTGAAGCTGCAATCTTTAAAAATAAGGTTGTATTAAGTCGAGTGTTTGTGTGACAAAAGGTGGCCTTGTGGTCAACAAAGAATTTTTGTTGAGAAGTGCATCGATAAGATTGCGACAACTGCCCAGTGCCCAATTCTGTAAGATATAAATTAGGTGTTAAGGCAAATACAGGTTCAGCAGCAACTAAGCAAAGCAAAACGCCGTAAAAGAAATAAGAATTATTTATTTTTAATATTAATTTTTGAGGGGCTTTTTTTTTGGACTAGGCTCCAAAATCTCAAAAGACGGCCTGATGACTAAAAGGACATTGCAAAGTGTATGCTCTACTTAGTCCATAAAACTGAAGTATTATGGTGATGTATGTTCGAGCCACACAATTGGCTCGAGATGTTTTGTTTGCAAGTTTATGAAGTCTGTCGTGTGAAGTAATGACTAATGACTAATGACTAATGACTAATGACATGTTTGTTGGTTAGTGTTGGCATCTTGAAATGTACCGACTTTAGTGTTGAAGTTATGCAAGTGATAATTGCCTAGTGTGCATAAATATAGTTGTAAAATTATGGCAATATGGCATCTTAAAATTGATATATTGGTCATTTTAAAATCCGGCACAAACCCGCCACAAGCCAACTTGGAACTGACTCGACACAACCAGAAACCCGCCAGCCAGACCGTGTTGGCGGTTTCTCGTTTAGACAGATCTAGTGAAGTGGGATAAATTAAGAACCTGAATATGTTGATTTCCGATTGCTCCGGCGAACTGCCTGCTTCTTTTGCTCCTGAAGTACTGGGGTTTGAGGAGATATAACAGTCGCCTTACGTGCAACATCCTTCGAAAACTGATCCCCTGGCCGCTTTTCAATCACTGGATTTTCAGGTACTATTTTGTTCTGCCAGGCACTTTTACTTGATAAAACTGTACCGCTTACCCTTATGAACTGCAATTCCTTTTCTATACACATAAGCAGAATAGGAAGAATAGCTCAGCATATGCATATAGTAATCAACTTAACACAAAAGCATACTAAAAGAGTCTTGTTCTTCAAACGAAATCTAGAAGTAGCAAATCGAATAACTCTTCTCTTAATTGAATTGGTTTAAAACTTTCACTAAAATAACAAGTCTCTACACCGATTTAAATTCTCCGACTACCCAAAATTGGTCAGTGAATTCGTTGACTGTTTTTCTGACTTACCATGCCTAGTCGAAATTTTGGACTAAATTTCGACCAATTTATGAGAAGTCTGAAAGTTTGACAAGATTTTGGACTACCGTCACTAAAACTTTGGACTGCCATATGATTCATCGGAATTTTCGCGGATTCCAAATTGGATTAATGTGTAAAATTTCCTGCCCTTTATTTCCCAGCACTTTCCGACTAACCACCGACCATTTGATTAGTCAGAGAAATTCCAACCAACCAAACATTCAATTGCTAGTCGGATTCTTTGCCAACTTAATGATGCCGGTCACTTGTCAAATTACACGCACAATACTAATTAGTTTAAGACAAAAGGAAAATGGAAAAAAGACAGTCCACCTGCATTTTGGTCATTTTCATGTTACAGCATGAGTTCTTCTTTGCGAGGTTTAAGTATTTCCGACTTGTCACAATTTCCTTGAAAACTAGTCGAAAATTGTGTATAGTTTTCTGACGAATTGTTGGTCGAAGTTCCTACCGACTTTCCGACTACTCTAAGCTAATTGGAAAATTCCGACATATTTCCTACCAAAATTGTTTTGCAATTAAATTTATTCCGATCAACCAAAATAGTCCCTAAATGTATTGCCCTACACCAACTATTTACCTATCTTCTTGGGTTGTTAATGTTGGGACCTTTTATGTAGTGCCTGTATAAATTAAAGATCTCAAGGAAAAACATATAAATTTCTACCTAGTTCGCTGAACATGAGCAATTAAATTGTTATGATTTTACAAGTATCAAATTGTAATTGATCTATTGCTTTTAACCGGTGAAGGTAAGAAAGAAAAGCCCTCGATAGATATTAGGTATGATTTTTGCGAGTTAAATGGAATCAATTAATACACATTAGTACTATAGGGTAGCATAGGGAAATTTTACCTCGAGTAGGAGAAACGACGGTTTTTACAGCAATATCATCGTGATATTGAGTACGTTCAAGCGGAGCATACATGTACGTATCAGATTTTAGGTAATCCATCAGCTTATGCTTGAATACTTTGTCCTTATTACTCAAAATGGCTTTATTGCCTATATCCAATCCTGTAAAATTTAAAAGTTAAAACATATATATTGACAATTGAAGGCGTTTTCTTTTTCTAAAAAAAATGTCCTTAAATAATTATCATAATATCTAAGATAAATTTATGTTTAAGAGAATTACTTAATGGCTAGTAAAATGGTATCTAGCATACTACCAAACACCTATTTGACTTTTGGCACTAAAAGATGATAAATCATGATTTTTGTTATATTTTTTCATGAAAACAAATTTCATATGGGCCAAATCAGACATTTTAGACCTCTAAAAAGCCCATTTCATGTTTCAAGCCGAAGTAATCAACTGTTTCTCCCATATGTCAAAACAAAAAAAAGCTCAAACTCCCCTCCAAACCCAAACTCGCTACATCATCATCAAACCATCACAAATTCCCATCATATCCTGAAATCACTACTCTTCTGTCCCATTTAATTTATTTCATTTTCATTTTAATCTATCTCGTTAAATTTGTTATATTTTTATTTTTAAATGATGCCCCTACATTTGATTTTATAATCTCTATTATTTCTAAAGTCCATTATTTGCTACATTTTTATTTTTAAATGATGCCCCACATTTGATTTTATATTCTCTATCATTTCTAAAGTCCATTGTATCTAATTTCTTAATTTGGATTGAAAACGCAAATAAAAACTAAATGTATGACACAAGAGTATTCATTATACATCAACTCAAAAAGTTTACTCTTTCTTGCTAGTCAACAATATATATTTCTCTCTGTTTTTATTGCTACATTTACATGCGCATCAATTAAGAAAAAGTGGGTACAATATATCAACTACAATTATATCCTCTATTTTAATTCTTTTTTAATTCTTAATTGAAGAGGGAAAAAAGTTAAAGTGAGGTATAGAGTAGATTAAAAATAGGTAAAGTAAATATTTATATGATTATTTTATTACTAAAAATAAAAATACAGCCACTAACATGAAATTGTCAAAATTAGAAAATATAGGAGGAAGTATTACTCTAGCTAAATTTGCTAAATTATTTTACACTTCTTTCCTTGATTTAGAATTTCATATACTTCCACATATTAAGCAAGTGCGTTTCAACTTTTACGTTCCTGCAGAAATATGAAATTTAAAAAGAAAAACTCATTTTTCAAATAAAAGAGCTACTCTCATGAGAAACTATCTAAACGTACTCATATTCTCATAATTTTGTATTAAATGTACGATTAATAATAATAAATTAATAGAATATCCAACAAATATAAATATTAAATATGAAAATTGCAATTTTGTTATTTTGTTAGAGCACTTTTATTTAATGATCTCTCAGCACTTTTCTTTTCTACAACGGCAAATTTTGTGTGGACATATTTTTATAGATTTATCTCATCAACAAGAAAAGAAAAAATTTGTTCACTACTTTCTCCCTCATACTTCTTTTACTATACCTCTTCTTTTTACTTTCTTACTTTTATTTTAAAATTTATTTTGAATGGTAAGACCATTGTGAGTGTGATATTATAAGAAATAAAAAATAAAAATAAAAATAATAACCTCTAAAAGAGAGAAAAACATTACCAAAATCAGAGGAAGCAGGTGGCGGGGCAGGACATGATATAATGTGGGAATAAAAATAAGAATTAGAGTTGAGATAATCAACAATTTCATGTAAAGTAATGCTAAATCTCTTGTTCTTCTTCCTAATAATCTTGTTCTTCTTAATTGCCTTCAAAGGCTTTCTATTTTTAATTCCCATGTTATTCTTTCCCTCCATTGATTGATTTTTAAGAGTTTTGTATGTAGGATGTATATGTTTTTGGTGTTTGCGTTAGTAAAGCGTAGGAAATAATGCAATTATTCTTTGGAGAGGATTTGTGAAGAGGGTGTTTTGATGATTGACATGTTCAACTCTTTGCATGTTAATAACATCACACGTGTACCTTTCTTTTTATACGTGTCATTCACAAATTACATTTTCCTCAATAAATACTTATTTTGCCTCATTAGAATTAAAGAAAAAATAAATAATGATAATAAATAAAAAAATATATAAATTGTGTGGATGAAATTAAAAAAATAAAAATGTATGTATGAGATTAAAGAAAATTAGTAGGCTATTTAAAAATAATACAAATTAAGTAGAACGAATTAAAATTATACATAATGCAAATTGAGTAGGATAAATGAAGCAGTACTACTACTCTTCATAATATTTTATTTTGAGTAAATTTTAATAGTTATATTCGAAAATTTTCATTTTATAAAGTTTTTTATAATTGGTTTTAGAATTATATATATATATATATATATATATATATATATATATATATATATATATATATATATATATATATATATATATATATATATATATCGTATTGGTCCATTAGAATAATTCAGATAAAAATCGTAAATCAAATCAATTTGAGTCGAATAAAAATTAACACTCTAACAAACAAATATAAGCCTTAATCAATAATTATAGTTTTAGTTTTTCATTCCTAATTTTAATATCATGATTTTTATTTTAAAAATTTATTGTTTGTTTTAAAAGTAAATTGCTTTAGATTAGACTTAAACAGTTTAAACTGAATTAATCTGGTTTGGATTGTGACTATTTGATTGGATTTAGATTGAGAAATAGAAAATCAATTTAAATTTTGGTTTTCTTTGGTTTAACATAAAAATCAAACTGAACTATTACCGATTAATGCTTACCCACATAATAAAATTAGAAGTTGATAAATTTCATAATTGACTCAATCTGTATTTTCTAATTTCAATGTAAAACCCTCGACGATTACATTTATTAATTATTGTGTAAAATATTAAAAGTAACCAAAATCATAACATAGATGGAGTAATGAATTTCTGTGCGATACTAATGCATTATTTCCTTCGAGAGTTATTTTTAGATTGGTATATACTATACTTAAAAGACAGACAACTAATGCATAGTAGAATACCAATACACTCGATCACTACATTTTAAAAGTATATTAATACACTTTTTGAAACTACAATAAAAGCTTTTTTCGCCTGCGGAAGTAATTACTGGTTATGTTGAGAGAGAACATTTCGAAAATTATAGCGAGACAGAGAATTGAGAAATTTGAAAATGAAATCAAATATTTCAATTATGTTTTATGGTGTGATTTGAGTGCATATTTGATGTGTACATTCATGAGTGACTGTTAGGTTGAAATCTTATGGGAGTGTGTGGGTGTATTAAGTTGGTGACTTAATATATGTGATTGAATGTGGAGATTAAGTGTATGGATTGATGCATGAGTTACTTGGGTGTATTGATTGAGGCACTTAATCAATGATTTTATCAAGGAGCCTGATTGAAGCCGGTGAATAAAAAAAATTAAAAACTGTAATTTTAAGGGTGTCTATTATATATGTGTTAACGTTTTCAAGCTTGATTACATATTTACATTTGAGCTTTTGCATCTTCGTGTTAGACATCCATTCAATCATGTTCTAAAGTTAATTCTAGCCATTAAAAGTATTCATGCTCCTATTCAAAAGAAATTGTATTAAGCTTGTTAAGTATGTCCTCAAGCTAAACAAAGTCAAAATAGTTTCCATATTAGAGATACAAAAGGTACTAGAGTACGAATAGAGCTATTCAAATCTAACCCGACCCGAAAATCCGATTAGGAATCGAAAATTATCCGACTCGAAAAAAATGTTAATTTTTTAGGTTTACCGAACCGGCGTTATCCGAACCGATACTGCACTCGAACCGTTTGATAACTGAAAAGGGCAAAATCGAACTCGAACTGCAACCGAATTTTATAACCGACATATAAACGTTAACCGATGTTACCCGAACTCAACAATGATCGACCCGAGTCAAATCCGACCTGAATTATGCACGTAATCGAATGCAACCTGACTAAAACCGATTAAGATCGAACTGTTTTTAACCCAAACTGATACAAATCCGAAGCGATTATTAATCGAACTATTTTTAACCCGAACTGATACAAACCCAAACCGATTATTAATCGAACTATTATAAATCCGAATCAATTTTTCACCTAATTTCAGCAAATTAGGTCCAATTTCAGTTTTCTAATTATGATTTTTTGAACATTTGAAAACTAATTTCTAATATTGAAACATTGTAAACAAGATTATATATAAATAAATTAGATTCCCCATGATATTGATATCAATCATAAACCAAATAAGCACATTACAAAAACCTTAGAAACATACTGAAGTGGAACAATACAAAAATTTAGATGTTTCTTCAACACTTCAATCTAGACTTATCTTGCTTTTTATTGCTAATTAATAATTATATATTTCATGTTAGTAATCCACCAATTCTTCAAGCTTTAAACCCCAAAAATTTACATTCATCACTTATACATCCACCAAATTTAAATATACAAATATCAAGTTTTTAACCCCAAAAATTTACATTCATCACTTATGCATCCACCAAATTTAAATATACAAATATCAAGTTTTTTACCCCAAAAATTTACATCCATTCACTTATACATCCACCTAATGTAAATATACAAATATCAAGTTTTTAACCCAAAAATTAACATTCCATCAGCAACAACTTGTCTAGGGTTTGGGTTCACATTCCTTGGAGTGGATACACTAGTTTGTAACTCTTCAAACGCTGTTGATTTCAACAAAAATAATACACATGCTAGTAATCTATCTCAATATTGAACACAATGCAAAACAATGATAAAGTACACAAAACATATAAGGTACTTGAACCATTAGATTAACAAATTACTCGTGTTAGAAATATTGTCAAATTCAAAACCATTAGCTTCATTTGCCTCATTAGCATTTATCTTCCTACAATTAAGAATGAGAGATTGAACAAATTCAAAACCATCTTCAAATTTTAAAAGAAGTATTGAACATTGTTTAAACAAAATCATACACTAATATATATTCAAGATTACTAATACAAACTATCTTATACTTCTCCAAATAATAAGCTATTAAAAATGAGTGACAAAGAAAAAATTTAGTCAACAATATTCAAAATCAATTTACATAAAGAACGAACAAAAAATTACAGTACAACAAAAATTTTTTGTCTTGATTATGAAGCACTCCAACTTCTCAGATTATCAAGCACTTCTTACATTTATTAACTTAAGCATATGATCTTCTACTCAAAAAAAAGCATATCATCTTCTTCCATTAAGAAACAACAACAGTACAACAATGGTTTAGAAATTCTTAATTGGTAATGCTTAATTTCATTATTTTTAATAAACTCCAAATTATCTTCTAGATATGGCTCAAAGCACATATATCTAAAATCAAGAAATATTCAATAATTCAACTATTCAAGATAAACAAATACCTTAACAAACACATTAACAATAACAAAGATTCAATCACTCAAAAAACATTAAAAAAAAATCAAGAAACAACATTCTAATAAAATTCAAGAATCAAAATTAAGAATAAAGATTAGAACAACAAGATTAAGAATTTAAGATTAAGATTAAGATTAGGATTAAGAGTGAAAATACCTAAAAAATCAAAAATTTGATTTTTAGGGTTTTTGTAAAGAGGACAGTCGACCCTCGACAGCAGCGTGGCAGGCAGTGAGGCGTGAGCAGCGCCTGGGCCACCGACGGCAGGCAGTCACGGTGAGGGTGGCAGGCGGCAGGCGGCAGGGGCTGAATGATATTGGGTTATTTTTTTTCAGAGTAGAGAGAAGGGGAATAATGTAGTGTTTTGAAGTTCATTGCTATTCTGAAAGTTGTGTTTTCACCCCCTAGAAATCAAAGAAGATCATTTTCTTAAAATTTTTTTTTAATTTCCTTTTTTTTATCAAATGAGAGTGACGTGTCAATTTCTTTACCGCTGATCTGATATTAGCATTATAAATAACGTCTAAAACACCTTATCCGTGTGCTATCTTAGTAACCAATAACATTTTGTGCAAGTACAACTCATGGATTGCTAAGATGGTAAGATCTCACACGTCTATATACAAAGATCAACGACTTAGAATAAGTGATGTATCAATTGAGTAATATATTCATCAAATTGGACAATTAGTTATCTAAAATAATTTATTTCAGTAATATAAATATTGTATATCAAATATTAAATATTTTTATTATTGAATTTGGTCAAATTGCATAATTTAGGCTATTTAATTCAAAGTAACAAAAAAGGTGGAGTATTAGTTTCATTTACTGTAATAGATCGAATTACAATAAGTGAACTTTGAATTACGATCGATTATTAATAGCCTATAAATTACTTTAGTTTAGAGTATTTAAGATCAGTAATAAGTAATAACGTTGAGTTAACTGTCAATGATAGTCTATAACTACAAGATAGTTTTTATTAGTTTTTATTAGTTTCATTCACTCCAATAGGTCTAGTTTCGAACATTATTAAGCTTTAAATTAAATACGATCAATTATTAGTGTAATAGATTTATTAGTTTAAAGTATTCAAGGTCACTAATAAGTAATAAGTATAAATACATAATATCATATAAAATGGTTATGATTACTTGATTAATCTAATTCACTTTATTATAATAAGTTTTAATTATCAAACTTAGAAATACGATCGATTATTAGTGTAATAGAGTAATGTAAATTCTAATAGCTTATACTCCCTCTAATAAAAAACAAATGTCTCATTTGGAATTTGCATAAATTCTCCCTCTAGTAATATATTCTAGATTTCTAATAAGTTAATAACAAGCCTAAAAAGAAATCGAGAGAATTACTCTAAATTGGAGGGACTATTAGTTTAGAATACTCAATAACACTAATAAGACTAAGTATGTAATAGCCTATAAGATAGTTTAGATTATTGTTATTCAATCAAACAAATCGAGTTTTAATATTCAATCAAATATCAAAAGTAGCAACATGATGCATTGTTAAATAATATATATATATATATATATATATATATATATATATATATATATATATATATATATATATATATATATATATATATATATATATATATATATATATATATATATATATATATATATATATATATATATATATATATATATATATATATATATATATATATATATATATATATATATATATATATATATATAAACTATTGAAATAAATTGATCTGCCATATCTGATAAAATAATTGGTAATTACTTTTTGTAAGTAAATGAGCATACATCAATTAAAAACCCGACTATTAACTTATTTCGATATTGACCCGATCAATAGTTGTCCGTAACCGATAACTACTCGAAAAATAAAGCTCGAACCCGATTTGTGCCCGAAAAAAGCGAACTAATGTTAGACCGATGACAACCCGAGGTCGATTGACACGCGACTCGAATTTCAACCGATAACAAACCAGTTTGTACCTGATAATGCGAACAACCGTTGTTAAACCGACCCGTAACTAATCCATCTGACCCAAGTTTGACCCGTTGTTGCATACAACCGAAAATTTACCGATTCGAAATCCGACCGAGCCGAATTATACCCGTCCGAAACCGACCCGATGACCCCAATGAACACCTCTAAGTATGAAGAAGAAGAATTCATGCCTACCTTCATTAAAACAAATATCTTGATTCATGAAGTTGATTCAAATCTTTAAAAACATATTAAAGCAGTGACATTATTACCGTTGTAATTCAAATTTAATATTTATAATGCTATTTTATATATAATAATTTTGTTTTTAAATACTACATACAATCGATGAATGAATACTAAAACAACATATTCTTAAAAAAAGAAAATTAATAGAAAAGTAATTACTTTTCCAAGAAAAAATGGATGTGTGAATGAATAGAAACATAAGGATTTTTCCATTAGTTTCAATAATTTTAAACAGGCTTCAAACCATGCTTCATAGCAGCCTTCCAAACAACATCAATTCTATCAACATCAATAGCACCAACCTCATGATGTGTCCATCCTTCTAGAGAATGTACCACTCCACCAGCATGGCATGCATGAACTACTCCTCTATCCATTGTGTACTGCATTTATTAATAACATTATCATTCAACTAATTACACAACTAAATCATAATTGTTTCATAAGAATTTTGTGTATGTTGTCAATTCATTTACAATTATTTATTTAAGTATCATGATATTTATGCTAATATGTGTGTTTTGTTGACTTTAAGCTTCTTTTTCTGAGATTGTTGACTATTAGCTTATCTTAATCTTTATAAATATCGTAAAAGAAAAAATTTTAAAACATATTCCTGAATTAGAAAAATAAGATTGACTATATAAACATTTTATTATAAAAAGCTATATATATATATATATATATATATATATATATATATATATATATATATATATATATATATATATATATATATATATTGAGATTTGACATAGATTTGCACATTTTAAAACTTATCCGAACCCATTTTGAACCTTGAATCGTAAAAATGAGGAAGTAAAAGATAAACAAGATAAGGATCAAAGCTTTCATAGAATTCTATAAATTTTGGATTGAGTTTACAATTATTAAACTTTGCGAGTCTGAATATAAGTCAAAATATAAATATTTTGAAAGTATTATAAATTATAGTAGGATTTAATTAGACACAAACTCAACCTTGGATCATAGCTAATAGGAAATAATAAAATAAGTGGGGGCATATAAAGTGTACCTCGCAACTATTAAGGCCTTGGACATCTTGAGGAAGCTTCATGGCAGCAAGATCACCATAAGTGCAATCTCTTCTAAAATGTAAGATAGGTGGAACCACAAATTGATGAAAATGGGTCCCGTTTGGTGCCCAGCTTTGCTCCCTTGGTGTGATCCATTTCCCTACTATCCATGTCTACAATACACCCCAAACGTGATTTTTTTTAGCTTATACTAATATATAATATGTATCTCATCCTAATTATAGATTTATTTTGAAATAAGTATTTTACAGTTATGAGAAAGTTTTATATGGACATGACCCACATTATTTTAGTGTGCACTAATATTATAAGGTATTAAAATAGTAAATGTTTTTATCTGACATAGTGACATGTACAATCAAATATAATCATTAAGAAATACTTGTAATTATTAAATTGATATACACTAAAATAGTGTAAACTAATTTTATACAAAACTTTTTACTTTCATTTATTAAAAAATACTTATTATTATCAAATTGATAAAAGCTAAAATAGTTGTACTGGACTTTTACTTTCATTTATTGGCACAGCAAAATGATGTTAGAGAGTGTGCAATCAAATGTTCATACTTTATGGACTTCCATTGAATATGATATATAACAACAAATACATCAATTATTAAGTTGTCGACCAGACAATTTTATAATATATATTTACAAAAAATTCTAATACTTTCATACAAATAATATTATCGGCTAATGTTGTTTTTCTACATCTAATTTTTGCTTTCGAAGCTACAGTGTTATTCATTTTCCTTTTTACGTGGGGCTCTCATCTTTGGGGTAAAATTGACCGTATTTCTTTGGCACTCTTTTCCAAGGCGTACGTGTTAATAAATCAACTCAACTAAAAGCTTAAGTTCAAAGTTGAGGTCTCAGGATGTTATATATTCTAATAGTACGGGTATAGATTATCCGTCACCTTCCCTCACCCATTCCCTATTTTCGGTTGAAGATGATGACAATTTTATACTCCCTCCCATTCTACTTAAGTGTCCCATTTACTTTTGGGGCATTATTCATTTATCACTCTTAAATTGTATTTTATTATTAATTTATAAGATAAAATATAGTGTTGTGGGATCTCATTTGATTTCTTTCAATGTAAATTTTATTAATATGAACTTTTCATAATTTTTAATTATATATAATTAGATATATTAAGAATTAAATAAGTGCATTGGATAGAATGCATAAAGTAAATAGAACACTTAAGATGAATAGGAGAGAGTGATAAATAAAATTATTATATAGTAAAATATATTTTATATAAGATGTAAAGAGCTAGCAATGGGGTGTAAATTTTGGAGCTATATGAGTGAATTAATAATTATCCATTTATTTATTTGGGTTGTAAATTTTGGAGCTATATGAGTAAGTTTAAATGGAGTGAAGTTGTTAAATATTAAAGGATTCAGCAGTACTACATAGTCATAGATAGTACATTTGCTATGACCCATAATTTCTTTTGTTTTGAATGTCGAGGGAATTTAAAAGTTATCTTGATTTGCTAGCAAGAAAATTAATCAAAAATGAAATAAGTTTACCTTGCAGTTTTTTGCTGCTTGATATTTGGTGACTTGTACCAAGTATTTCTGACATTCAACTGCTGCTTCCTTTTGAATTTTTTGGAACCTTTCAGTTGACAAAGTCAACATCTGCAATAGTAGCCCACTATTAAATTTTGATCTAACGATAATTAACAGCTCATAACTAAAAATTTCGATTCCTGACCCATAAACGATCTTGCCCAGTTAAACATGTAAAAATTTGGTCAATACCGTTTAGATTTGTTTTCAGTTTCTGCATTTATTATTCAAAATTATTATTTTCAGTCGGGACCAGTCACATTTTTAGTCATTCATTTATTATTGTAAATCAAAATTTCTTCGTTGTTGCCCTAAAATCAGTATAATTGTCTAACATAATAATATTTTCTACGAAAACAAATTTATTATACTATATTTTTTTCGAAAAAATTTAAAAATTAGAAAAAATTATAAAACTCCTTGAACCGTTGGGTCGACCAAATCCGACTGGGCTCGACCCGAAACTGATCGACCTGATTCAAAAACCATTCGATTTGAAATTAATCCCATCGAAAATGATCTAACTTAAAACACGCTCAACTGACAGCTTTGATTGGTTCACAAAAATTCAATGTAATTACCAAAAAAAAAAAGTAATAACAAATAATAAATTCTAATCCAAATTAATCCTATGAATAGAAATGTGTTAAAAGGCCAAGATTTAAATAATTTCAAGCATAACCAAAGAAGGTCTACATGGTAGTTGAAAAGTGATTGTTAAACTTGAATGCTATACTATTATTCAACAGAAAATAAAGGCACTCTTTGATTATTGGTGATCAATAGTGGAACTGCCAGCTAAGGAGTTCAGCAACAAATGAATTAATGACCTCCAATCATATAAATGTTTGGTTTGCCCGTCTAATTCATAGAAAATGAGATATTTAATTTTTAACACTATTTACTTATTACTTTTAATTTGTATTTTATTCTTAATTTATAAATTAAAATATAGTCAAGTGAAATCTTATTTGATTTATCTCAATGCAAAGATTATTAATATCTATTTTTTATAATATTTCAGTATGTTAAAATAAGAGATATCAAATATTGAATAAGTGCATTAAATAGTGTGAAAAATATCTATTTTGTATCTATTAGAGGGAGTAGAATATGATCATAAGCTACAGATAGTTCTTCACTGGCATAATTAATAGCCTTGTTTGCTAATATTTGAACCTAATATGAAATATCTCACCAAACAAGTCACTAAACAGCTGGCTAAATAACAGATGTTAAAATAGTACTTTATTCGATTTTTTAATGCTCATTTCATTTGGAATATTTCACCTTAAGGAGAAAGAAATTTGACTAATATTTTTGACATATATTTAGAAGATAAAATATATCTATATGAGATCTCGTTAGATTCGTTTTGATATATACTTTTTTTAAATATATTTTATTATGTGTATTTAGATATATTAAGGTTTAAAATTTTCTTTGAAACTGTGTAAAAAGCAAACGGGGAAAAAGAAAAAGAAAGGGAGGGAGTAGATGTTTGCAAGTTAAGTTGATATTTTTGCATTTAAGTAAACTTATCATTTATATTGTACTCTGTATACGTGACTCTTTTGGTCCATAAAACATATACGTTACTTACCAAAACTCGAACATGTTTACGACAAAGATAAAGGGCGATGGCTCTTCCAAGCTTAGAAGTTGCGCCAGTTAAGAAAACTTCTCCAACATGGTCTGGAATTTCGTTGAGAATTACAGCAGCTGTGAGTGTATTGCCATGAACAACTCGTACTTTTAGATTAGGGTGCTTGTTAACAAAAAGTGTTCCTCCACCATTCAAAGCCTCATTCTACAATTAAAATAATTACCAATCAAATATTAATATAAAATTAATTTTACTGTAATTCTTGTAAAGTTTATTAGTACTCTTTCACACGCACCTTGTTAAGGGCAGCAAGGCTAAGGACCTTGACACCCATTCTATCTGCCTTTAGTATTGCCTGCTCTATTTGCTTGTTGATGCCTTTTGTTGCAAATGGCAAGAAATACTGCCCATCAAATAAAATTTACACAAATAATCAGCATATTATTTAAACATTAAATTAATTAAAGGATAAATTACAATGAACTACACAAATTTTTTATCGATTTTTGTACAATAAGGAGTAATTTTTTATTAACCGTAAATAATAGCAACTTAGGGTGTGTTTACCTAGAATAATATTTACTTTTGTTTATTGTATATTATTTGACATAAAATAATGGTTAAAAAATGTTAGCATATATAAATAAAAAATTGTATTATTGTAGGAAAAGCAGCGAATGTTTGTGTTATTGACGGTGAATTATATCATGGTATTTAACATATTTCTCATGTTTAATTTATTTAGATTATCATCAAAAGATTATTTATAACATTATTTCTTTTATCTCTTAGACCACGTTCCCCTTGCCTGCTCTATGAAGGGGTATGAGTATTGGTATAAATTGTTTGTCTTCTATCCCTAGACCTTAGCTAAATACGGGATTTTTCAGATATGACGATGATGATTTGCTAGTTTAAATAAAATAGACGATAATGATCAAATTTCTAAATAGGAGCCAACCAGTATAGAATTACCGATCCATTACCTGGAAGCCAAACCGAGGAACAACCCAAGTATGATGCAACTTGTTGCGGAGATTGTAGAAGGAGACACTGAAAGGCTTAGCCCATGCCCACATCGCACACAATACAATGAGTGTACCTGGCCAAACTGGTAGGAGGAACCATTTGGTGGCGTAGGGCAAGGCTGCAAATGCTCGGAACAACCATGGCACGTGCATTGCTGATGATATGTCCACTATATGTGCTAAAAACACAAAATCTGGCACCTTTACATTTTTCCCTGCATTCGATTCGAATTAAATTTTTGTGGGAATTTTTTTTTTAAGATATTCATGAGAATTTATTTAGTATATATATATTTAGAGTTATTTCAATTGTTAATTTTCTAGAAATTAAAAAGTGTTAAATATTTGACTATGAGAATTTATAATTAATTACCATAAAATTTGTATCTACCAAAGACCAACTAAATATTAAGTATTTAAATTTCATCTCAAAAAAAAAGCTTAAATTTAATAGGAGTTTCCACTTTTGTGAAATTACAATTTTCCATGTCCTAACAAATGTGTGTATCGAAAGGAACATCTCCTGACTGATTGCGGACCAATTAATGTGATTGTTAATAAAATTCAATCATTGCAAGATTATATTCGTGTTAATGCCTGAAAGAATTGAAAGCCTTAACATTTATAAATACACATTATTAAAAATTATAAAAAAATTTATATTAAAATTGTATATATTGATAGAATGAAACAAAATTGCACATGAATATAATTAAGTTTTTCATAACCATAAAAAATCATGTTTAAAATTTCACTTTGAATATATATGAAATGTTCTAAATGTAACTGTTAGAGTATACTTCCCCGTTCTATTATACTTGTTAAATTTAAATTTTTATGCAATTTAATGTGTTATTATATATATATATATATATATATATATATATATATATATATATATATATATATATATATATATATATATATATATATATATATATATATATATATATATATATATATATATATATATTGAGCTATACACATCTAAAAACTATAAAAACAAGTTAATATTATGAAAATATGTGATTAGACGATTCAAATAATATCTCACTTGACCATATTTTTGCTTACACATTAGTCGTAATATATAAAATAAGCTTGAATAATAATTAGTGTCGATAATCAAAGTGTAGCAAGCATTTCAAAACGTTGGAAGTATAATTGTGTAAAGTCAGTGGGACCTCGACCATTCCTTGATAGTAAGCAATAATATAAAAAATATAAAAAAATAAAAAGAAGTATTGGGGTAAAAAGAACAATTATTCTTCTTTCATGTAAAAACACTACAAACTATATAATTCTAACAAAAGTATGTTTAATATCTAGAATATGTTAAATCATAATTTAAGATAGGATACCCCCTTACAATTACAAATATCACTATAAAAAAAACAAGCAACTTTATGATCACTTAAAACAGTTGGAAATCAGTTGGTATAGAGTTATATTGACTGAATTCCTACTGTTTTGTGGTAGTCGGTTCAGAATTGTCGGAAATTCACTTTAGTAGGAAAACAGTCGGAATTCTGACTGACCATGGTTAGTCAAAATTCCGACTAATCAGTTAGTCAGAAAAAATTAGGAAATTTCCAACTAATTTTCTACAATTAAATAGTCGAAAATCAGTCAAAAAACAATGTTTTAGAATTTATTAGTATAATATTAGTTGTATTAATATATATAAGTAGTGTATTATAATATTAGGTATATATTATAGTTTCAAGGAGTTGTGCCATTGGTAAAAGAAGTTTCAAGGAGTTGTGTCATTGATAAAAAAATCAAAACTTGTAAATTGCTCACTGTTACTTTTTATAATCTATTACTCTTATTTTGTTTTAGGCAAATTAAGACAAAATTACTGAATATTTAATTATCAAGAGTATATTATGCACTGCTAAAATTCTCATATCTTTAGTCTTTAGCATTTCTTCTTTGTTAGGAGTATTTGACTTTCCTTTTGGAGAAAACTTTACCGACTAACTTCCGACCAAATTTTAATCGGAAAATGGTCAGTAAATTTTCCGACTAAAACTCAGTCAGAAATTAGTTGAAAAAAAATTAATGCTAAATTTTATTTTTTTTAATTTAATATTACGACCAAAAAGTAATTCAGTACCAATTTCGTCGGAATTTTCGATTAATACCTGTCAGTCAGAAAATCAGTTAAAAATTTCCAACTGTTTTGATTAGTCGGAAACTTTTAGTCGAAATTGTGCCATTTTTTTGTAGTGTATGTACAAATATGAAATAATCTTTGAATTTGTTTTTTTTTTTTTTTTAAAAAAAGATTTTGAAATTTGCTTTGAACTATAAAACATTAATGAAAATAAAAGACTGAAAACATTTCACTAAAAAGGAAATATAGAAGTAAATTAAAAGTTTTAGATTGTTGGGCAAACCTGCATTTAGACTTATTTGTTTCTGCATCTCCCAAGAGTTGCTATTGAGAGTATTGCCCAGTATGTCGTAAAGTGGCATAAATAGGCAGAAATTACAGTCTTTCTCCGTATGATGTATGCTGTGATATCTGCACCATTAAACATCATTTATTTCTTTGCTTTCTTTGTGACTAATACTTTAACTAATTGTCAACACTTTGTTACGTTACAAATTAACATATCTACATTTTTTTAGGATTGTAGGATCGCGTGAGAGAATGTGAATTTAAGTAAAATTTTATGTTACAGGAATCTTGCCAAAGACAATTTTTGCTCCAACTGATTGATCAAATAAGATCCGGTCAGTTCTAAAAATTAACATCTCTACTTAAATATTGATTTCATTATATTCTTAAACATGATTTAAGTTCTCAAACATTAACTATAAAAAAATTCAATTGTGATGCAATATTATCAACACTTCATAAAAACTTCATTATTCTTAGAGTATTATCTTAATATTTCAATTTTAATTTATGACATTTCCTATCAGTATCATCAAATATTTTGGTTATATTTGACAAATAACATGATAAATATTAATAACTTAAATGCCGTAATTGGCACAATTATTTATAGCGACTTTATTTTCACGTTTTATCTTAGTGCAATGTTTGGGTAATTTATAATGATTCTCTTTCAAAGCCAACCAATATAACAAAATCAATGAGATTATGGGTGATTATTAAAAACTTTATTTATTTGTGCCAAAATATTAATTTTTTAGAATAGATTTGGCTTTAAATTATTTTATTTGTAATTTAATTATTTTTATTAGTAGAAAAATGAATGGCTCACGTTTCATATTAAATATTCAATTATGATGAAAGGATGATGGTCATTAGCTTTTAAAGTTAATCATCATAGAATTATCTGCAATGTTTTGCAGCGTAAGTTTTTCTTAGAAACAATACAAATCAAATAACTGACACAATATGTTGTGTTTTATATACTTTATTACGCTCTACTAACAGAAGTATTTTTTTATATAAACTAAAGGAAACGCTTCACAAGTACATAACATCTACGATTTTACGATCTTACGATCTAGAAATAGGTAACCAATCCGAATCGTAGGTAGAATCTTAATGTGGTAGAATCGTGAGATCCTACTTAGCTCGCGAATTTATCGCGAATTTAAGTGGTAGGATCATAACACGATTCTACGATCCAATGATCCGATACTACATGGGTAGTTGTAATTGTAAACTATTTTCATATAATACAGATTTCACTACATGTAAATAAAAACTTAAAATAATTATATCAATACTTTTATAAAATTTAAGTTTTTCTTGATTTGTCGTTTAAAAATGATTATTAAAAGTATGTTTTGAAAAAAACTTAAGAGATGAAGTCAAATAAGGTTTTAATTACACCTTAAAACTTAAAAAGATAACATATATAATCGATAATCAATAATCCAAAGCCCATTAATGCATATTTATAGATCACACGATCCTATCCCGTCAACGATCCTAGGTAGAATCACGATCCTAATAACCTTGGTGAGCGATACTAATCTCATGACTAAAATTTATGATTCTATATCAAAGAATCAACTTATGAATGATACCCTAAAATATATATATATATATATATATATATATATATATATATATATATATATATATATATATATATATATATATATATATATATATATATATATATATATATATATATATATATATATATATACATATATATATATATATATATATATAGTATTATATATTATTTTTAAAAATTATATATTATTTTAATTTATAATTATTTTTATAGAACTGAGGATGAGAAAAGTAAAAGTATATATACTATTAATAAGAGTAGCACTATTAAATGAGGTAAGTTGACAAGTACCTAAGCACAAATTTGTACCTAAATTTGTCATAAGAAGGGAAAAATCATTAAAAATTCTGCACGTAACTTGTTTGAAGTGTTCAATATTAAATTACTTGTCCTAAAAACTGCAATCCATATTTCCCATTCTTGTCACATATTGAATATGAAGACTAGCAATTCTGGCATGGTTTCTTAGGTTTGTTATCTTGCTCACGCATTCAATTAATGCACAATTTGTTAACAATTTTTAATTATGTGAACTCCTTGGAAGTTAGATCACAATAATAATTTTTTCCTTATATTGGGTAATAAGCATAGAAAAAAAGCCAGTTTTATAAATTTATGATACTATAATAAGGTGTTCAAAACAGATTTGATGACCTAATATTTATCGAAGTTATAACCGAATTCGACTTGATCAAACTTTAATTAATATGAATTTAAAATTATGTAAAAGTCAATATTAACATAAAATCCAATTTAAAGCCGACCCACAACACTTGACTTGAAATCAATTCGATATACTCTCATAGTTTTTTGTCATCAAATACTTATTGCTCTTCTATACATACATACCAAACATGATTCATATTTCTAGTTGTAATTTGTAATAAGATGTGATTCATCCTCATTTACTAGTCATTAACAAATAATAAAGGGTTATTACGATATAGTAAAAGGTTAATCATACATAAAAAAAAGTGATTCAACACTTAGTAAATAGAGTTTTATAATAAAAGGTAATCGTACATAAAATAAAGTGACTTATCACTGAATAATAGAGTTTCTCTATCGTTCCTATGTTTTAGGGACCCTGGCCATGAAAAAAAGAATCATTCTATAAAGGGCGGTTTTAGTCTTTTATGAGAGCTCAACAATAATAAATTGAAGTTACAATTTTACAAGCGGTGTACATCCTACGTAATATTATAGAATTAAAATATTGGACTATTTTCTAGCTCTAAGGTTAAATAAATATCTACCTTACCGAGAATCGCCATATTTTATAAACTCTTTGATATAACATCAAACCAATATGATATATATTACTCAAAAATGAATTAATTATTGAGAGAGGGAAAAGAAAAAACTTACGTAGGAGTGTATAAAAGGTACTTGAGGAAAGGCAAAACTTCAAAAATTTGATGTGGGAAGATTTCTACATTGCAATGACCCATGCATCTTAGGAAATCAAATACCAAAACATAAATATAAATCATGCTTATGGAACCATATCCCATTAAAGCTGCTCCTACTAATGGAATTGCCATGATTCCCAACAATAGGATATGCTCTAAAAATGTTGCATTCCCAGCTGCAAATATTTTGTAACAAATAATTAATTAATATATTTATATACATTTAATTAATTTTTCTAATTTAAAGGCTCTATCTTTTAGAAAGTATGTGCCATTTTAAGCTTAATATATGACACTCAAAGAAGCATTAAAATATTCTTCTAATATAAGCTCTAAGTAGCAAAAATAAATTGGTTTGATAATATAATTAATTATTGTCATTAACTCATCTTAAAATTAAATGTGATCAACAAAAAGAGTAAAGTTTTAACATACTAAAAAAGTTATAAATGGGTATGTCGTGGGTCCATAGCGATAGCTAAAGTAATTTTTACATGACTTTTAAAGCAGAAGAATAAATAATTCAAACAAAACTAATCAATTATTATTATAATAAAATTTAACATTAACGACTTAAATATTTCTATTTACACTATGAATAACAACACGTATTATTATCTTAAGAATATACCATTATTTGCAATAATATCAAAATTTTAATTTTAAAAATACCAGGCCAAAATACAACCACATAGACAAGCTCATAAAATTATTTTTGATAAATAAGTTTTATGTAAGGTTATAATCAACCAATCTTTTTCATCAATTAAAAATATCATTGTCAAACTACCAACTTGGCATCTCATAAACTTGTACAAATGTCTAGTCGTCATAACTACAATTACTTTCATTGTGCGTTGTGCACCCAAGGTAGAACAATATAGAATTGTATTAATATTTTTTTGACTTTCAGTTTATATCATAACACTCAAATATTACTTCTGTTTTAAAATATTTACAACTAATTATAACGTATTGCGACAAAAAAAGTTATTTTTATATACAAGTATAATGAAAGTAATAAGTATATAAGAGTTTTTGTAATTCATATGATCACCATACATACCTGTAAAAGGATGAAGTACAGGAGATAAATGATGTAGTGAATGATAAGACTTGAATAGTGTTGGTTGGTCATGAAAAAGCCTGTGTATTGCATAATAAAACGGTTCTGAAACCACCATGTGAATGATCCAAACAGCAATTAATCCCTTGGTGTCCCATGTCCTTTTTTCATTTGTTAAGTATGGGAACATATACAACGCCAAACCTCCAACTAAACCTTGAAGGATTAAGAAATTATCCCTATTATCAATTCAAAAAAAATTAAAATTAAAAAAAATTTTAAAAGAATTAAAATTTGCTTTATTTAAAAAGCAAAATTGACAAATTGAAAGTTTGTTAAATTAGACTGAACTTATTATCAATGTCAACATATAATCGAGAAATACAAAGTGCACACATTTCATGAGCCATGGAGGTACCATTTCAAAACCATATAGCGAGGTAAAGGTTCCAATAACTTATAAAATATGCACATCAACTTTATTTTTTTGATATGAGATAAATTATCCCAACAAAAAAAATTAGATATGAAGATATACATACCAATGCCACTCGTGATCAATTTGCTTAAAATCGATGCCTTGGTGATTTATTCGACGATTTGAACTAAGAAAGAGCATACTAGAATAAGTATGCCAAAGTTGATGTATTAAACTTCTAAGAGCCCATAACAAGATAATATGGAAACTCCATGTATTTGTTATTGATTCTCCCTTCCACCATAAATGTGCTACGTGTGCAAAAAAAGGCCCATATAGCAAATACTACAATGTAAATTTTGAATTAGTTAGTTTAAATAATATATATTGTACTAAGATCATAATATATTATGTGAATATTGCAAAAATTCCTTTTTAGATTCTTGTTTTACATCTCGAAAATAAATAGAGAGCAAAATTCAACAAAAAAAACGTGAAAACTTCTGATAATTTTACGAATTTATAATGAAAAGTAATTTATAATAAGACGACAAAAATACCTTATTGGAGGCGATGTTCTCCCATGGCCAACTAACAAAAGGGGCAACCATTGTTTTGCTTCCCCTACCTTTTTTTTATATGAAATGATGGTTGAATTAACAAAATTTCTAAAGCCTTTAAGTTACCAAAATATAATAATAGAAAAACCCAAAAACTTTCTCTTTTTGTGAGTGTAGTTCCACCAAGAAAGGAAAGAAACAACAAAAGTGAGACCAAAATGCGAGGTTTGTGAATTAAAAAAGAATTGCTAAAAAGATAAGATAATAATTAATAGTATTTAGCAAGAGAGAAGGAAGTATGTTTCTTTAACCAATAATAATGACTTTTTTTTAAGAAGTTTTATAGGAGTAGAAAATATGATATACAAGTTGTGCCTTAGATGTAAATACTAAAACCCATAATATATAAAGGATCTCAAATAGCTTTCCCTAATTAAATGCGTTTAGATTGTACAACAGATTACAGTTAAGAGGAAATAAGTCTCTATCAGTTAGGGTATTGTGGTTGGAAATGGGCTCCTATTTTGCTTTTTCCTTCCCTAATGCCTTAATGCCTTTATACAGAGCCATGTTCCAATTTTTTTGGGTTTTGAGCAAACGTAAAATATGAACTTTTAAGTATGAATGTGAATGTCCATTTTTTAAGTGACAAGATAAACTACTAATTTATTTTAATTAAATTAAGTACTGATTTTTTAACGAATTAGATTAACGAAAAAAACAACAAAGTAAGAAAAGCACTATTTATTTACCTAGATTTAATTATTAATATCAATGAAAAGGTACAAAAAAAAAAAATCAAACCATATCCACTAATTAATAACCCAAAATCAATAATTTAAATACACAAGTACTTATTATCAGGGTAATGAATTACCATTAATTATGAAAACAAATTGACATATATTATAAGGAGATTAGCACGTGTTGCTCTTCTAATTAACAGGGCCCTGAGCCGGCGATCATGCTACTCATGTGGTAGCGAGTCGGCTTTTCCTTTATAACTCTCAATTTACCCCACTTTTTATTTTAGTGCGTCTTAATAATTTATTTCATTACTATTTTTGGAATATAACCTCACCATTTTAACACAACTTTAATTTCTCTTTTATTTCTTTATTAATCCTCAAACGGACAAAAAGAATAACCTATCCAACCTAATTCGGTAAACTTTTTAAATTCTAAGGCAAAATTAAAAGGACTAAAGGATTACTTTTTCTATCCCATTAAAATTGCATCATTTGAAATAATTATGTAATAGTTTTCAGAGTTAAATTATACTATTTTAATAGGATAGGAGAAATACTTTTTTCCCAGGAAGAAATATCTATGTGACCATCACAAAATACTACTGAGTTCTGAGTACACTCCTATGCTAAGCGAAGCATACACGGAGTCAAAAGATTTCACAAAACACGTAATCGTCAAAATTTGTGTTCAAATGTTAGAACTGGTGGTTTAAAGGCAAAGGCAACTCTCGATACCAACAAGTTGATTGGATTTGGAATGTACTCCTACAAGATTTCTAAATATAAAAAATATTTAATTATAGGGATTTTTATGTAGTAATTTTGAATTTTTGGCTTTTTCACAAATAATTTTTAAATTCACGTGGTGATCTCAAACTTTCAATTTTTCAATGTTATAGATAAAATGTTAAGTTTTTGGTTAAATTAAGTATTTTATTTGGACTGAATTTCAAAATATGTGGTCAATAAGGGTGATTACAACATTTATTTTTTTTGAAAAAAGTGTTATTACGTTGGGTAAAAATAACGTAAAATTAACAAAAAAAAAAATTTCCTTTTGTCTACCACGTGGAAAAATTAAAAGATCAAAGTCACCATATGGATTAAAAAAAAATTTTGTCTGCCACATGAAAAAGCTCAAAGTTTAAGGTTACCACATGAAATTTCCTTTAATTTTATTTATTGTATAAAGTTCAATAAATTACTTTCTAATTAGGTCTTAAATCTTCGAGAAAATATAAAATTTGTAGGGTATAGAAGTGCAATTTCATATTTTATTTTTATAAAATTGTCTATTGATCTATTTTTACAAAATTAAGCGGAAAATAATTGGCAAGAATTTTAGATTGATGTCTAAAAATAGTTAAGGAGACTTGAGTTTGATAAATTAAGTACAAAATCAGAGCAGTTTTAGGAGGCAGAAATAAAATCAAAACTTTTTTGAAAAATATAACCACATAATAAAAAGATGATGAAAAATAAAAAGTGAGAATATATTATTACTACCATTTTCTTTATCAATTCAAGTACAGGAATGGTCTAAAGTAACGTGGTAATTCCTCCCATTCAATGCTAGTCTTTTTCAAGAATGGTAAAGTTACATTGTTGTATGTTGAGTAAATGGAGATATATCATATACGTGCTTTTATTTGACAGTAGTGACATCTTCCTTGGTGATAGATAGGTCATACTTTAATGAGCCGGATTTAAATTGAATTTTAATAGTATTGTTTTCAAGTTTGAAAATTTAAAATAGATAATATTATTTATTAAAAAAAACGCATAATAAGACATATGAATTTATTTTTATTTATAAACGCCTAAAATTCCAAATATGAACGTGGGGGACCGTTCGCACTTACTAACTGCGAACAAGTGCTGTGATCTAAAACAACCAAAGAGACTGTTCGCAGTGAATAAGTGCGAATGTTAACTTTTTTTTTACCAAAAGCCTTGTTCCCACTTACTAACTGGGAACAAAGGAGACCTAGTCAAACAGAGTCAACCCTCTGTTCGCAGTTACTAACTGCGAATAGATGGTTGATCCTATTTGACCAGGTCTCTTCTATTCGCAATTAGTAAGTGAGAGCAGAGTTTTTGACTTTTTTTAACCAGTCTCTCTTTGTTTGAAGTTACTAACTGTGAACTGAACCGAACCTGAGCTCTGGGGTTAGAGGCGCTTATAAATGGAAATAAGTTCATCCGTGTCTTATTATATGCTTTTTTTGATAAATAATCTTATCGACTTCAAATTTTTCGATGCGAAAAGTCTATTATGATGGTTCCATGGCCATAGCTCAACCATTATTAAAATATTTTGCAATTTTGAAATCAACCTTAGAAAAGAGTTTTTTTTTTACCAATTTGTCACTCCTTATTCTGAAATTTTTTGACCACTATAAAATACCGAGAAATTCTTATTAGGATGAGTCAGAATTTCCGACTAATTTTCTACTAAAATAAATTTCCGACTACATCTATGTCAACTAACTAAAATATTTTGTATTAGCATATATTGATTGTATTTTGTTGTCGTTGTCAAGTTTATTTTATGTAGTGACACTAGTGAGGAATACTATCTTGAAAAGTCTATATCAATCTTAGGAAATACAAATTTGTATTTCAAATAGCAACATAAATTTTAAATGGTGTTGAAGTCTTGTGGTGAAAAGTTTTTAATAATGGGAGCATACTTAACCAACAATGATATATGCATAAGCAATACTCGCGTTAAATGTTTAAATAAGAGGTTTTAGTTAGAGTATTCTACTTTATATATATTGATGGCCACCGTTCAGATTGCGCTGGTTTCAGTTCCTAAAAATCGGATTATGATTTGGACTATTGGATTTTTATTTTGGTTTCGGTTCTAATTTTAGGCGGTACCTTAGCGGTTTATGAGGAGGTTCCAAGCGGTCAAACTCCCGGGTTTGACGGGTCATACCATTGGTTCAATTTTATTACTTTTGATATATTATTTTCGGAATTTATTACTCTTCAATCATTATTAAAATATTTACTAAAAAGAAATCATTGGTTCAATTTTTATTACTTTTGATATATTATTTTCGGAATTTATTACTTTTCAATCATTATTAAAATATTTACTAAAAAGAAATAAAAAATAGGAAAAATTACCCTGAATAATACGAACTTTCACTGATTTTCCTACAATAATACGAACTTTCAATTAACCATGAATAATACGAACTTTAATACATATTTCCCGCTAGCATACCTGACCGGTTCTTTACCTGGAGAAACGGTAAATTCCCCATTTCTTCATTATGCTAGCGGGAAATATGTATCAAAGTTCGTATTTTATTCATAGTTAATTGAAAGTTCGTATTATTGTAGGAAAATCAGTGAAAGTTCGTATTATTCAGGGTAATTTTTCTTACTTAGTTTTATCAGCCAAAAATTTTTTTTTTTAAGGAATGAGTAAGTTTACCGGTAACAGGTAAAATGGTATGCCAGCGGGAAATATGTATCAAAGTTCGTATTATTCATGGTTAATTGAAAGTTCGTATTATTGTAGGAAAATCAGTGAAAGTTCGTATTATTCAGGGTAATTTTTCCTAAAAAATAAGGATAATAAAAAAAAATTAATTAATAATAAAGATGATTAATGAAAAAGAGGGAAAAATAGACTTGAACCTTAACGGTTTACGATTCTGCGGGTTCGCGGACCGTTTTCTGCCAACGGTTCCACAGGTTGTCAGAATTTTTTGGAACCTTAAAAGATTTGAGGTTCGAACCGGTATGGAACCCGTCACAGACGATTTCGGTTTCAAGACAATTTTTCGGCAATTTGGGACCAATTCAGTTTCGAGTAACCCGCCCCGTTGCCATTACTATTCATATATATAATGTTTATCAATTCCTAAATTCTATATATCACATATCATTAATATAAAACATCAGTTTAATTCAATTATTAAAAACTTTTGGACATAAAATAAAATAATGATATACTGGCTTAATTTTCTTGATAAAGAAATACTCTATAGATGTAAGAATTACGTGGACGGAATTTTGAAAATAGTGAATTAAGGAGGAGATGTCCTTGGAGTTGGGGTTGATGTTTATATCCTTGTTATCTCCATGGGCAGACAACATAATTTGTTTATAATTGGAGAAAAAAAAGCTGACTTTGAGGGCAACACTAAATAAATGATGAGTTGGTATATTTCCAATTCATACTATAATATGTAACTATTTTTTTCTCTTAATTTACACAACTTTTTTTCTTTGTGTTTTATAATTTATTAATTTTTTGTTTATATATTTTTTAACTCAATTGGTGCATTCTAACGGGGAAAGAGGAGTATAAGCTAAGAATATCATTAAAATAAAATCAAATAATATGGCTTCTTCTGTTAGTACTTTCGTCCCACTATATTTGCCATATAGGTATTAAATGGATAGTAACGTCTCTAACTTTTTGGGGCTAGAGCGAAATATGAAAATCGGCTCATAATATATAATGGATGTCTTATTATTTAACGATAACAATGCATTTTATATGAGACTATCTTATCATAAGACGAGCCTATAAAAACAGCCAAAATTATGTGAAATATTTAATTAAAACTCAGAACAATTAATCAAGTGCAAATACATGAAAAACCATTGTAAGAGTATATAAATAAAAGTAAAATTAAAAAAAGCCACCCAAAAGGAGTATGAAATGACTGCATGAAGTTCGTTATTTTACCGAATGACCACATAAAAACACCCAAAAGGAGTATGATATAATAAAATAAAGCATAAAAATTACACTTAATTATCAACCATTAATGACTACTCCTTGCCTTGTATTATCCAAGTCGTAACATTTCATCATACATCTCTTTAGTTGCTTCTTTGAGTCTTGGATATAATACAACCTAAAAGAAATTCAATTATCTTGTAAATATACCGTATACGTTATGCTTTAAATTCAGATGTTGTCATTTAGAGTGTATGATGATTATCGAAAATAATAAATTAATTTATTAAATAAATAAATAATTAAAAATATTCCAAGATTGCGGAAGTTTCTATTTTGGCATAAGCAGAGGTCGCGGCTCACGACATTACTCACGACTCGCACACTGGCCGGTCGCGGCTCGCGACTTTCATGCTGGTTTTTGCAATGTTTGTTTTATTCGGTTTTGTTAGTTATGCTATAACTACCTACGGTTAATATGGTTATATTGACAAAATATATTGGGATGAATTGATTTATGATCGACATTGATTCGTGAATTTGATGTTGCAGTTCATGAAGTGACATATTACTTTATAAATGGTTGTTTGCTCTTCTATAAATATAAAAGGCATGTGTAAGTTATTTCTTACATGAGATATAATGTACATGAGCATACATTGAAATTCTTTGTATCTCAAAACATATTTCCGAGATACATTCTCAAGCACCGTAGTAGAGAGGAAATGATGTTTTAGGAAGATGGTCTCGCCTAGAATTTATATCAAGTCACATACAAAATTTTCTTGTTACTATGTTCGATATATGGCCCGATGATGAAGTACATATTTGGTGTATGTTAAGCAAAGGTTTGAACTTGTCATATGTTTTTGTAACCCCTACTAAGTTTTTGTAACTTTATTTTATAAGTTTATATATTAATATAAAGTCACAAAATACAACATCAGATCCTACAAATACGAGCAGCACATTGGATGATTGGATGCTTATTGAGAAGATCATCTCAAATATTTACAAGGACGTTTTATTGAATGCATGTGATCTTTAATAGTGCAAACATTGTAGGAACAATAGCTTGCGTGAAAGAACAAAGAGATACTTCATCTGATATAGTTTAAAAGCTTTCAAAAAATAGACAAAAGATTAACTTTGTATTAAATGCCCTAATAGAGAGCTCATTGTTAGAGTATATAACATATCCTGAGGTCTTAACTATCAGCTTAAGCTTTTGGTTGAGATGGTTCCTTGACTTGTTTTTCTTTTTTTTTTCTAACTTTTTATCATGGTGGTCATGTGTCTCACGGTCGGCTCCGTAGGTTGGTGGGCCAACTGCTCGCTGTCTGTTTTAGGAACAACGTCACAAGCAGTGCGGCCCGGTTGGTCATTGGCACGGCGACTTATGGAACTGTCGCGATGTTGACTTACATGACTTTCTTTATGAACGTCTTCATAGACTCTACAACTTCGTACCTATTCCTAGCTAACACCTTCTCAAATGCCTCCTGGCCAAGGATCTTCCTTATAGTGTTCGATTTCTCTAGCCTGCGGGCAAATATCCTATGCGGGTGGGCGTTCGCTACGTTATCCAGCATCTGCTCTTGCAGGACCTCTGTCACCCCTAACGGCACAACAGCCTCTGCAAACTCGTGGAAGCTCCGACCGAGTTGCATAGCTAGACGATCTGCCATCTTTCATCAGAAGGATGAGCATGCTCCAAACCATGCTGCCCACCCGGTTGTCGACCATGTAGTCGTCGAACACCCTAGCGCTAAGCGGCGCGGTGAGAACTCCCGCTGCCATGCGATCTTGGAGGGTTGTCTTGCACATGTTAGAAAAGAACTTCTTGGACATATCGGAACTGGCGATAGGGGCGTGCTCGCCGGGGAAGGTGGACATAGCGACGGCCGACAGGGCAAGGCGGAAGATGTGGGCAAAACTGTGAAAGACCAGGATGCCGGGACTAGTCAAGGCGCTTCTTCAGGCAAAAGAGCTTTTGTTCCTTGCCGGTTCACGCCGGGCATACGGCCTCGCACAGTTAGTTGGTCTCAAGGAAAAAGAGAGATGGGGAGTAGAATTCTACCTAGAGATAAGCCACAGCGTCAAGCTCAGCAAAGAACCACAAGAGTGCATATTCCTGAGACACACAATTGGTCAAATAAACTTAGCGGTGTCACAGGAGTGCGCGATGATCGGGCTGGGAAAGCAGCGGATAGCACTGTCAAGAAGCGACTTGGAGCGCCTACACCAATTGATTATGTCCGCCACATCGGCGTTAATAGGGGCCGTGTGTCAGTTGGTAGTCGGTACGCCAAAACAGAGGGCCAGAGCGTCTAGCAGTAGAAGTGGCGAACAGGAACATCGGGAGGATCATGGAGAGCGCACATACGATGCTTGACATTTCACCATACGATGCCACACATTGGAAGGACAGCGGGTTGAGGGCCGACACGGTCCAAAAGGCGACGGAGAGGGAGTTCCTAGGGAAGAAGGGTAATATGATAACCAGGCTGATCTTCGACGAAGAATGCCCCATGCCAGGTAGACAAGTGTTAAGTCAAGAGTATGTGATCAAGTTCTTCATGAAGGCGGAAGGACACAAGGGTAAGCGAAATCTTCGCGTCAAAACTGACCGACTGGCAAGCGCAGTCGTGGATGGAGAGAGATGTGGAAAAGGTTGCGATCAACCATCCATCGTACATGATCGGCCAGCCGGTGGATGTCAAAGAGCCGCAGAGGATCAATCATGAGATCTGGGCCAGTTTGTACGGGAGGCATCTCTTCAAGAGAGCGCAAGAGGTCAACGAGGACGCCCACATCTACCTTAACATGGAGGGCTACGTCGGGTGGTTCATGAACACGCATGCGAACTTAGAGGGGTTCAATGGGAAGGAGTTGACGATGATACTCATCACACACTCAGTGAAAAGGTGGAGGAAGAAAGTGGTTGCAGACGAGCTGCTGACAGAGCAAGAAGTGAGCCAAGACCAGTGCGCTGCTGTTTGCGTAAATCAACGACGGCCTTTTCAGAATCGATCTTCCGAAGAGCAAGGCAGTGGGGGCAGTCAACTGCTACAAAGAGGTGGTCATAGAGACGTTCAGCATGTGTGGCTTCTCTGTCGAGGTGTCTAAGTGCTTCCCAAGCGACAGATTCTCTATCTTCCTCAACGAGGTCTATCTAGCGAGCAGGCACGTTGTGCATGGAGTGAGAGTTGCAATGGCAATTAGCGCAGAGCCGACGGAGAAGCACACCACCCTGATCGAGAGGGTCACCAGTGTGAGCACCGGTTGTAGAGGAGCTATTATGGTGGGGCTCAATCCGCTTAGTGCCATAATTCTGATGGCCTTTCACTGTTACATGCACATAAGGGAGTGGACGGTCGAATGGGACCCAATGCTGCTGTCAGTCTGGTCCCTTGCCCTAAGGACGTGGGGAGGACTGGGGCTCTCGAACATCATGCAGATCTTTATCTTTGGGAGTGGTACGGCATTCAAGGAAGGCGTGGCGATGATGCAAGCATACGCGAGGAGGAATGCGGCCGCCAAGAAGTTCTTTTCTAACATGTGCAAGACAACCCTCCAAGATCGCATGGCAGCGGGAGTTCTCACCGCGCCGCTTAACGCTAGGGTGGTCGACGGCTACATGGTCGACAACAGGATGGGCAGCATGGTTTGGAGCATGCTCATCCTTCTGATGAAAGATGGCAGATCGTCTAGCTACGCAACTCGGCCGGAGCTTCCACGTGTTTGCAGAGGCTGTTGTGCCGTTAGGGGTGACAGAGGTCCTGCAAGAGCAGATGCTGGACAACGTACCGAATGCCCACCCGCATAGGATATTTGCTGCATTTGCCCGCAGGCTAGAGAAATCGAACACTGTAAGGAAGATCCTTAGCCAGGAGGCATTTGAGAAGGTGTTAGCTAGCAATAGGTACGAAGTTGTAGAGTCTATGAAGACGTTCATAAAGAAAGACATGTAAGTCAACATCGCGACAATTCCATAAGTCGTCGTGCCAATGACCAACCGGGACGCACTGCTTGTGACGGTGCTCCTAAAACAGACAGCGAGTAGTTGGCCCACCAACCTATGGAGCCCGACCGTGAGACACATGACCACCATGATAAAAAGTTAAAAAAAAGGAAAAAAGAAAAAGAAGTCAAGGAACCATCTCTTGTCGCTTTCAGTGAAAAGGTGGACGAAGAAAGTAGTTGCAGACGAGCTGCGGACAGAGCAAGAAGCGAGCCAGACCAGTGCGCTGCTGTTTGTGTACATCGACGACGGCCTTTCCAGAATCGATCTTTCGAAGAGCAAGGCAGTGGGGCCATTCAACTGCTACAAAGAGGTGGTCATATGTAATGTTTTTCAAAAACTAGTCTTCTCAGATGCAATAATATCTTTAATATGTTTCAATAAATTTGATTAATTTTAAATTTATTATAGGACATATATGTCATATAATTTTGAAAATCCAAAATCAAAAACATAAAACCATAGTAGTACCGAAGCCCGGCCCTAAGTTGTTAAGATACCATTCAAATATTGGGAATGTGTTTTTTGTGGAAGTTAGGTTAAAACATTACAATAGTATCATGAAGAAATTAAATGTCTGTCATCAGAGGATAGGAAATTGGTGAAGAAAGTCTAGAAAATAAGGCATTTATATTTTGGAGTTCCAGCTGTGCACTTGCCCATGATACACATACTGATCAATTATAAGCAGCCTTGATGATACGTCTCTGGAGAATAAGGGCATTAACCAAGCAACAAATTCAAATGGATAGATTAATGTTAGAGTATACATACATATTTTGGCACCTCAACCATTAGCTGAAACTTTTGATTAAGTCGATTTCTCAATATGATATCAAAAGTCAGTGTGACAAGAGGTCACGAATTTAATTCTCAATTACCCCTCATTAAGCTGGAATATTTAGCTTGGGGTATGAGGAGCGCTCTTATGGTGCATCTACACTTCTAGCCAAAAGGACTATCGTGTGAGGAGTCAACGTTAGAATATAGAACATATCTTGGAGCCTTAATTATCAATTTAAACTTTTATTTAAGTTGATTTTTTATCAATTAAAAGCTCAAACCGACAAAAATATATAGACAAAAGATTAATTCGAAAGATGAGTGACAGAACGAGCTTAACTATTCGAACAAGACACCTCCCCTAGTGAATTATGGTTATGTACTTATGTCAACTCAAATAAGCACGACATATTTTTAGAAAATCTAAAACAAAATTTCATGCATAAAATAATATGAATGTACATAAAAGAATCATAGCCTCATATCAAGATTATAGAGGCAATCAGATATCATAACGTTAAATATTGTTCTTCTAGTATTGATTCATAAGTACCAAAAATAGCACCACATATGCTAGTATGATATATAAGAAAAAAATTTTCTTCATAACTTTTTTGATAAAGTGTAGAGAATTAAGTAAGCATATGAACTAATGTAAAAGATGATCAAAAGCTCATATTTATACATAAATTGTATGAACTATTCATATTTTAGCTTGGGGTGGTTACATGTATGTATCAATTACATATAATAAACATATTGATTAAGTTGGTGTTTTAATTCTCAATTAAAACGCATCATCAATCAATGTCAAACTCGTAACCCTTACTATTGTAATTCGCATCTAATGCTATATGTACTAAAGAATACGCGTAACCTATAAGGAAGATATTAAAATAGAAATTTTGTATTACTTAAGAGTCTTTGACTATGGTTACAACATTGTATAAACTAGTTGTGCGTGCGTTTCGCACTTGATTCTCCAAATTATACTATTAGATTTGATGACGATATGACGTAAATGTTAGTAAATGAAAGCGTGTGGAGAATAACTATCAACTCGTCTTTTGTGAGATCGTTTCATCACAAGAGACGTCCATATAATTAGCTCATTTCATTAATTAATCATTTTAAAATAGTTAATGATCACTTTATACCCTAAATATATATAGATCAACCTAATAGAGATTCTCTCATCATAAGTTCGTCTCATTAAAGAATTTGTGTTGAACTTTTAGTTGAAAGAACTCAAAAAATAAATAATCAGATGCATTACAATACATAAAAAGTTAAATATAATAAGTTAATCAAATTGATAAAATATTAAATTTACTAAGAAAGCATATCTTGCTTCGTAGCCCACGTTTGTCTTTGTCGTGAATCATGTTAATTTATATAGTGAATAATATCGCGTCATAAAGTGTGTTATGAATGGTGTGACTTGAGTGCACAATTAATGTGTTCATTCATGTGTGACTCTTGGGTTTGAATTCAATGAGTATGTTAATGTAGGTGTAATAAGTTGAGTCTTGATGATTGTAATTTATGATGGTGATTAAGAGTATGGATTAATGAGGTAATGAAGTATGAGTTATTCATTGGAGTTATAGGACTTAATGAAGAAGTGCAAAGGTTCTGATCGAGCTACCATAAAACAAGTCCTTTCTACTTCTTCATTTAATCTTCATTAACACCCATAATTCCTCATGAATACTCTCCACATAATTACACCCATTTGGATTCTACAAACTAAGAGTCACACACATGAATACACACTTCAATTGTGCACTCAAGTCACACTAATCACAACATCAACTTAATCAAAAGCTTCAGCTAATGGTTGAGATCCCAAAATATGTATGTATACTCTAACATTAATCTATCCATTTGAATTTGTTGCTTGTTTAATGCCCTTATTCTCCAGAGACGTATCATCAAGCCTGCTTATAATTGATCAGTATGTGTATCATGGGCAAGTGCACAGCTGGAACTCCAAAATATAAATGCCTTATAAAGCAACGTAGTACCCATTTCCTGTTGCAAGGTTTGCCAGAAATGTGACAAATACCGTGTATCTCTATCGGACACAATAGTACGGGGCACACCATGATATCGCACGACATACTTAATGTAAGCTCGAGCTAATTGTTCCATCTCCCAACGACAGTTCATAGGGATGAAACGTGCTGATTTAGTCAAACGATCCACTATAACCTATAACGCATCATTTCCCGCCTTCGTCCGGGGTAAACCCACAATAAAATCCATAGAGATATCATCCCATTTCCATACTGGTATGTCCAAATGTTGTAGTAAACCTCCTGGTCTTTTATGCTCAAAATTTTAACCTTTTGACAAGTCAAACAGCGCGAGACATAATCCGCAATATCCTTCTTCATCCCAGACCACCAAAACATTAACTTAAGATCTTGATACATTTTATCAACGCCCGGATGGACTTAAAATTTCGTACAATGGGCCTCATCCAAGATACATTCCTTTAAAGATTCCTCCCCTGTTGGTAAACACCAGCGACCCTTGAACCTCAAACTTCCATCTTCCTGAACAAAGAATCCCTCTACTTTTCCTTCCCGTGCCTGTTCCTTTAACTTTAAAAGTTTCGGGTCTTTATCCTGTGAGTTTAAAATTTCTTCAAAGAACGAAGGTCGAATAGCGAAGGCGTTCAGACACTCCTGTAACTCACCTTTACGTACCATTTCCAAATTTAATCTGGCAAAATCCCGATGTAACTCTTCAACTCCGTCTAAGGCGGACAATGAGGGATTAGACTTCCTACTCAACGCATCGGCTACCAAGTTCGCTCGTCCCTCATGATATATGAACTCTAAATCATAATCTGTCATCAACTCTAGCCACCGACGTTGTCGCATGTTCAAATCAGGCTGAGTGTAGAGATACTTCAAACTCTGATGATCACTGTAGATCTTACATTCGACACCATACAAGTAATGTCGCCATATTTTGAGAGCAAACACTATAGCAGCTAACTCCAGATCATGGGTAGGATAATTAACTTCATGTACTTTCAATTGTCGTGATGCGTACGCAATCACCTTACGGTCCTGCATCAGTACACAACCCAATCCTTTCTTCGATGCGTCACTGTAAACAGTATAATCCAACTTTGGGTCAGGTAAAGTAAGAACAGGGGCTGTGGTTAATCTTTCCTTCAAAGTTATGAAGGCCTGTTCACACTCATCAGTCCACTCGAACTTCTTCTCTTTCTTCATCAACGAAGTCATAGGCCGAGCAATTCGTGAGAAATCTTTGAAAAAACGACGGTAATACCCAGCCAAGCCTAAGAAACTTCGTACTTCGGTGACATTCTTTGGTGACGGCCAACTTCGAACTGCCTCTACTTTCGCCGGATCCACCGAAATACCCTCTTTAGAAACAAAATGACCCAAAAATGAGACCTTTTCCAACCAAAAGTCACATTTTGACAATTTAGCGTACAACTTATTTTCTCGCAGAGTTTGCAGGACTGAACGTAAATTTTTCTCAAGATCATCCCGGTCCCTCGAATATACTAATATGTCATCAATAAAGAAACCCACGAACTTATCCAAGTACGCACTAAACACTTGGTTCATTAAACACATGAATGCAGCTGGAGCATTTGTCAACCCAAAAGGCATCACGATGAACTCATAATGTCCATAACGTGTTCTAAAAGCTGTTTTATGTATATCTCCTTCTGCTATTAACCCAATCTTAAGTCAATTTTTGAAAAGATCCCGGCTCCTCTCAATTGATCAAATAAGTCATCTATCCGGGGTAACGGGTATTTATTCTTAACGGTTACCTTGTTTAACTCCCGGTAGTCGATGCATAACCTCAGACTACCATCTTTCTTCCTTACAAACAAAACTGGAGCGCCCCAAGGCGAAACACTAGGTTGAACATAACCCTTATCCAACAATTCTTCTAGCTGGGACTTTAGTTCTTCCATCTCCTTCGGAGCCATACTATAAGGGGCCTTAGAAATTGGTCCAGTCCCCGGTACCAAGTCAATCGTGAAGTCAATTTCCCGTTGAGGTGGCATTCCGGGAATCTCGTCAAGAAAAACATCCAAAAATTTATTCACTATAACAATATCCTTGGGATCCTCCTTCTTCTTTCCCCCCTGGCTGATATGACATAAGTACAAAGGGTGTCCTTGCCTCACGAGTCTTTGCAATTCTAATGTCGACACCAAATTCGTCCTGGGCCCCTTGGGAAACTTTCTATATCTAACGTTTTCCCCTCGTGGTCCCTCCAACAATACTCTCTGCTCTCTACATTCAATAGTGGCTTTATATCTTCTTAACCAATCCATCCCCAAAATTACCTATAAGTCTTCCATATCTAATACATACAAGTTACTAGGAAAGACAACTTTCCCTATCTTCAAGGGTACATCCTTATACAGTCTATCACAACTGTACAATTTTCCCGACGGAACAGCCACCGTATAAGAAACTTGTTCAAAAGTTCCTAAATTTAATTCTTCTACTTTACTCTTTGCAAGAAATGAACATGTAGCTCCCGAATCAAATAATACATTCACAGCTATAGAATGAATGGCGAACGTACCTGTAACCACATCCGTCGCCTGGTCAACTTCTCTTGTACTGACCGCAGATACTCTTCCACTAGCCGTTTGTGCATTAATTCCTCCCATGTGATTGCCCCCACGATGCATTTCTGACCCTTCAGCCCGGTTTCCATCTACCCGGCCTTGTCCCCCATTAAAAGGTCGCTGAAACCTCTGACCAGCATTACCACGATTTCCATTCCCAAACTGCTGGCTGATTTGACTGCTGGCGTTGTTTAAATTCTGTTGTCGGTGTGGTCCACCCGGTTGTTGATTTCTACCCCCTTTCTTTATGTAGCATTCAAACTCCCTATGTCCTCTTTTGTGGCAAAAGTTACATTCGATCAAATTCCCATCACAATCTTTTCCCGGGTGGTTTCTCTTGCATCTTCTACAGAAATACTTCTTTTCATTGCCTTCTCGGTCCAGTAATGGCTTAGCAGGCTTCGCGTCTCCTCTAAACCCAGAATTTGTACCAGACCCGCCTCCCTGAAAATTTCCGAAATTTCTTGCTTTCTTATGATAAAAGCCCGACAAGTTCTCCGAGGTCTGACCTGAAACCTCTTTCCTCTTCTCAGGGACATTAACCCTTTCTTTTTCCTTCTCCTTCTTCAAAATATTCCCTATTTGAGACGCTCTCTTGTACATCTGCTCCAGGTTGCTGTAACGATCACTTTCAATATGTTTTTGAATGTCATATGACAATCCCAGCTCAAATCGCTGCATTTTCTTCTCTTTAGTGGGAACATCATCAGGACAGTACTTGAGATATTCCATAAATTTGTGGTAATACTCATCAATAGCCATACCACCCATATCTAACCGCGCAAACTCGTTCGACTTATCTTTCCTTACGTGCAACGGATAGAATTTCTCCCGCATGGCCCTCTTAAACAATTCCCAACCAAAATCCCCCTCAGCCTGCTCCAACAGCCCCGATCTACTGTTTGCCCACCAGTAGTCGGCTTCTCCAACCAAATAAAATGCAGCCTGATTGACCTTCAATTCTTCTGGACATTCTACTACATCAAAAAGTTTGTCAAATTCTCTTAACCAGAGTTCAAGCTCCGATGGTTCCCCTTTACCATCGAAAGTTGAGGGTTTGCTCTGACTAATCCGTTTGCTCATTTCAGATGCTAATTTCGACGTAGACCTCTCTCGTGGTGCGCCTACACTAGATAACGCTTTCACCAGATTTCTTAGCGTACGGTTAGCATCATTTCTAGACAGTCACTTTCTTGACAAAGGAGACATCTTCTGCAAGCAAAAAGAAGGTACTAATTACAAGAAGGACCTAGGGATTCGAAAGTTTTGAAGAAAGAACAGAATTTGACTTATCATACAACTACTTATTCACTAGAGCCTAGGTTTATTTATTTCTACATGTATATAACATTAGGCTTAAAAAGAACATTGTAAAAACGACCTCAATATATAATACACATCACAGCTCATTGGAAGAAACCATAAATATACTATGATATTTTATTGATATAACCTGATGCGTTTCAACTGATTCCCGCAGGATTTTACATTTTTCAAAAAGATACTACTTTAAAAGATATAACTAAAGGAAAAACATTTTTAACGCCAAGCGTCCCAAGTGTCAGCACTCTCATCATAGATTGCTAAGTCAAAATCCTCATCATCTACATCTTCCCCAGAATCAGAGCTGAAGTTTGAGAGAGCTTCTTCTGATTCACTGTCACTATTTCCAGCGTGGTTTATTGGTACTTTCTCCACGTCTTCTTCGGGATCCTCTTCATCTGAGCAAACCCTATCAAGCCCAGTCCCATAGCCATACAGGTCATAGTGCGACCCCCAATTGCCACCCTCATCCTCGCTGGAAATCTCTATATAAGTAGGTGGTTCTCGCTCAGGCTCCCATATTTCGACCTCACTCTCCGACTGAACCACGGTTTCCACTAGTGGAGGGTCAGGTAAGTCCCGCTCCTTCAACGGTTCCATGACCACATCAGCGTCGTCCGATTGGGTCAAACATCGATACCTCGCTAGTCTCCCTGGGGGTGTGTGAGTCTATGGGTGTTTCTCCCTTATCCATATATCCTGATTCTACACGAAAATACAAAACAAAACATTACTTATCACCTAACAACATACAACACAAACACATATCAACCAATTTACATCCTACGGACTACTCCCCAACTCTCTACTAAGGTTGTTTATTCCTATATCATCTGAGGAACGTTAGCTCTGATACCAATTGTAATGGTCCGGTTTAAATGACCCGGAAATCCATATGAAAATACAAATTCCGGTTCACTTTTCGGACTCCAGAGAAGACTTTTCTCTAGGACCGTCAACGTTCCGTCGATAAAGAAATATAGATAAACAGAAAACAAAACCATTGTGAAAGGTAATAAGTCAGCGGAAGCTCTAACGTACAACTCGAGAGCCTAGAGGCCTCTAAACAAACTAATCGAAATAGCGGAAGCGAAAAGAAAACTATCTCTTTTGTTACATTAATTCAGAGTTTTTTTTTCTACTCATATTCTAATACAAAAGGTAAAACATAGTCTTGATTATTACGGTTTCTACGTCGAGATCTCACACCAGACCGCACCTGCAATCAACCTACCAATCGTCGTAAGACAACACCAGTAGGTTCCAAAGAAACAACCAATACACGTCAGAGACTTCATATAAATATCAATCCGGTTGAATACAAGCGGAAAGTTCATCCTAGCATGCATAGGCTCTATACATTTATATATATATATAACACAATCCTTCTAACAAATCAAATTTTGCTAAAGGATTACTAAACCCTTGGATGACTACATAACTTAATCCATACCAATTTAATTTCTACTAACAAATTGAAATTTAGTTTGAGAAATTTAAACTATAAAAGAAATTTATTTGAATATCAACAAAACTCAATTCTTATAACAAATTAAAACTTTGTTAAAGAATATAAATCAACAACATAACTTAATCCTTTTAGCAAAATTAAAGTTTATTAAAGGATTATTAGAGAAAATTACATAAAAAAAAAATATACTCAATCCTCCTCAAAGTCATAGGATATCATCTTACATAAAAATATAATTCATCTTAGAAAGCGTTGTATATAAAATCTATAACTAGCAATTTCAATTAAACTTACCCCATTGATCAAAAGATTGAATTGAACAAACCAAAAAAAAAAATTTTTTCTTTGTGACAGCCGAAACCAGGAGCAAGGGAAGGAAAATTTTTTTCTGATTTTTTTGTGATCACTTTTGGGGATTAAGAATGTGAAGACTTCAATTGAGGTTTAAAGGATTACTAGGAATTAATAATCACTTATTGTGCCAAAAACCCAATTATGAGAGGAGTTACAAAACTCCTCCCATACACCTATACTCAACATGCTGCCCCCTTCCCATTCCCTCCTTAATTTTTTTTTGTTAATTAATTAATTAATTAAGTGATTGTTTTATTTATTTATTTTTTTTTTTTGAAAACAGAAAAGAAACGCTACATGACAACAGCGTACGCGATAAAACGCGTTACCGTTAAAATTTTAACTTACTTTATTTCTTATAATTAACTATGTATAATAGTATAATTCAATATTACTTATTTATTTTATTTTATTATACTTTATTTTATAATATTTTATTTATTTTTAATCCCGATAAATTACGGGGTGTTATAGCTCGACCTACCAATAAGGCTCGCTCGGTCGAGCGGGTAGGTCGAGCGACCTCTTTGCTTCCTCTGTCAGAATTCTGATCGAGCTACCATAAATCCAAACCTTTCTACTTCTTCATTAATCTTCATTAACATCAATAATTCCCATGAATACTCTCCACATAATTACACTCTTTTGGATTCCACAAACCAAGAGTCACACACATGAATACACATTTTAATTGTGCACTCAAGTCACACTAATCATAACAATCTCCACCTTAACTTAAGTTCACCCAAGTCAATGGAATTCTCTGATTCACTCCAACATAATATAACAACTTACACAACATCATACTCAAAAACAAAAACAACACATGTGCATAAACATAGCACATGCACTAAACATGCTCTCAAAGGGGCTCACAAGAGTATGCTTTTAATTACCAATCAAGTCCATACATCCCATGGACTCATTGGGATATGTTGAAATTATTCTCAAAATTTCATTAAAAGAAGTATCAATTTCATTTTCATGCTCGGTTAAAGTAGTGGACACACAAGCCGAACTAATTAAGGTTGAACCCAAAAGCATATACACGCCATCATTAATGGATCCTTTCAAGAACAAATTAGGACCCTTGCCAACCTTCAAAACTCCACCTTCACCAATGCATTTAAAACCTTCTTTATCCAGAATACTAAGGGAAATTATGTTTTTATTCATACCTGGAACATGAAGGACTCCGGTCAATGTTTTTTCAACACCATCAAACATGACAATTTTAACATCTCCAACACCAACTATCGGACAACTAGCCTCATTGCCCATAGTGACGTTTCTTCCATCAACCTTTTGATAAGTTGAGAAGAAACTAGAGTTAAAAGTTATGTGTCTTGAACATCCCGAATCCAAAATCCAAGAATCACCACCCTTATATTCACTAGTAATGACAAGAACATCAACATCATAATCATCATCTACAACATAGCTAGCTTCGGTGGAGCTAGCTTTTGCGGATTTTCTTTCATTTGATCGTTTGGCTTTTAATTTCCAACAATCTTTCTTGAAGTGGCCCTTCTTCTTACAAAAGTTGCAAGTCATGCTCCTTTTCTTCCTACTCGACTCTTTAACTAATAAAGCATCATTGGAAACTCTAGACTCCTTTTGAGCAAATTGAGAATCAATAAGGTCTTTTTGAGTCAAAGCCTTTCTAACATCTCACTACTCAAAGTGTCTCTTCCATATAACAAGGTTTCCCTAAAATGCTTATATGAAGACGGTAGAGAAACTAACAAAAGAATAGCCGAATCCTCATCATCCACTTTTACATCAATATTTTGCAAATCCATAATTATTGAGTAAAATTCATCAAGGTGTGGTTTCATGGGCTTCTGTTCTTGCAATCTGAGATCATACAAACGACTCTTTAACAAAAGTCGATTGGTAACACTCTTTTTCATATAGAGTGATTCCAATTTTTCCCAAATGCCTTTTGAAGTTTCCTCCTTTACAACTTCTCTCAAAACTTCATTAGAGAGACAAAGTTGTATGGCGGAAAGAGCCTTCGCATCCATTTCTTCCCACTTAGCCTCACTTATGCCTTTGGGTTTCTTCACCACACCATCTAGTGCTTTATGCACTCCATTTTGTATCAAAATTGCTTTCATTTTGACTTGCCATAAGCCAAAGTTCACACTCCTATCAAACTTCTTAATATCAAGTTTCATTGTAGCCATGTTGCACTAATATAACCTCTAAAACAAGATAACAACAACTTGGCTCTGATACCAATTGAAAAACCACGATGTATTAGAGTTCGAACAATGTGTTTCAAACTTCAATATTGCCAAGATCGAGTGTATGAAGTTTAGTGACAAACAAATTACGCTATCAATGATATCGACGTTTGTAGGAGAAAGTAAAGCAATAAAAACGACACAAAGATTTAACGAGGTTCACCCAACTTAGGCTACGTCCTCCGGTGTGTAGTATCTCTTATATTATCAAAGGAGTTTAAAGAACTCTCAAATATGGAGAATTACAATCGAGAAGAGATATAGGTTAGTGTTTGGCTTGGGGTGTATTTTGTGGATGATATTGATGTGTGAGTATGAGAGCTCTATATATATAGTACTAGGTACATGAATGTCAATAGCTCACTTGAATATATAGTTAATATAGAGTAATGAATAATATGAAATAACTCCAAGGACTTGAAAGGACGAAAATCAGCATCCCATGCACATCAGAGGATCCGCTTGACCGAAACAGAGAGCTCGCTTGGTCGAGCGGCTCGGTAGAGCGAGCATCAGCAGCATTCTGGAGCATTCTGTCTGACCGCTCGACCTACCAATATGGCTCGCTCGGTCGAGCGGGTAGGTCGAGCGACCTCTCTGCTTCCTCTGTCAGAATTCTGATCGAGCTACCATAAATCCAAACCTTTCTACTTCTTCATTAATCTTCATTAACACCAATAATTCCCATGAATACTCTCCACATAATTACACTCTTTTGGATTCCACAAACCAAGAGTCACACACATAAATACACATTTTAATTGTGCACTCAAGTCACACTAATCATAACGGTGAATATGAATAAAGATGTTATTGACAATTATGATTAAAGTAATAATAGCTTTTGGAAATTTTTTAAGAAAACGTTGATATATTTAACATTCTTATTAAAACTGTGATTTAGATATTAGACGATCTTTTCTAACATTAAAAATTTTAAATATGACCTATTAATTGTTTAAAACGACCCAAACATCTATGGATATACCATAAATCATAATCATGTAATTCGACTCGAGGAAGAATCAGTACAAATACTTGGGTTTTCCTTTTTCTTCAAAGCTTAATATATTGCAAATAATCTTGAGCTTGGAATATATTTTATTAATTTGAAAAATTTTAAAAATTATGAAAAGATAATGCACAAAGAGAAAAAGGACATTATTATGTGTTATTACTTATTATTATTATTATTATTATTATTATTATTATTATTATTATTATTATTAAATGTAAGGAAATGAAAAGAAAGAAAAAGAAGTATGATTCAAGTGAGAAATCAGTGTAACAATTTGAAAGTATACATTACCCCATTGAAATAGATTCTGATTTTTTTGTTAACCCGATCTCATACGACAAACAATAAAATAGATTCTGATTTCTGTTAACTCAATCTCATATAACAAACAATAAAAATGAAATGAGTTTAGTGAATTCCTTACTTAAATTTAAAAAAGCATACCAAACATCCTTAATATACCTTCTAGGTTTAAAATATTTTACGCATTTAACATACAAGTAGAGATAAGCATTGGCGGTTTTGGATATCCAAGTTATTGTACAACCGCACATAGCCCACAATACTAAAGGTAGAGTGGGTGGTTGGCGTTTTACTCAAAATATCAATGGTCATAGGATCAAATTCTATTAATTGTATATTTTTTCTCTTTGATTCTTTTATCTCTTTCAAACCAACGGTTTAACTAGTAAACATCATCACTTATATTATTTAATTTTCACTCAATTTACATGAAATATTATTTTCAACAAATAATCTACATCTCATTTATTAATTTTACAATCCTTTAAATATTTACACTTCTCAATTATTAGTGATTAATCTAGTACTTTTTTATTTCTATTTTTAACATTAAAGATAAGAATTTGATTTTTAACAACTTATCTGAAGATATTTTATAAAATTAATTTTAATATAATTAGAAATTATGCCGAATTTCTATATAATTGTAGTACTTAAAACCAAAATTTTAATGTAGTTAACAACTTTAATAAATGGCCCCAATTACAAAAATTCATGGAAAGAAAACAAGACCTTTGCACATAATTATAAATTATGTGTACACAGTTTATCATATGCACACATCTATTAACTAAATACTCCCTTTGGTTCCTATTGTTCTTCGCATTTACTTTTTGCATAATTTTTAAAGTAAATTTTGGATCTTAATATCTCTAAATACGCATTATAAAAATTATAAAAAATATATAATAAAAAAGTATATTTTAAGACGAATTTATCAAGATTTCACATGAATATATTTTATCATCTATATATGTCTTAAAAATCTTTATCAAATTTTTTCTCTAGTCAAAAGACATGAAATTTCTGCTCTAGACAATTCTAGATACGAAGTTGGGTGTATCTTGTTCTTCCACTATATAATCATGTCATACTCACCATCTATAAACTCATTAGTTATCTATGCTACCTCACTTAAATTAAAGACCATATCTTTAAGTATATCATCAAGAGACCATTAAACAAATACTCTTATCCTTTTCAAATGTTCTTCTCAAATATAATTTACGAATATTGTATCATATTTTGATTACGATTTCTCATTGATTTATTAGAAAAAACATATTCATACGGAATCTTATTTGATTCGTCTCAATATATACTTTTTAAATATCAACTTTTTAGAATTTTTAAAAAACTCACAATTAAAATTATTTAATATTAAAATTTGCATTGTAACTTAGCCAAAAAAAATAAATAAGAAAACATTTTGAAAATAAAGGGAGTAATAATATTGATAAATTCTTCAACAATCTCTCAAATTCCTGCCAAGTGGCTAAATTCTTGATCGCAATATTTAATTTCTAGTTGTTGTTTAGTCGGCAGGTTGCTAAACTTAATAATAAAAAACATTATTGTCTAAATCATAATATTCTATTAATACCTAACTGATTTACAACGATATGATTTTAAACTATTTTATAATAATTTAATGTTATATACTTCGGACAGTTGAAGAAATAGATAGGTTAAGCATATGGCAGAAATAGAGCACATAATTTTAATTACTATTATGACTATTATGATATCATTTGCTTGATTAAGACTAAAAAATATCATGCATGTAGATGTAGGTATTCATGCAGTTTTTTTGTATCATATTAGGCGGATCCTATGATTAAAAAACAAACTAGTAATACTTAGTTCTCTTTTCATATATTCTTTTATTTTTTATTTTTTTTATTTTAACGTAAATTTAAAAATCAAATAATTTTAATTGTATGAGTTTTTTAAAATTACAAAAAGTATATTGAGACGAAACTATTAGGATCTCACATAAAATTATTTTTCATATAGATCGATGAGAAAACATAGTCAAAATACGACATTAAAATTTGTAAATTTTATTTGAGAAAAAACATATAAAAATGAAGAAAATAAAAATTTAAATAAAAAGTTAAATGAGTTGGTGAAGTGAAGAGATCCCAAGTTGAAAATCCGCATGAGCCACCGCTCCAAGGCTGACCTCGAGGACTAAAATAGTTGGAACTTGGATCAATCAAATTTTAAAAGGCAATTACGTACTATGAACGTATCGTTAATTTTAATAGAATTATTAATATGTGCTTTATGCGTTTATAGGAATGCTTTATTATACTTGTTGACTTATTGGTTTAATTTGTCAATTTTATTTAAAGATGGAAGTAATCATTATTAAAATTTTTAATTTTAGGTAATAGGTGAATTAAGTTTTAATTAACTTCCTAAAATTTAGGATTTTAAATTTTGAAATTTGAAGTATCTAAGTCCTTATTTTTCTGTTTTGTAAGATTGTTGTTGCATGAGCTATCTTCAAGGAAGAAGAATTCAACAAATTTGAACTAATCAAAATCTTGACATCTTGCACAAGTCGTTTGAATTTGAAGTTATATATTAAAAGCATATTTGCAAAAAGTATAAATGATAATGCATTAAAATGAATTTTATGAAGAAAATAAGCTTGTTAAAGAATAATAAGTATGGTCATTAAATTTATTAAAAGATAATTACTAAAATTACACTAATATTTTATTACTATTCCCACAATTTAGTTACGGTTACCAAACGGATCGTAATGAATATCGTTGTATGTTAGTACTGGGTATCAATTAGCTACAGTGGTTGTTAGAGTAATACTCAACCAGCTAGCAACCTCATCATTCTCTTCTAGTAGTTAAAGTTGTAGTTATTAGAATTTAGAAAATAGGTCTAAACAACACAAAGAGGAGGAGAAAAGGTAATCCACTTATAATCTAATTAAGGTTTATTACTAAAACTAATTGATAGTAGTATTAATTTATGTTGTAGTTTATAAATGGATGTATGCTTTTTTCCTTACATGTGAGTGTTCTTAGAATATTAGTCTACCAAAAGGATTACAAACATATTGGGAATGAATATCTAATTAACTTGAATACACATTAGAATTTAAAAAATAAATCTTGACAACCCAAATAAGGAAGAGAAAAGGTAACTCAATTATAAACTCAAAAGATTCATTCCTAAAACCCAATTAATAGTAGGAGTTACTTATATAATTCATAAAGTGATGTATACTCTTTTCATTATCTGAAATGAGACAATTCACTTGTAGGTAAACAAATAAGCACTTTAACGGAAATCAAGTAAATATAAATAAAAGAAACTAATTTTGACCATTTTGACGAATAGTGTATTTGCATAAATTATTGATCAGTAATTAATTTCATCTTTAAAACAAATTTATCAATAATCAAAGAAGTTTATATAGTCTAGGGATTTGAAAATCAGATTTTAGAAAATAAGTATCACATTTTTAAAAGATCATAACTTTAATTTTCACGTAACATTTCATGACCCTCAACCTAACCTGTAATATATTAAAAAATTATTTATCACCTATTTTCAATTGGATGAAAAATCTCTTTCAAGTGGTCAGTAAATGACTACTACTTTTAATTGAATAAGTAATGCATTTAGGCCCGCATGTTAATTATAAATAAATGACTACCTTTTAACTTCAACTAATTGAACAATTGGATGACTTTCCACATCTTACTTTACAAACAGTATTTATATTCCACCTAAATATAAAAATGTTCTTCAACAATAGTCTAGTCCCATACCAATCGCGATCACATCATCAGCATCAGTCTAGCCGTTGATAATCGAAGCTACCACAAACACTAAGGACCATAGTTCTTAATTCTATGTCTCAACAATATGGAAATCATTGAACATATTCTTAGTAATCGAGAGGTGTCTAAGTACACCCAACCATCTGACATATATATAAATATATATATATATATATATATATATATATATATATATATATATATATATATATATATATATATATATATATATATATATATATATATATATATATATATATATATATATAACTTTAACCCGACTTTAAAATAAATTTAAAATTATGTATATGTTAGAGTATATAACATATCCTAAGGCTTCAACTATCAGCATAAGTTTTTGGTTGAGTTGGTTTCTTGAGTTGGCCCGAAACACCTGATTTAAAATCGATTCACTACAACATAATTTGCTTTTAGTGTGATATGTTTAGTGACATTTAATTTAAATGTCACTATTTTAAATTTCTAAAAGTATATAAAGTGAATTTAGTGATATTTATTAGACATTTTAGCAGCATAATAAAAAATCATACTAAAGCTTTTCTGGACATAAGATCTAGTGGCATATCTCATAAATGTCACTATAGACTATAGTAACAATTATATACGTCACTAAAGACCAAATAAAGTGTTATTAAATCACTTTATCATGAAACTTAAAATAAAAGTCCAACAATTATTACACTTATAATATAATTTAATAACACTTTTTTTAATGCTACTAAATTTAATGTCACAAGAAGTTAAATTTGTTGTAGTGATTAGCTGACGCACATGAATACCTTTATTTTAAACCATCAATTCTATTTGCCGCATGCCCTAATGACCTATAAAATACAGACACATAAGACTATTTGCATAAATTCTCAATTCCTTTGATTTTAAATTTCTATTCCATCATTTTTGTGTGAGATAAAATCTTACACGTTATAATTAAGATAAAATAATAATGACCTATAAAATACAGACACATAAGATTAATAGGATACTAAGGCAACAAATAAAATACTAATACAACTAATAATGTACTAACAATATACTAACATTATACGAATTAATATGACTAAAAATATATTAATATTACATTAATACGATTAATAGTAAATTATTAGGACCGATAATAAACTAGTACTACTCTAATACAATTAATATTGTACTAATTCTAAAATAATAAGACTAATAATAAATTAATATCGCAATAATACAACTAATAAAACACTAGTATTACTGCACTAATACGACTAATAATATACAAATATTACACTAATAAGACTATTAATATACAAATATTACACAATACAACTAATGGGTTTAGGGTCCCAATAGCTCTTGTTTTGGTTGTTCAATTTTAAACTTTTTTACATTTTAAAGGTTTTTTATTAATATTAAAATGACTTTATATGTTGTAAATAGGACTAAATTGAGTCCAACTACTTATAAAAATAGGTTTAGAACATGTTTAAAATTGAATTTTTTGTTGTCAAATAAGTTGGGCCTAGAGCGAATCTGATGTGTATGTGATCGGTGAAATAGACTACATTTAATAAAGCTTAATTATAAGTTTATTGAGCTGATTGAGGTTATTAAGTAAGTTAATTCGAGTAATAATATTATTATTTTAATAATATTGACTCAAGTATATCATTTGTTAACATTTTCAGGAAAGAGGTATACTTTATTTAATGTATAAAATTTGTATAAAGTATACTTTGATAAAAGTGTATTTTGATTATATTTTATTAATTGATTACTATCTTATCTTTATTAAAAAAAAATTTAAATAAAGTATTGAAAAATAAATTCCTAAATGCAATCCTTATTCATACTACCAATTACGAAATTTTACTTATTTCGTAAATCGTTTATTATACCCTTACAGCATGTCTTATATAAGATTGTCTTACGATGAGATGAATTTTAATAGAATTTAATGGGTCAAAGCTGAAATTAAAACCCATTCTTATCCCCATCTAACCGACATACCCCTTCTCCATTTCTTTCATCATCTTCATCTCTATTATCATCACTCATCAATTCTCATCACTTCTTTATCTTGAATTTCTAGAAAAAAAATACAAATGAACTCAAGTCCTTGATCTTAGTTCGTTCATACAAACTTGAATTTTTGTTCATCAGTATTATCCATTAAAGAAGAAAATCTGAAAATTCCATCTAATCCTTTCTTCAATTCGAAAATAAAAAGTGAGTGGGGAGTCTTTTGTATTCTTTATTTCATTTATTTTAAAAGCTTGTTGTTGGGTTCAATTGAGGTATCAAGTTTATGATTCCTATTTGGGTTTATGTTCAAGCTTGTAGGTTCTATTGGGCTTGATTATTGGTTTTGTAACATTCAGGAAAAACTCGGATCGTTAAAAGAGAAATTTTTATATTTTAAAAGAAAACCAAGCAGGACCCGAACCAAGATGTCATAAAGGGACGAGAAAATGAAATTTTTAAAGTTAAAACTTGCGGATCGAGTTCTACTAGAGTTATTGTAGATTAATTAGTGATATCGTAGTCTTAGCAGCGGATAAAAGATATGAAACCAAAAAGCTAATAAAGTTCGAAATTAAAATCCTTTCGTACTCTATCTCTTTTATTCTTCAGATGTAATCCTCACTCCCCAGCTTGCAACTTAACTCTCTGCTAGTTATTAACCCCGAAAGGAAAAACAACATCATCGCAGGGTCGTTAAGACCAAAAGTACACGTCAGCAAATGTCGCATACCAAAATAATTAATTACAACAAGAGAAAGATTTAATTTAATAGCTGTCAGTTTGCAAAAAATACGCTTCGATCACGCTAATAAAGAATAATCAATTTCATGTAAGAGTTAGTCAGCCATACTGCTGCACTATCCAGCCATACTGCCGGTACAACTCCAATCTTCATAAGTGAGACATTACATTAGGGGAAGCTAACCCCTAAGCAAGTCTCTACCATAAACACTCGCCTTACTTCGGTGCCTATTGTTAAGTATGCATACCCCCGCGGTGGCTCATAATGCCCCCATATACCGCGAGTAATTCATTTCCACCAATTGACGTCATACTACGTCCACTTTAAGGTTAGTGAGGTCATACTACCTCTGCTTATCAAAACAATGTATCAAAATTATTTATTCGGAAAAAATAACATTATTCATACTATATATCCATACTTTACTTTTGTATATCATTATTATATGATACATCGAACTAAATGTGAACTTCGCTGCGTGTACATACTTTAAGTAAGATAATCAACTCTCAAGCGTCCTATTCAATTCCCGGTCACGAATAGACTTCCTACAAGGTTCAATCGTATTCGGGAAATAAGCACACATACACACTTTCTTCAAATCAACCATAACACACACATACAATTACACCCACACCTAAAATACCACACACATCATGAATATCCATCACATACTATAACATGGTAAACACACAAAACAGGACAGCATACATAATCTGTCCAGAAACGCAACTTAAAACTGTCAAATTGAAAATCCGACTTCACCGTTGCGTTCGGAAGGCGTCAAAACCCCCGGGTACCAATTTCCATAATTTATAACATAGTATAAGTATTTTTAACCTAATTTCAAAACCAAAAATGTTTCAAAAACACCTTTTTTCACCATTTTCAAAACCTACGGGATTTTATCATTTCATTTTTTTTATCATAAAAATATAAATTTCAATGCTTTATTTCCTATTAAATCTAAACGACAATATTTACATAATTTTCATGACCATTTACGAAATTAATTTTTTTTTATTCCTCAAAAATAATTCTTTTTACACAAATGTACACACACACACATCATATATATATATATATATATATATATATATATATATATATATATATATATATATATATATATATATATATATATATATATATATATATATATATATATATATATATATATATATATATATATATATATATATATATATATATATATATATATATATATATATATATATATATATATATATTTCTCTAGCAACATTATAAATTCCTCCTATTAATCAATAAAATTAATTTCTAACACCACATACATTTTTCTATGAGCATCCATTTTTTATATATATACTTTACAATCATTCATCAAACTAATCTTTCACACACATATAAACATATCTAAAACCCTAAAACCATACATTAATTTAGATAGAAAAGTACATTACACTTTCATACATGAATTTTAAATCATAAACTAATCATAAATTATAAGATAACACATATAATAATCATAGAAATTTAAATTAAAACTTAAAAATAAAATTAGATTGAGAATTTTACTCACAATTTGCAAAAGAACAAAACACCAATTGATGAAGGATGATGATACTAGGCGTTTGTAGAAGGAGTTTGAGGAAGAATATATTTTTTTTCTTGAGTTTTCTAAGAGTTTTGAAAGAAGAATGCTAATGATGAGACTAAGGTAATAGGAAGATTAAGGAAATAAAGGATTAAGGAAATAAGGAATTAAGGAAATAATTATTCAAGGCAATAAATTCGATCTTTCAATATTCTTACAAGGAGTTACCAATCTCCCATCTTTCCCATATGGCCGGCCAACTCTCAACATTCCCTCTTTTTTTTTAATTTTTTTTATGTAAATAAAGATAGGTTAGGGGAAAAGGTTTGGGCTTAAAATGGTTTTAATTGCCTTAAAGAGTTGAAATCTCATGGTCTAACCCAATAACAAATAAAAAAAATACTCTTCTAAAAGAATAATAATAATAATATTACTAGTAATTCATTAAATATATCGGAAAAATATCGGGGTGTTACAGGTTTGATTGGGTACAGTAATGAAAGAAATTGGTGTTAGGGTGTGTTCTTCAATTGATTTCAAGCTTGTTTGTCTTCCATGGTCATTTTCAAAGTATAAGTATAAGCTGTTTGTGAAAATGCTAAAGTGAAGTTAATGGGTTTTGCAAATGAAAGTTCTCGGTTTTATCTATTTATTTATTTCAAAGGGAGCTTTATAAGAGTTATGCATGTTGATCACTATTGGGTTTAAATTGCGGATTTTGTGATTTAAATTGAAGTTCAAGATTGAAAGTAGAAAGGTCCTTCAATGGTGATTGAGGTAACCCACAAACTATTCTATTTAAATATTAATTGAATGTTTTAAAGTAGTTTGGTATTTGTGGATTCAATTTTGGTCTTTGATTCAAATTTAGGTATCAAGTTGAATTTAAGATGAGTATATGGATTCAATTAGTAATTGAGTTGTTTTTAGTGTTGATTAGAATTGGTTATTTGGGTTATTTGGTTTCTAGTATAAAATTTAGTATTGCATATTGAAATATTAGATTGTTATTGGAAATTTTGGGATTCACTTGGAATATAATAATGGTTATGGTAAAGTATACAGTAATTTGATGTTCTTGAATAAATTACTGCCTCTTGTGGATAAAATAATTGTGGTTATTGAATTGGATAGTTAGGCACTCTTGTAAGAGATGGATATTATGTTGATTGATAGATTCAGGTGAAGTTGAGATTAATCATTTTATTGTGAATACTCGTCAAGAGCTAAATGTTTGATAAATTAATATTCTTGAAGGGATTATTAGGTTATTCGGGGATTTTCGATGTTGGGTTTAAAGGTACATATTAGTGTTTAATTGGAAAATAAAGAGAATTATGAAGGTGGATAATCTTTAGAAGATGTAAATGAATTTTAGAGCATTACTATGTCGCCTTGATGGTCTATTGTGGTTTGAGTTCGAACTTGCACAATTCTTTTATAATTAGAAATATTAGAATATAAGATGGAACTAAAATACGGCGGTCTTAGGAGGAGATACAATAAGCTATATGATCCTAGTTTGTAGTATCGAACGCTTTGTTGTGATGTTATGTTTGTTATGCTTCAGGAGGCGACGTCATCGAGGAAACTTTCTAGTTGATAGCTGCAAATCGATCACGGCTCTTTGAAGCGTCTTGTTGGTGAGTAGTAGCAGTCCCTTAAAGGGGTCTGATCAGACTAATTCTTGAAAATAAACTTTTTACTAAAGCTCTTCGAATTGGAAATTGTTGAGACAAATGTTGTTGTGAATGCTTATGTTGATATTATGATATGGTCAATGGATCGGGCTTGTGAGCTGGTCATTGACGGAATTGAGGAACATTGTTCCCTGCTCCCTGTTTGAAGCGAATTGTCATTGAGATATTGACTAGCTTCACCCGAGAGTGACATAGCCTTAGAGCTATGGATGTTCCTCTCAACTAGACTCCCTGTGCGTACATAGATCTAGGGAACTAATGTTGCTTTTAAACCTATGATATGAATTACTGTGTTTTGTTGTTTTGGATTGTTACTTCTCATTCAGTTTAATCTGACCCTCTGTTGTTTCCATCTTTTAGTTTGATTACAGATCGGAACCGGTCGGGAACGATGGGTTAGCGGTGATTGAATAGCGTTTCAAGGTTGTATTTTGAGCTGAGCACGTGGGAATTTATAGTTTTGTATTAGGTTTTTGGGATAAATGTGTATTAGGTTTGGTTGTGTTGGTTATTTTGGACTTGTAGAGAATTGTATGATTATCTTGTGTTTTAATTAGATGTTGGTTTTGGGATTTAGCTGAGTTAGTCACGTTGAAGAGCTTGTGATTCCTTTGCTCGAGTTTTGGAAGTGTGATTTCAGTTTCATGGGAAACGAACCTAGTGATGACCCTGTTTACCCAGTCAAGGTAAGTCGGGTTGTTACAGTTGGTATCAGAGCCAATCCGCGACCGTGGCTAAACCTTAGGGTTAGTTCATCTAGCGGGCATACAATCTTGGGAGTAAGGAAAAACGTGATTTGAGGATTTAGATGTTTAAGATAAGAGATAGGAAGAGAAGTGAATATGATTGTGTTATTAACCTAGGTGTTTGAGTTAGTCTTGTTTTCTTAGAAATGTAGGATGTGAGGTGTGAGAATAGTTCATTGTCAAGAAGATTATGATTATAATAGTTCATTGACGGCAAGAAGATTCAGTTTGACGATGCAGCGTTAGAATTTGTTTTCTGATGATGCCAATGTCCTGTTGCTTATCATAGTTCATTGTCGATTATTGTTTTAGTAGCTAGAATAGTATGTCTTAAGATTACGAATTGTGTCACCTTGTTGCTAGCTCTTTCCCATCAGCTTTTGTTTGTCGATCCATGATTATGAATATAGTTTAGTGCATGAAAGCAAGGTTATATGGTTGTGAAGTATGTATCGTTAGTGTTTCGTTATAAGTGAGTTGAACTTTGAAAATGATTGTGACATAGTAGGAGAGTTAGTGAAGACAAAGTACTGCACATCATTGATGGAAAAGCTTAAGTTAAGAGCAATTGATATTGATTTTTAAGCCTAGTGATTGAGTTGCATATAGTGTTCATATTTTGACGTAAGCGATGAACTTTTAGTGTTATTGGATCTGGTCATACGTTGTAATCTATTTGAATATTGGAGCCTATAGATTTAGTAGAGTTATTAGAAAATTGTGTAATTATCATTAAGAATGTACCAAGTTTCTTTTGTTGATTAGCAAATATAACTTAAGGATGGAAGGTCACTGGTAAACTTGAGGTTTTGTTAAGTACAAGAAGGTTGTATCAACATCAAGAAAAGAAGTAGGTTTTCAACAAAAGTTGTTATAAAGGATCTTGAGTCATAGACTTAAGTTATCAAAATAGTATGGTTCATACGTTCTAAAGATGGCATTTAAAGTTTAAGATGTTGGGTTATAAAGATTATAGGTTATTCGATTAAGACAGTAGTTGGTAAAATTGTGAACACCTCATAGATGATCTTAGTGGGTATATGTGAAAATAGTCAATACTTGAGTTGTTATTATTGAAGTGTTGTGCTTAGCAGTTATGATAAGAATTTATGTTTGAGTTAAAGCTTATAAGGATTATGGTCTAGAGATTTGGATGAAGAATGCAAATAAATGTTTAATTGAGGTTATCATAAACTATACTTTGGTTTCAGTATGGGTCAAGTTACTTATGAATTTATTAGGTTTTGATTGGCAAGTGGTGCATGATATCAACCTAGGTGAGGTAGTTTATCATCTTGCGTTACCAGCATCTTTTGACCGAGTGCATGACGTGTTTTGCGTATCCCAGCTGAGACGATACATCAGAGATGACTCACACATTCTTCGGCCGAACTGGATGATACCTTGCAGTACGAGGAGACCCCCGTTTAGATCCTAGATAGGAAGGCGCGTGATACACGTTGAGGTAGTATAGCGCTTGTGAAGGTGCTATGGTCTAATCACGTTACCGAAGAAGCCACGTGGGAGGCAGTAGATGCCATGAGACGCGATTATCCCTGGTTGTTTGCTTAGGCATTTCTATGTTTATTGCTTTATAGCTATTGTATCTCCTTAGTCTTTGTGAGTTAAGTTCGAGGACGAATTTCATTCTAAGTTGGGTGAAATAGCTTTACGATATGTATGTTAGCTAGATATTGGAATATATGCTTGAGACTTAGTTTAACTTCGAGGAAGAAGTTTATTTCAAGTTGGATAGAATGTAACATTCGGGAAAATTAATATTTTAAGATGAGTAAGTTTAAGAGAATTATCAGTGCGAGAATGATCCTAAGTACACATGACATAAAATATTCTTAATTTAACTTCTTCTCTTCTTTTCCTTTTCTTTAAAAAAAAGGTTGTTTTTAAAAGATCTCAAAATTTCAACTTGAAATATATATATATATACTCGAGTCAAGTACTCTTGAAATTGTTTTCCAAAAGATATTATATATACTCGGATAACTGGCAAAAGGAGTTGAGGACCAAACTTATCGAGAATTGTGATGATGTTGTGCAAGAATGATTCGATGCAAAGAGTTTAAAAGAAACATTTTGGGAATATTGAAAGTTATGCGTTAATTGTGTGTTAAGATTGAAAATCTATAAAGGAGTAAAGAATGTAGAAAAAGTATTTGCGACATGTTCAATTATGGGATGAGACATTTTAATTAAGGAAAGTTATTCGAAAGGAAACAAAGGTTAATGCAATTAATAGTAACTTAAAGTTATGTTGTAGTAAGTTTGATTGAATGGCCTATACGTGTTGTGGATAATGTAAAATTATGATTGAGAAAGCTTTCAGTGGTTTTTAATGAATGAATGATAACTTTGCGACTCTATAAAGGTTTTATTGATGGTAAAATGTGAATTAAGAAAAAAAGGGATCAATTGGAAGTTTAAAGAATACTTAAATTGTGAGAGGTTTGACTTTGTAAGTAAGGAAATGTTTGGTTATTAAAGGGTAAAAAAAATTTGGGATTGTATGAAACTATTAATGGTAAAACGTGAGTATAATAGAACAATGGTTTAGAAAAAAAAATACGAATTTGAATGTCTAAAGGTTATTGAAGTTATTTCAGATGAATTTGTTATGGAATTTGTTAGAACTAATTGTTAGATGATTTAATATTCTTGAAGGGATTATTAGGTTATTCGGGGATTTTCGATGTTGGGTTTAAAGGTACGTATTAGTGTTTAATTGGAAAATAAAGAGAATTATGAAGGTGGATAATCTTTAGAAAAAATGTAAATGAATTTTAGAGCATGACTATGTCGCCTTGATTGTCTATTGTGGTTTGAGTTCGAACTTGTACAATTCTTTTATAATTAGAAATATTAGAATATAAGATGGAACTAAGATACGTCGGTCTTAGGAGGAGATACAATAAGCTATATGATCCTAGTTTGTAGTATCGAACGCTTTGTTGTGATGTTATGTTTGTTATGCTTCAGGAGGCGACGTCATTGAGGAAACTTTCTAGTTGATAGCTGCAAATCGATCACGCCTCTATAAAGTGTCTTGTTGGTGAGTAGTAGCAGTCCCTTAAAGGGGTCTGATCAGACTACATTCTTGAAAATAAACTTTTTACTAAAGCTCTTCGAATTGGAAATTGTTGAGACAAATGTTGTTGTGAATGCTTATGATGATATTATGATATGGTCAATGGATCGGGCTTGCGAGCTGGTCATTGACGGAGTTGAGGAACATTGTTCCCTGCTCCCTGTTTGAAGCGAATTGTCATTGAGATATTGACTAGCTTCACCCGAGAGTGATATAGCCTTAGAGCTATGGATGTTCTTCTCAACTAGACTCTCTGTGCGCACATAGATCTAGGGAACTGATGTTGATTTTAAACCTATGATATGAATTACCGTGTTTTGTTGTTTTGGATTGTTACTTCTCATTCAGTTTAATCTGACCCTTTGTTGTTTCCATCTTTTAGTTTGATTACAGATCGGAATCGGTCGGGAACGATGGGTTAGCGGTGATTGAATAGCGTTCCAAGGTTGTATTTTGAGCTGAGCACGTGAAAATTTGTAGTTTCGTATTAGGTTTTTGGGATAAATGTGTATTAGATTTGGTTGTGTTGGTTATTTTGGACTTATAGAGAATTGTATGATTATCTTGTATTTTAGTTAGATGTTGGTTTTGGGATTTAGCTGAGTTAGTCACGTTGAAGAGCTTGTGATCCCTTTGCTCGAGTTTTGGAAGTGTGATTTCAGTTTCATGGGAAACGAACCCAGTGATGACCCTGTTTACCCAGTCAACGGTAAGTCGGGTTGTTACAATGGGTCTGTGTATTAAATGAGTTCATATAGAGCGTTTGGATCAGGTGGGTTAGAAGATCCTAGTCCTAAAATAATTTATTTTTTGAATAATCCAAAACCTGACCCACATTCGATACGCCTTAAAAAATTGAACAAAAATCCTAAAAAAATGACCGGGCTGAGGCGGGTCTAATAGTTTTGGACCCATAACCCACTTCAATCATAAACAACTTAAGTCCTTTGGGTTAAGTTGATAACTAATATTCATTTGAAAAATGATTTTATGATGTATTTTAAGAAAGCCATAATAGAAGCACTGCATTAATATTTTATATTACATAGAATTTTAAAGAAAATATATAGGTAAATTTGTTAAAAAATTATCTCAAATATATGACTAATTCACGCAAAATAACGTGTTATATTGATTAACTAAAATTAATTCATAATATTGGAATAACTTTTAGATAATTATTATGAAAATATTATTCCAATACTATGGATTATTTTGAGTTAATTAATATTTTAATTTATTTTTAATAAATGATTATTTTGAATTAAAATATTTTTTCCAAATTCAATTTAGATACCAAGACATTAAAGATGCAAATTTTAGTTGCAACCGAATGAATAAGCTAAATAACTCTATTGAAAAGAGACAAAGCCACCCAGGAAATATTTGTTGATGTGATAATTAAGATATTGCATGAAATATCAACCAATCATTGCTAATCAAGCACGTTCCCAGCAATGAAGGACAAGACCCTCCTGCTTTTTCTGTCCCTTTAAATTTATTTTTTTATCCTTTAAATTTGCTATTAAAAATAATATTTTCTCCGTACTAGTAAACTCAAACCTGGGATTGAGAAGTAAAATGTACTAGAAGTAGTTTGGGCGTATAGGTGGATACTCATCTAGATTCCCGTTGTCCTTCAAAATACAGCTAATTTTGTTGACAACTAGTACTATCTGATTGTGAAAGATTATATATCTAACTTGTACTAGTACCACTTGGGTCATTAAAAACCTCATTAAAACTTTTTCTGTTTCTTTAAATTTACGCCAATTATATTTGAGTATATATATCACATACTCAAAGTGATAGATTGAGTATATAATTAATAGAGATAGGGGTTACTTTGAATATTACTTCTATATAAGTAGTGTAGAAGTAATAAGAGTCCTTTATAAATTGTTAGAGTCCTTCAGGGGCGAAGCCAGAATTTTAAATTAGAGGGGCTAAATAGACGATGTACTAGAAATTATTTATCAGTGTCGATTATTAGGCTATTTGAGATAGCCGACCGCCTAGGGCGTCGATAAATAAGAGGCCTCAAATATTGAATGGTGTTATTCAGACCCGCTTCTAAGCAGCACTTTTTAAGTAATTTGTTTTTTAACTTTTTTTTTATATTTGAAATAATATAGTGTTACAATACAATTTTTTTTTATATTATTTTTCTTGAAGTGAAAAAACTTTATCTTTAATAAAGGGTACCACTTTAAAAGACATCGTAAAATAAATAGAGCGTCTAAAATCTTTGCTCCGTCCTTATTATTTACTATATAAAAACTAGTTAAATCATGAAAATTTTAAAATTATATAGACTTGAATTTGGATCATGGTTAAATTATATTCAACAAATAGAGTTGAAGTTTCTCTATAATTATCAATTTGAAAAACCAAGAGTTTTTGACTCCATTATTCGCTTATTAAGTCTCCAAAAATAAACTATTAAAATTAAAATAGCAAAAATATAAACACGCACTAAAAACAATGAATGTAAAATTATGAAAGATATAGTGTGATGACATCATAATATAAATTTGTTAGTTTGTTAAAAAAATAGATTGAATTAGGTTTTGATCGCTTTACCTTATGTTACAAATGTGTTACTCCAACCATTAAGCTATAGTAATTTTTGTTATATTTTTATACTCTTTAAATTATAAATTATATATTAGTAAGGGGGCCAAAGCTAAAAATATAAAGGATCGCGTTTTCGGCAAGGGGGGTTGGGCCTCCCCCAACCCCCCATGTAGCTTCGCCCCTGGAGCCCTTCTTCCTATTGGTATTTATATGGTTTTGGGATTGTATCACCTTGGCTTATGATATGTGTGCACGTTGTATTTCCCTGATCATATGTTGACATTCATAATAAGTCCAGCCTAACTTGACATGGCATCCGAGCCGATGTTTCGATCAAAATTAAAAATAATAGGTCTAAGGAATGGCATTCCTATCCTAATTGATAAGTTCCACATGCAAACTTGATGGGTGTTTCATGTTTGCATTGTGATCGAGGGGGTTGTTGGAATAGTTTATTGTACATTAATGAATTAAAGATGGGGTGTACGCATTATAAGTTATTGGAGCCCTTCTTTCTATTGTTATATGGTTTTGGGATTGTATCTCCTTGACTTATGATGTGTGTACACCTTGCGTTTCCCCATTACATGCTAAAATTGCAATAAGTCCAGCCTATGTTAAATGCTGTTGATTGTTCACTAAAGTTCTTCGAACAAACAAATTTCTTTTAAGAGAGAATATAAAAAATTTAACTTAATTTGAATGATGCGTATATTAAATAGTGAGTCTGGAAATTTACTCGCCTGAT